>NC_091451.1:46266569-46566569 GCF_964237555.1 Oryctolagus cuniculus
ACCCACTGCGCCACATAATCAATTCATTTACAGATGGGCCATTTCCCAAGTTCTGATTTGGAAATTAGAATCATTTTTGTTTTATGAACAGTGTTACAAGTTTCTTAGATTCCTCTCTAGTTCATAAGAGCATGCTTAAAACACATTTATAATAAAACAAATTATTGCAATGCAGTATTATGTGATAATGACAGATCTTCATCTGCTGGTTCACTCCCCACATGGCCACAACAGCCGAGGCTGTGCCAGGCCGAAGCCAGGAGCCCAGTGCTTCTTCCTGGTTTCTCATGTGGATGAAGGGTCCAAGCACCTGGGCCATCTTCCAACGCCTTCCCAGGTGCATTCACAGTGTGCTGGATTTTAAGTGGAGCAGGCAGGTCTCAAACTGGCACTTACATGGGATGCTGGTATCTTGGACAACTACTTAACCTGCTATGCCATGATGCTGGCCCCTAAGTAGCGTCTTAACTCCTAGGAAATATACCTGCCCTATTATGTGATCATTGCACAGGACAATGAGAACTTATCGCAAAACCTGGTATATGAGTGTGAAAACATTTAGTGACAGGAATATGAGGAAGTAGATGGAGAGTAACATTGAAATTCTGAAAAGGCCATCTTTTGAGGGCATCAGAGGTCAGTGATATAAGTTTTAAGCTTTCTTTAGCTTTACAATACTTGTCTTCATTTTGTTTGATGTGAGTTATATTACAAAGTAGTTTCTTACTTAGATATAGGGAGAATGAACGAAAGGACATTTTCCTGGACAGAAAGTTGGAAAACATGAATGTAGAAAGAGGATTGAAGTGGCTGTGAGTGCGTGTGGGATTGTTTTGAATTGTTAGTAGCTTAGTGTAGAAAGAAATTGGGGCCAGCGCCGCAGCTCACTAGGCTAATCCTCTGCCTTGCGGCGTTGGCACACCGGGTTCTAGTCCCAGTTGGGGCGCTGGATTCTGTCCCGGTTGCCCCTCTTCCAGGCCAGCTCTCTGCTGTGGCCCGGGAGTGCAGTGGAGGATGACCCAGGTACTTGGGCCCTGCACCCCATGGGAGACCAGGATAAGTACCTGGCTCCTGCCATTGGATCAGCGTGGTGCGCCGGCCGCAGCGGCCATTGAAGGGTGAACCAACGGCAAAGGAAGACCTTTCTCTCTCTCACTGTCCACAATGCCTGTCAAAAAAAAAAAAAAAAAAAAAAAAAAAGGAAAGAAATTGGGAATCCATTTCCTCTTTGGATTGCTCATGAAGAGTTATGTAGCTGCATACTCATGAGATGGTGACATTAGCTTCTCTGCTACTTCAAAAGCTGTGGGGAGGGGCTGCTACTGTGCAGCTTCCACTCTTTCAAGTAAGTAATTTTTTTAAAAATGCATTCACACACCTGATCCTTACCACAGCCTTTTAACATTTTCTTTATTTGTTTATTTGAAAGGCAGAGTGACAGAGTAGTGGGGGACAGACAGAAATTTTTTATAAATATTGATTTTTATTTATTTGAAAGAGAGAGAGAGAGAGAGAAAGAGTTCTTCTGTCTGCTGGTTCACTCCCCAGATGGCTGCAATGGCTGGAGCTGAGCCAGTCTGAAGCCAGGAGTCAGGAGCTTCTCTGGGTCTCCCATGTGGGTGTAGGAGCCCAAGGATTTGGGCTATTTTCTACTGCTTTCCCAGGCCATAGCAGAGAGCTGGAGCAGAAGAGGACCAGCCATGACTAGAACCAGCACCCTTATGGGATGCCAGTGCTTCAGGCTAGGGCTTTAACCCGCTGCACCACAGCGCTGCCACAAGACAGAAATCTTTCATCCATTAGTTTTCTCCCCAAATGGCCATAACAGCTGAGCCAGGCTGAAGCTACATGTGTGGCAGGGGCCCAAATACCATGGGCCATCTGCTGCTTTCCCAGGTGCATTAGGGAGGAGCTGGATCTGAAGTAGAGCCACCAGGACTTGAACCAGCACTAATATGGCATGCCAGCCACATGGCTAGTAGTGGCTTAAACCAAGTACCACAGTGCCAACCTCTTGTGGGTGCGTTTACTAGCATTTAGAAAATTTAAGCTCTGTATGACTGAAAGGTAGTACTGTTACTCCTATTTTATGTTACAGACATATATTCAGAACAGATGCTTTATGTCCTGTAAAATGCATTTTAAGTTAAAAATACATGCAATATTTTTAGCCTATTGAATATTAGTTTGGCCCATCCTACCTTAAATAGATTTAGAAAACTTGTATTAGCTTGTAGTTAGGCAAAATCATGTAACACAAAGCCTATTTTATCAAGTATTAGGTATTTCATGATTACATGAAATAACATATCTAAAAATAGAATCAGCTGTCCATATCCTTCTCCCTTCCCATTGTGTGGTTACCATTGCCCAGATCAAAGGGTCGTGTTGCATACTAACCTAGAAAGGGATCCAAGTTCAGAATGTAGGTCCTACTGAATTTGTATCCCTTTCACATCATTGTGAATTCAAAAATCATGGTAAATTGGGGACTGTATCATTGCTTTCTGAATGAATACCTTATTGAACTTCAACACTTGGTATTTTTCTTCTCAGTATTCTTATTTTCCTCATTTATATCATGTGGTCAGTAATGTTTTGTTTCTTCAACTAGAAGCTCTTGAAACTTGGCAAGTACGGTGCATTCTCTCATTTCCTTGTCTTTGTGTGTATTGTAGCACACGTCACATGGAGATGGGCGTCAAGAAGTTACCTCTCGCACTGGGCGCACTGGAGCTCGGTGTAGAAACTCCATAGCTTCCTGTGCAGATGAACAACCTCATATCGGAAACTACAGACTGTTGAAAACAATCGGCAAGGGAAATTTTGCAAAAGTGAAATTGGCAAGACATATCCTTACAGGCAGAGAGGTAAATATGAGTTAATGTTTTTTTCTGTTACAACATTGTACAGTTTATTTCCATGTAAGAGAAAGAAGAGGAGAGAATATATGTATATATATTTAGACTTACTTCTGAGCTAATTAAACTCTTTTTTAAATAAACTTCTCTTTTTAAGATTTATTTATTTGAGAGATAGAGTTAAAGACAGAGGGAGAGACAGAGAGAAAGGTCCTCCATCTGCTGGTTCACTCCCCAGATGGCTGCAGTGGCCAGAGTTGGGCCGATCCAAAGCCAGGAGCCAGGAGCTTCTGGGTCTCCCAAGTGCAGGATCCCAAGCACTTGGGCCATCTTCTACTGCTTTCCCAGGCATATTAGCAGGGAGCTGGATTGGAAGTGGAGCAACTGGGGCTTGAACTGGTGCAAATATGAGGTGCTGGCACTGCAGGTGACGACTTTATCCACTCCGCTACAGTTCTGGCCCTAAACTTTTTTTTAAAAAGAATATGAAGTGTGCCAGTGTTGTGGCATAGCTGGTAAAGCCAATGCTTTATTACATTTGGGTTTCATGTATTGGTGAGAACAGTTTATTTTGTTTCAGGATTTAAAAAACATTCTAGGGGCCAGCACTGTGGCGTAGTGGGTAAAGCCACTGCCCGCCATGCTGGCATCCCATATGGATGCCAGTTTGTGTGCTGGCTGTTCCACTTTCAGCTATGGCCTGGGAAAGCAGCAGAGGATGGCCCAAGTCCTTAGGTCCCTGAACCCACATTGGAGACCTGGAAGAGGTTCCTGGCTCCTGGCTTTGGATCGGTGGCCAACTGGAGAAGGAACCAGCCAATGGAAGATACCTCCCCTCCCCTGCTGCTGCCTCTGCCTCCCTGTAGCTCTACCTTTCAGATAAATAAATAGATCTTTGAAAAAAAAAAAGTTCTAAAAAAATTCTATATTTCCTGCTAATGCTCCTATGACTCACATTTGAATATTTAATTCATTTGGTGGATATATCAGGGGATTATCATGAGGTTTAGGGATCTGACTTAATTTTTTTAAAAATTTACTCATTTGAAAGGCAGAGTTACAGAGAGAAGGGGAAGGAGACAACAGCCAGGGCTAGACCAGCCCAAAACCAGGAGCCAGGAACTTCTTCTGGGTCTCCCATGTGGGTGCATGAGCCCAAGCACTTGGACCATCTTCTGCTGCTTTCCCAAGCACATTTTAGCAGGGTGCTAATTGGAAGTGAAGGAGCTGGGATACCAGCCGGCACCTGTATGGGATGCCTGTGTTGCAGGTAGCAGTTTAACCTGCTGTGCCTCAATGCTGGCCCCCAACTTAGTTTTTCACATGGATTACAGCTTGTGCTGGAACCAACAATCTGTCCTTGCTCCACTGACTGCTTTGTTCTTACTAAATTCCTGCATATATTCTTTGGTTTCTCTGGCCTGTTTATTTAGTCTTAGACACATACTGGAATGGTTTGCAGCATTTGTTCATTTTGATATTTTTGAATAGGTTATGTCCCCTGCTGATCATTCTTATTTTTCAAAAGTTTCATAGTTCTTTCTGCCATTTACACATCTAGGGTGAAATTTAGTATCAAATTGCCATGTTCTGAAAAACAGTCTCACTGGAATTTTTATGAAATTAATTGGGTTTATAAATTAATTTGGGGAGAAAGTCTGATATTTTAATAGTACCAAGTGATTTCTATCCAGGAAAATGAAATTTTGTTCTCAGGATTTGTAACTCTCTTCATGTAGGTTTTGTATGATTCTAGTTAAATTTGTTCTAAGGGTTTTTTTATAACTTAAAAAAAAATTATTAGAGGCTCCTGTGTGCTCCTGTCAACTGATTCATTCCGCAAATACCACGTGCAGCAGGGCCTGTAGTGAGGGGCCTGGCAACTCAGTCCCACTCTCCCAGGTGGGTGGTAGGAATGCAGTTACTTGAGTCATCACCTCTTTCTTCCAGGATTGCGATAGCAAGAAGCTGGAGTCAGGAACCAGAGCCAGACCCAACCATTCTGATATAGGATGCAGACTTCTTAGCCACCAGACCAGAGACCACCCCCCGATGTTTTGTAATTTTTGTTGCTACATGAATGTGGTCCATGTTCCCCGCTGCCACCCCCAAGTTACGTGAATATTTAGGAAGGCTATAATAGTTTTGGTTTCAAAAATGATTTATTTATTGGGGCCGGTGCTATGGCATAGCGAATTAAGTCGCTGCCTGCAGTACTGGCATTGCATATGGGCGCCAGTTTGAGACCCGGCTGCTCCATTTCCAATCCAGCTCTCTGCTATGGCCTGGGAAAGCAGTAGAAGATGGCCCAAATCCTTGGGCCCCTGCACCCACGTGGGAGACCCGGAAGAGGCTCCTGGTTTTGGATCAGCACAACTCCAGACCGTTGCAGCCAATGGGAGTGAACCAATGGATGGAAGACTCTCCCTCCCTCCCTCCCTCTTTCTCTCTCTCTCTGTGCCTCTTCTCCTCTCTCTGTGTAACTCTGACTTTCAAATAAATAAATAAATCTTTTAAAAATATTTACTTATTTTATTTGAAAGACAGATTTACAGAGGGGGCAAGACAAAGAGATCTTCCATCCACTGGTTCACTCCCAACATGGCTACAACAGCCAGGACTGGGCCAGGCTTCTTGAAGCCAGGAGTCAGAGACTCCATCCAGGTCTCCACTGTGGCCACACAAGCACCTGTGCAATCTTCCACTGTTTTCCCAGGTACATTTGCAAGGAGATGGATCCAGAGGGGAGCAGCTAGGACTCAAACAGGCACTCATGATGGATTCAAGCCTGACAGATGGTAGCACAATCTGCTGTACCACAAGCTTTCTTGTGGACATAAATTTTAATTTCTCAAA
This sequence comes from Oryctolagus cuniculus, assembly GCF_964237555.1. Lineage (NCBI taxonomy): Eukaryota > Metazoa > Chordata > Mammalia > Lagomorpha > Leporidae > Oryctolagus > Oryctolagus cuniculus. The sequence goes on from NC_091451.1 coordinate 46,272,287, forward strand.
GATACTTAACCAAGGAGTAATATTGCTGGGTCATACTGATAAAAAAATTAAGGAAATCATTACTCAAAAGTTGGTTTTAATATAGGTTTATTACAGGTTTAGTAACATGTTTGCACTAGAAAGAACTCTAAAATCTCTGTATTCTATTAGCGTATTTAAAAAATTTTTTGGTTATTTATTTGAACCAAATGAGGATCCTGGAACTCGACCTGAGTTTCCCACCTAGTGGTAGGGACCCAAGGGATTTGAGCCATCACTGCTGTCTGGCTCCCAGGGTGCACGTTAGCAGGAAGCTGAAATGGAAAGAGGAGTCGTGGCTGCAGTGCAGACACTGAATGGGGCCTGCCTGTCCCTTTCTCAGATCATTAAAAGCTGACGCCTGAGTTCCTGTGAGCGTTCCTTTGTCCGTGATGGCAGTGTAGTATATCTTGCCTATTGTGTTAACTAGAGCCTTCAAGGAAACCCACAGGGTTGCTGGAAGTGCTGCTGTTTTATATTCAGAGACTTAATTGTTTTTACCAAGTCAGTATGCAATTAAAGGTTACTTTGTATTAAGAGACAGTTTTAAGTGTTACTCTTGAGGTGATAACAGATTGTAGAATTATATACTGGAAAGAATTTTCTAAAATAGGGAGTGTCATGTACTTAATTCACAACAATGTGAACACAAATGACCCTTTAAAAAAACTATGCAATCATTGGAAGAAAGGCATTTTTATTTTATTTATTTTTTTAAAGATTTATTTATTTCTTTGAAAGTCAGAGTTACTCAGAGAGAGGCGAGGTCTTTCATCCAATGGTTCACTCCCCAATTGGCCACAACGACTGGAGCTGCACCGATCCAAAACCGGGAGCCAGGAGCTTCTTCTGGGTCTCCCACATGAGTGCAGGGACCCAAGGTCTTAAGCCATTTTCCACTGCTTTCCCAGGCCATAGCAGAGAGCTGGATTGGATGTGGAGCAGGCAGGTCTTGAACCTGTGCCTAAATGGGATGCCAGCACCTCAGGCCAGAGCATTAACCCCCTATGCCACAGGGCAGGCCCCGGCATTTTTATTTTAAAGGCATGTTAGAATAATGAAGTATAATCATAGTATAAAATATGTACATTCTGAAAGCATTTTCAAATCAATTCTTTAAATAAAATGGTTGTGATGTAAGTTCAATTTAGATGAGACCCCTTTCTCTAGGGAGCTGGATTGGAAGTGGAGCAACTGGGACTTGAACTGGTGCTCTGATATGGAATGCCAGTGGAAGCTTAGCTCACTTTGCCACAATGCCAGCCTCTAGGATGGTCCTTAATCTAATTTTTGGGGCCGGCGCTGTGGCACAGTGGGCTAAAGCCCCAGCCTGAAGCGCTGGCGTCTCATATGGGTGCCGGTTCGAGTCCCGGCTACTCCTCTTCCAATCCGGCTCTCTGCTGTAACCTGGGAAAGCAGTAGAAGATGGCCCTTGTCCAAAAAAAAAAAAAAAGATGGCCCAAGTCCTTGTGCTCCTGTACCCATGTGGGAGACCCAGAAGAAGCTCCTGGCTCCTGGCTTCAGATTGGCGTACCACTGGCCGTTGTGGTCAATTGGGGAGTGAACCAGCGGATGGAAGACTCTCTTTCTCTGACTCTACCTCTGTCTGTAACTGTCTTTCAAATAAATAAAATAATTATTTTAAAAAACCTTTAATTTTTAGACTGTGAGCCAATCAGAAATGGACATCAAAATCTTAGTTTTGTATTCTTTAGGTTATTTATTTATGCCATCTTCTGCCATAAGCAGAGATGGAAGATCAGTATAATGGTCAGCATTTGACACAAGTGAGGAAGGTGAGCTTAAGGTCCCATATACTCGGCCGGCGCCGCAGCTCACTAGGCTAATCCTCTGCCTTGTGGCATTGGCACATCGGGTTCTAGTCCCGGTCGGAGCGCCGGATTCTGTCCCAGTTGCCCCTCTTCCAGGCCAGCTCTTTGCTGTGGCCAGGGAGTGCAGTGGAGGATGGCCCAAGTACTTGGACCCTGCACCCCATGGGAGACCAGGATAAGCACCTGGCTCCTGCCATCGGATCAGCGCGGTGTGCCAGCCGCAGCATGCCGGCCGCAGCGGCCATTGGAGGGTGAACCAATGGCAAAGGGGAGACCTTTCTTTCTTTCTTTCTTTCTTTCTTTCTTTTTTTTTTTTTTTTTTGACAGGCAGAGTGGACAGTGAGAGAGAGAGACAGAGAGAAAGGTCTTCCTTTGCCATTGGTTCACCCTCCAATGGCCGCCGCAGCTGGCGCACTGTGGCCGGCATACCGCGCTAATCCGATGGCAGGAGCCAGGTACTTCTGGTCTCCCATGGGGTGCAGGGCCCAAGCACTTGGGCCATCCTCCACTGCACTCCCGGGCCACAGCAGAGAGCTGGCCTGGAAGAGGGGCAACCGGGACAGAATCTGGCGCCCCGACCGGGACTAGAACCCGATGTGCCAACGCCACAAGGCAGAGGATTAGCCTAGTGAGCCACGGCGCCGGCCAAGGAAGACCTTTCTCTCTGTCTCTCTCTCTCACTGTCCACTCTGCCTGTCAAAAAAAAAGGGGGAGGGGGTCCCATATACTTTTCTGATCCAATTGTAGATTGGTGGTCCAAACCAGTGCTATGGTCCCCGGTGCAGGACTAAGGGTCCAGGTTCTCTTTATTCATCTTCATAGCCAGTTGGAAGTGGATTCACATGAGGGTTATGGAATAGAGTATGATTCCCATCTCTCTGTGGAAAGGGCTTGGACCTGACTCGAAGATGAGGGTAGGTGATGAACTTGGACCTCTCATGCTCCTCGTGGTGCGACTTCAGGTAGATGTTCAGCATGCTCATGCCCACTCTGGGGAGCGTGACAAAGTTGGTGAGGACCTTCCACGTGCGAGTTGAGCGCTTGTTGCCATGGGTGCCACCTGACATAGGCCAACCCATCTGTAGGTGGGACTGACCTAGATGCCTAGAAACCGTGGACCCGGCTGCAACGGCTACCATTTTCCTCCTGGATCACCAGAGCACCAGTTAAAGTCCCAGCTGCTCAATCTAGCTCCCTGGAAAAGGGGTCTCATCTAAATTGAACTTACACCGTAACCATTATAGTTAAGAACTGATTTGAAAGTCAAGAGTTACTGAGAAGGAGAGCCAGAGGCAGAGAGAGAGGTATCGTCCATCTGCTGGTTCACTCCACAAATGGCTACAATGGCTAGAGCTGGACTGATCCGAAGCCAGGAGCCAGGAACTTCTTCCAGGTCTCTCTTGCAGGTGCAAGGGCCCAAGAACTTGGGCCATCTTCCACTGCTTCCCAGGCACGTTAACAGAGTTGGATAGAAGAGGAGCAACTGGGATACTGGCATCCATATGGGATGCTGGTGCTGCATGTGGAGGCTTAGCCTACTATGCTACAGCGTTGGCCCTGGATTTGTATGTTTTTAAAACACAAGCATCGGTTGTAAAATTTATCTGGTTTACCTCGTGGATGAAAATGTTATCCATTCTCTGAGAAAAGCAATCTTAGAGTCCTTGCTGACAACAACCATGTTTTCATAGGACACCTTTGCAGTTTGATCAAACTGATAAAATGCTTAGCTGTTTCTGTTGGGCTCATTGTTTCTAAGACAGCTGAACTTTTCTCTGGAAGGTATCAAACAAGCATAAAGATTATTTTTAATTCCATCAACTTATATGAATTTTCACCAGGGACTTACTCTGACTCTAGTTAACAGTGTCTTCTGATTGTTTGATGTGAGTTTTGTTTTCTTTCTGAAAATTATCTCTTTTGGTTCCATTGTTTAATAAGCCCCAAGCACTTTCATTCCTTCATTATGATAGATAAGTTCCTGAGCCTGACATTCAATTTTTTTTTAAGATTTATTTTTATTTATTTGAAAGAGTTACAGAGAGCAGGGGAGAGAGGAAGATCTACTGGCTCACTCCTCAAATAGCCACAAATGACCAGGCCAAAGCCAGAAGCCGGAAGCTTCATCTGGGTCTCCCACGTGGATGCAGGGGCCCAAGGACTTGAGCCATCTTCCTCTTCTCTCCCAGGAGCATTGGCAGGGAGCTGGATCAGAAGTACAACAGCTGGGACTTGAACTGGTGCCCATAGGGAATGCCAGTGATTGCAGGCGGTGGCCAGGATGCCAGCCCCCAACGTTCAGTTCTGCGTGAGCTGTTCTCTGAGTCACAATCCTGGTGAATATTAATCAATGTTACGCAGTGTTTAAAAAGGTCATCTGTTATCCTTACAGTCCTAGAAACACTGACTTCGGGGGTGTGAGTTCTGTCTTTTATTTTTGGCTAACTTTTCACAGATTAAGATTATTTTGGCTTCTGAAATACCTGTTTTTACATTATAGTTTTTCTCAAGCTACAGGGTTTCTTTCAAGTTCATTTTTTCCCCACTGGTTTTTTTGGTAGGTTCTCCAGATCTCTTCCCTCATGAATTACAGGACAACTTAACTTTTATCAGTCATTGGTACTTAAAGTTTTTTTAAAAAAATTTTTTTAGTAGATAAGCTTTATTTTTCATAAGCTCCATCAATATCAAGGTACAGCTGCAAGGGATAACAGCAATCATCTACATAATTCATAAAAAACTGAGGGTACTAGGAATTTAACTATGTGAATACAGTCTTTTTACATTTTTAAGTGAAGAAAAATGGGCTTTTTTAAGACTTACTAAGATTAGGAAACAAAATGAAGTCAAAGGAGCCCAATCAGGACTAGCAAAGCTGTGTTTGTTCAGAGTAAGCAGGAGCATGGTGTGGTGCAGAAGGGCTCTCTGATGTGGCTGTGCTGGCCATTTTCCCACGGAAGCTTTGAGTAGCAGTTTCAGAATACTCTCATAATTTACAGATGTCATTATTTGGCCCTGCACAAAGTCAGCAAGTAAAAAAAAAAAGTATTTAAAAAAAAGTTGCTATGACCTTTGGTCTTGACTGGTCTGCTTTTGCTTTAACTGTACCAGTTCCACCTCTTGGTAGTCACTGCTTGATTGTGCTTTGTCTTCAGGTTAGTACGGGTAAAGCCATTTTATCTCCTGTTACAATTCTAAGAAATACTTCAGGATCTTGATCTCATTTAAAATTTTCTTTGCATGCTCTGCTCTTGTTTGCAGCTGAGCTGGGCCCAACCACCTAGGGACCCATCGATCAGATAGCTTGCTCAACTTTAAAGTAAAAAGTTTGTAAGCTGAACCAATTGAGATGTCTATGGTGTTGGCTATTGCTTTTGCTGTTAGTGATTGGTCCTTTTTTTTTTTTTCCCCCAAAGATCTGTTTATTTATTTGAAAGTCAGAGTTAACACAGAGAGAGAAGGAGAGGCATGGTGGGGGGGGGGTCTTCATGTGCTGGGTCACTCTCCAAATGGCCACAAAGGCCGGAGCTGCACTGATCTGAAGCCAAGAGCTTCCACTGGGTCTCCCATGTGGGTGCAGGGGCCCAAGGACTTTGGTCCATCTTCTACTGCTTTCGCAGGCTGTAGCAGAGAGCTGGATCAGAAGTGGAGCAGCCAGGACTTGAACTGGTGCCCATGTGGATGCCAGCACTGCAGGTGGCAGCTTTACCACTATGCTACAGCACCGGCCAGGTTCGGTCCTTTTCAACTGGGGCACAAACAAGATTGATTTTTTCCTCGCAAATTGTTTTAGATGGCTTACCACTGTGAGCTTCATCTACAACATCCTCTTGACCCTCCTTAAAATGAGTTATCCATTTGTAGACTGCTAATTTCTTTGGTGCACTGTCCCCATAAACTTTTAGTAAAGCATCAATAATTTCGCCATTCTTTCACTCAAGTTTCATCATATATTTGAGGTTTGTTTTTGCTTCAGTGTTAGCTGAATTCATGTTGCTCTAATGCAGGCTCTTAAACTGATGTGTTATCCTTTTTATGTCAAACTAGATTCTGGAGACTCCTGAAAAGTGGTCTTTGCAGCGTAGAAGAGGAATGAGGGTAGAGCGAGGACGATGGTTGTGGTGAGGGCCCTGGAGCAAGGAGAGTGGTCCGTGTAGAGCTGAGAGGGTGTTGAGCCCATCTGACAAGATCCAAGCACTGGAGGGGACGGAGCAGGGAAATCTGGGAGTGGCCCACCGCGTGCAGCTGTGGGAACTGGCCCCCCCCCCCCCACTTTATTTATTTGAAAGGCAGAATTACAGAGATGCAGAGGCAGAGAGAGAGAGGTCTTCCATCCACTGGTTCGCTCCTTGAGTGGCTGCAACAGCTAGAGCTGGGCTGACCCAAAGCCCAGAGCTTCTTCTGGGTTTCCCATGCAGGTGCAGGGGCCCAAGCACTTGGGCCATCTTCTTCTGCTTTCCCAGGCCACAACTGAGAGAGCTGGATCAGAAGTGGAGCAGCCAGGACTCAAACCAGCACCCATATGGGATGCTGAAGCTGTAGGCAGTTGCTTTACCCACTGCACCACAGTGCTGTCCCCCCCCCCCCCCTTTTTTTTTTAACCTTAAAAGTGTTTTCCAAAGTAATCTGTGCACATAGCTTAAAAGTACAATATACTGGCCGGCGCTGCAGCCCACTTGGCTAATCCTCCGCCTGTGGTGCCGGCACCCCGGGTTCTAGTCCCAGTTGGGGCGCCGGGTTCTGTCCCAGTTGCTTTTCTTCCAGGCCAGCCCTCTGCTGTGGCCCGGGAAGGCAGTGGAGGATGGCCCTAGTGCTTGGGCCCTGCACCAAGAAGCACCTGGCTCCTGGCTTCGGATTGGCGCAGCACCGGCCTTAGCGGCCATTTGGGGGGGGTGAACCAACGGCCAAAGGAAGACCCCTCTCTCTCTCTCTCTCTCTCTCTCTCTCTCACTCTCACTAACTCTGCCTGTCAAAAAAAAAAAAAAAAAAAAAATGAAAAGCATCAGAAAAAAAATAAAATAAAATAAAAGTGCAATATACTAAAAAAAAAAAAAACTTCTAACCAAAATTCGGAAGTTTCCTTCCTTCCTTCCTTCTTCTTTCTCTTTCTCTTTCTCTTTCTCTTTCTCTTTCTCTTTTGACAGGCAGAGACAGTGAGAGAGAGAAAGAGACAGAGAGAAAGGTCTTCCTTTCCATTGGTTCACCCCCCAAATGGCCGCCACCCTGCATCGATCCGGAGCCAGGTGCTTCTCCTGGTCTCCCATGGGGTGCAGGGCCCAAGCACTTGGGCCATCCTCCACTGCCCTCCCAGGTCACAGCAAAGAGCTGGACAGGAAGAGGAGCAACTGGGACAGAATCTGGCGCCCCAACCGGGACTAGAACCCTGGGTGCTGGCGCCGCAAGGCGGAGGATTAGCCAAGTGAGTCGCGGCGCTGGCCCAGAAGTTTCATTTCTTAGCTGCTTTTCCCTTAGAACTCAAAGCTGCCCAGTTTGATTTCTTTAAGCTCTTTTGAATGATGATCTATCAGTTATTAACTAATATTTTAGACATCATTGATTTCCTCCTTATGGAGGATGAGGAGGATATAACTCACTTCTACATCTACTTTCCTTTCTGTAGCCTTTCTGTTGTAATGATATGTTTGGTTAAGCTTAGGTTATTTACTTAAGACTATGTAGAGATTGTTGAGTGTTGGCTATGTTCATTTATTTTCTTATATAATTTTTAAATTTTGTCTAGAATCAGTAGTTGCTTCTTTATTACTTTCTTAGGTTGAGTGTTTACTGCTGATTGGTCCAGATGTTCCTGCATATCCTTCAAATATGTTGTAGTATCTATGTGATATCTATGATAATGTGTAATATATTAGTTCAGGAGTCTATAAGGTGGTAGACCTAGTGTCAGAGAGTTATGCAGGCACAGAGAAATGTGATGGTAGCTACAAAAACAAAGTTAAGTGATGTGGTTTTTAGAAGTTTCACAACGTGGATTGTTTGCTCATGGAAACAAGTTAACAAAAAAGGAAAACTTGGTGCTGTGGGAGGGATACTAGAGTGGGTGAGAGGGAATGATGGTGGTATTGGCCTTTGGATTGTGTGGATAGTTCATAGAAACAGGAGGAAAGGAGAGGGGACTGACATCTATACATGCAAGAGGCTCCTTACTATGGTGGGAACTTGTAGAAGTTCTCATCTGAGTACATGCTTTATTTTGGTAAAATAGAAAGCAAGATCATCAGCCAAAGGTGTTAGTATTGAGACAGGTATTAGAGATCTAGGGTAAAAGTAATAACCAAGCAGATAGGAGAAGGAGGAGACTAGAGGACTGTAGTAAATTATCAGGCAGCCTGAAGGCTCTCCTTAGGTCAGTGGGCAGGCATTCAGAGTGGGGAGAGTTGTAATGGCTGTGTGTTTCTCTCTCTGTCTCTGATTCTCTGCCTTTCAAATAAATACATTTGTTTCAAAAACAAACATCAAAAAAAGAGGTACTTAAAATATATGTTAATTCATAAAAAAACCTATTACATGTTAACATAAATAGCACTTTTGTGAAAAGTATCTATTTTCCAAAAGAAATTATTGAGGAAAGTGACATTGTTTTAATTTTTTTGAAATCTCCTTAATGTCTGGCTTATTAGAAGTTATCTGTCATATCTGATCTATACCCAGCCCATTTTGGTTGTCATTTTAGTTGAGGTATTTGCAGAATTATCTAGCTAGAAAAGGGACGAATATCTATCTTAATACTCTCTATAGATTGCGTGGATCTTATTGTTTGATACTATACCAAAATTCAGTAAGTAGTAGTTTCTTGGGGTTGAGGGACAGTGATTAATTGAACTTGTACTTAAAACAACTGTAGTAGGCCGGTGCTGCGGCTCACTAGGCTAATCCTCCGCCTGCGGCGCTAGCACACCGGGTTCTAGTCCCGGTCAGGGCGCCAGATTCTGTCCCAGTTGCCCCTCTTCCAGGCCAGCTCTCTGCTGTGGTCCAGGAGGGCAGTGGAGGATGGCCCAAGTGCTTGGGCCCTGCACCCCATGGGAGACCAGGAGAAGCACCTGGCTCCTGCCTTCAGATCAGCGTGGTGCTCCGGCCGCGGCGGCCATTGGAGGGTGAACCAACGGCTAAAGGAAGACCTTTCTCTCTCTCTCTCTCTCTCTCACTGTCCACTCTGCCTGTCAAAAAAACAAAAAACAAACAAACAAAAAAAACAAAACAAAAAAACACTGTAGTGACTGACAAAAAAGTTAATTATGAAGACAATTTGCCTTGGTTGAAGATTAATAGTGGATTTAGAAGTGAGCAAACAGAAGGGTGAAGGAAACCCTTAGTATTCTGGTAATAGACTTAACTAAAAAGCAGAGATGATCAGCATGCTTTTAATATGACCTGTAGAACAGTTAATATGCAGGGGGAATAAATCCATATAAACCCAAATCCTACAAATTAGAAGTGACTTAATTACACAGATATGAGTACTTATTTGTTATAATAAAATACAGTTAAATTTGCAGTTTTAACCACTTGTAAGCACAGTTCAGTGACGTGAGACACATTTTTAAAAGATTTATTTATTTGAAAGAGTTAGAGAGATCCTCCATCCACTAGTTCACTCCCCAAATGGCTGCAATGGCTGGAGTTGGGCAAATCCGAAGCCAGGAGCCAGGAGCTTCTTCTGGGTCTCCCATGTGGGTGCAGGGCCCAAGGACTTGGACCATCTTCTGCTGCTTTCCCAGGCCACAGCAGAGAGCTGGATCAAAGTGGGATGCTGATGCTGCAGGCTGGGGCTTTAACCCACTGCGCCACAGTGCCAACCCCCATTAAACACATCTGCATTGTTGTACAACCATGGTCACTATTTTTGGGGGATTTTATATTTATAAACTTATCTACTCAATAAAATCTATAGTCCCAAAATAAGTAAAATGCTTTTGCAGTAATTTTTGAACACGTGCAGAGTGGTGGAATATGTTCCTGAACGCCTTCTAAGGTCCAGCAGAGCACCACTTTGTTGTCTTATTTCAGCTCTCATACTGTAAATTATTTATCATCTATATACTGCCACTTTTTCAGAAAATATTTATTTATTTATTTGAAAAACAATTATAGATCAGTCTTCCATTTGTTGATTCACTTGCTAAATGGCTGCAATAGCTGGGGTTGAGCCTGTCTGAAGCCAGGAACCAGGAGCTTTTTCCTGATCTCCCATGTGGGTACAAGGACCCAAACACTTGGGCCGTCCTCTCCTGCTTCCCCAGGTGCATTAGCAGGGAGCTGGATTGGAAGTCGAGCTGCCAGGACTGAAACTGGTACCCATATGGTATACTGATGGCACAGGTGGCAGCTTTACCTGCTATAACACAGTGCCGACCCCACACAAAAAATTTTTTTTTTGACAGAGTGGACAGTGAGAGAGAGAGACAAAGAGAAAGGTATTCCTTTTCTATTGGTTCGCCCTCCAATGGCCGCTGTGGCCGGTGCACCATGCTGATCCGAAGCCAGGAGCCAAGTGCTTCTCCGGTCTCCCATGTGGGTGCAGGGCCCAAGGACCTGAGCCATCCTCCACTGCACTCCCAGGCCACAGCAGAGAGCAGGACTGGAAGAGGAGCAACCAGGACAGAATCCGGCACCCCGACCGGGACTAGAACCTGGGGTGCCGGCGCTGCAGGTGGAGGATTAGCCTATTGAGCCGTGGCGCCAGCCCCCACACAAATTTTTAAAATCTGTGCATGTGAGTAGTTCTTCAAAAAATCTGTGGGAATTTATAGTATGAAAGCACTAAGGGCTCAGCGCTGTGGCGTAGTGGATAAAACCTCTTTCTGCAGAGCCGGCATCCCATATGGATGCTGGTTCGAGACCTGCTACTCCACTTGCTATCCAGCTCTCTGCCATGGCCTGAGAAAACAGTAGAAGATGGCCCAAGCGCTTGGGCCCTTGCACCCACATGGGAGACCCAGAGGAAGCTCTTGGCTCTTGGCTTCAGATCCGCCCGGCTCTTGCCATTGTGGCCATTCCGGGAGTGAACCAGCGGATGCACGATCTTTCTTTCTCTGCCTCTGCCTCTCTGTAACTCTGCATTCAGATGAATAAATCTTAAACAAGCAAAAACTAAGCATGGATTTCAAAGATTTTTTTTGGTGCCAAAGTAAACTAAACCCAGTTTCCATAAACCTTTTAAAGTGCCCTTGTGTACCATTCTTCAGGCTCCTGTTTCTCCTTAAGGGACTCGGGGTCTGTTTTTGATGGGAAATAGAAGATAATGGATGCTTGCTGGGCCCTTTCTTCTAAGGCATGTTGGGAGGTTTCCCATCTCATGCATGAGCTGTCTTATCCCTGTTCTGTGATTGTCTACTTTGTTTCTGGCATCAGGGTAGGTCAGTGTAATTTCCCAGAAGTTTAAAGAGCAAATGACGGCCGGCGCCGCAGCTCACTAGGCTAATCCTCCGCCTTGCGGCGCCGGCACACCGGGTTCTAGTTCCGGTTGGGGCACCGGATTCTGTCCCGGTTGCCCCTCTTCCAGGCCAGCTCTCTGCTGTGGGCCGGGAGTGCAGTGGAGGATGGCCCAAGTGCTTGGGCCCCGCACCCCATGGGAGACCAGGGTAAGTACCTGGCTCCTGTCATCGGATCAGCGCGGTGCGCCGACCGCAGCGCACGGGCCATGGCGGCCATTGGAGGGTGAACCAACGGCAAAAGGAAGACCTTTCTCTCTGTCTCTCTCTCTCACTGTCCACTCTGCCTGTCAAAAATTAAAAAAAAAAAAAAAAGAAAAAAGAGCAAATGACAGGGCCACTCCTCTGTCCTCACCCAGTGAACTCCCTTGGCCTTTGCTATGTCCTTCTCTAGGCTCCACATCCTACTCAACCCTATAGGCATTGGGTCTTCTCTCTGGTCTCTGCCTTTCTGGGGTACCACCAGCGATGCCTGACAATAGCTGCCTGTGTTGTTGACCTCAGTGTCATCTCTGTCTGAGGTCTCCAAGCTCCAGGTCTGGGCCAAAGTTTTTCCAGTGGTTGAATCCCAAAGGAGCTGGGAGGAGGAGGGGATTGGAAGCTTCCCCTCAGGCTTCTTTGCTGCATAGGCCCATGTTATGTTACATGGTGGTGTTGGACTGTCTGCGCATGCAGTGGCTCTTATTGGAATGACTGCTTTCTATAGTTTAATTAACTTGGAAACAAAATATTTAAGTTGGTTCTGCTTGTGAGGCTATTTAACAGAAACAGAATAGGATTTTTTTTTTTTTTTTTTTTGCAGGCAGAGTTAGGGAGAGAGAAAGGTCTTCCTTTTTCCGTGGGTTCACCCCCCAAGTGGCCGAGCCGATCCGAAGCCAGGAGCCAGGTGCTTCTTCCTGGTCTCCCATGCAGGTGCAGGGCCCAAGCACTTGGGCCATCCTCCACTGCCTTCCCGGTCCACAGCAGAGAGCTGGACTGGAAGAGGAGCAACTGGGACAGAACCCGACGCCCCAACTGGGACTAGAACCCGGGGTGCGGGGCCACAGGGGGAGGATTAGCCAAGTGAGCCACGGCGCCGGCCCAGAATAGGATCTTAAGAACAGGAGGAGAATGTTGAGCAGAACCAGAAAAAACTTGTGATTCAGAGTTCAGTCACAAGAATAAAAACCAGGCAGATAAAGATCAGGCAGGAAAAAAAAAAAACATCAGGCAGAAGAGGACTGAAAAGAAAGCATGTTTGAGAGGTTTGGTGGTAAGAAAGAGGAAGACAGAATAGTGGCCAGTAATAAACAGTGTTTCTGAGGGGTTTCTTTGGAATTGGGAGGTCCAGTTGTACCATGTAAAATTACTTACAAAAGTAAAGTTTTGGGGCCAGTGTTGTGGCACAGCAAATTAAGCTGCTGCTTGCAGTGTTGGTATCCTGAGAGCACTGGTTCAAGTCCCAGCTGCTTCGCTTCTGATCCAGCACCCTACTACCATAGCCAGGAAAACAGTAGAAGATGGTTCTAGCACCTGGCCCCTACCACCCATGTGGGAGATCCAGATGGAGTTTCTGGCTCTTGGCTTCAGCCCGTCGAGAGCTATTACCACCTGGGGAGCGAACCAGCAGATGAAAGATCTCTCTCTGTCCCTCCCTTGCTGTGACTCAAATAATTAAAATAAATTTTTAAAAGTTTTAAGAAACCTAATTCATTTGAATTTGAAGTAATTAAAAGTATTTTTCAAAGGTTTATTTATTTTGAAAGAGTTAGAGGGAAAGACCGATCTCTCCAGGTTGAAGCCAGGAGTTTCCTTTGGATCTTCCACGTGAGTGGCATGGCCCGAGCACTTGGCCATCCTCGGCTGCTTTTCCCAGATCGTCACCAGGGAGCTGAATCAGAAGTGGACCAGCTAGGATATGAACTAGTGCCCATATAGGATGCCAGTGTTGCTGGCAGCCACATTACTCACTATGCCACAGAGCTAGCCCCAAATCAAAGTAACTTTTAAAAACCATGTTAGTGTCTGTTAAAATGCCATAAACCTTGTTTCTTAACTATCTTGTCTTCATCTCTAATACGTATTTGGTTCCTGGTGCTGAGTGTTCAAGGCCTCAGTTAACTCAGCAAACATTTACTGAGTACTTTTGTGCAAAGGCTGTAAGGATAAGACATCCACTCCCCAGTTGAGACATTGTGCAAGATAGTCAACATTTGCATATCCCAGCACCTAATATTTTCTTTGACTTGTTTAGTGTATTTTCCTTTGAGCCTTATATTTTCCAGATACAGGATTCAAATTCTTTGTTGTTTTTTCTAAGCGCGCATGCACACACACACACACACACACACACATTTGCTCTCCACCCCTTCCCAGTTCTGATTTACTTCCTCCTGAGGTGAGGTAGTGGTCCTTCTACTCCAGAGTCAGCATCATTGTTGCCTTGCTGTAGTGGTTTTCTGTCTGAGCTCCTCTGGAGGTTAATAGGTTCATAAGAAATAAATAACTTGGGCAAGTACTTACTTTATACCGAGTTAAGTGGTTTTTAAAAGCCTGATTAATATACAGAGTGTGGCTGATTTTAGAGTGATCATGGACTCTGGAAGCTTTTAAGACACTGTTGGAGGTCTGCAAACTGTTTTTGTGCTGTAATGCTATTAAGACATTTGCTTGTGTCATTCGTTATACAAACGTGGAGTTTTCCAGAGGATATATACCAAGTATACAACAAGGATATATAACACAGATTGAAAGTAGAAGCACATGAAAATTTCATTAAAATATATTATATTAAAATGTAGTGGGTGGGGCTGGCGCTGTGGCAGAGTGGGTTAAGCCGCTGCCTGCAGTGCTGGCATCTCAAATGGGCGCCGGTTCGAGACCCGGCTACTCCACTGGGAAAGCAGAATATGGCCGAAGTCCTTGGGACCCTGCACCCGTGTGGGAGACCTGGAAGAAGCTCCAGACTTCTGGCTTCAGATTGGCACAGCTCCAACCGTTGCGGCCATCTGGGACATGAATCTGTGGGTGGAAGACCTCTTTCTCTCTCGCCTCTCCTTCTCTGTCTGTGTAACTCTGACTTTCAAATAAATAAATAAATCTTTAAAAAAAAAAAAGTGTAGTGGGTTTGTTATTTTGAAAGGGATTATAATACTTATTTTAATGTCTCAATTTTCATTTGTTAGATCAACCCACATTTGGGGTCATGAGGACTTTTTTTTTTTTTTTTTTTTTTTTTTTTTTAATTTTTGACAGGCAGAGTGGACAGTGAGAAAGAGAGAGACAGAGAGAAAGGTCTTCCTTTGCCGTTGGTTCACCCTCCAATGGCCGCCGCGGCCGGCACGCTGCGGCCGGCGTACCACGCTGATCCAAAGGCAGGAGCCAGGTGCTTCTCCTGGTCTCCCATGGGGTGCAGGGCCCAAGCACTTGGGCCATCCTCCACTGCACTCCCGGGCCACAGCAGAGAGCTGGCCTGGAAGAGGGGCAGCCGGGACAGAATCCGGTGCCCCGACCGGGACTAGAACCTGTGTGCCGGCGCCGCAAGGCGGAGGATTAGCCTAGTGAGCCGCGGCGCCAGCCACGAGGACTGTTTAAAAAAAAAAAAAAAAAAAAGATTTATTTATTTGAAAGTCAGAGTTATACACGGAGAGGAGAGGCAGAGAGAGAGAGAGAGAGAGAGAGGTCTTCCATCTGCTGGTTCACTCCCCAGGTAGCCACAACAGCTGGAGCTGCATGATCCGAAGCAAGGACTCAGGAACTTCTTCCAGATCTCCCACCTGGGTGCAGGGGCCCAAAGACCTGGGCTATCCTCGACTGCTTTCCTAAGCCATAGCAGAGAGCTGGATCGGTAGTGGTGCCCATATGGGATGCCGGCGCTTCAGGCAGCTGCTTAACCTGCTATGCCACTGTGCCGGCCCCAGTGAGGACTCTGAAGAGTGTAAAAGGGACTGACTGGTGGTGTGAGTCTGTGCCCCACACTTGGTTGCTTTCTTCAGCATGTCTGACCGGATGTGCACTGTCAGGGAGGCACAGTGGGAAGCAGAGCTTCTCCCCTCTTGCGGGGCAGGCTCTTTTGCTGTCCTGGACCTTGGGTGCAAAGCTCAGTTAACTTACATTCCCCAGCCCTGGCAAAGCCTCTCTCATGTGTGTTCTCCTTCCATCTTCAGCCCCCACTGGATCCCTGTAGTCCATAGAAATCATATTTATACAAGTGACAAGCAACCAAGTAAGAGTGCTGGTGCCAGTCCATTTAATAGTTATTAGTAACACTGGTTTTTGGTCCACTTCATAAGATAAATACATCATATAGATAGATGCTAAAATTCTTCCTTCTATATCCTAGTGGCTTTTTGAAATACTGGGGAGTATACTCACCCCCTTTTGAACAAAGACTCAGGAGACCCATTTGTTTCCTTTATATATATTTCTTTTTTTCAAAGATTAATTTATTTGCTTGAAAGGCAGAATTAGGCAAGGTGGGGGAGTTTCCATCCACTGTGACTCAAATAATTAAAATAATTATTATTAAAATAATTATAGGCCGGCGCCGCGGCTCAATAGGCTAATCCTCCGCCTTGCGGCGCCGGCACACGGGGTTCTAGTCCCGGTCGGGGCGCCGGATTCTGTCCCGGTTGCCCCTCTTCCAGGCCAGCCCTCTGCTGTGGCCAGGGAGTGCAGTGGAGGATGGCCCAGGTGCTTGGGCCCTGCACCCCATGGGAGACCAGGAAAAGCACCTGGCTCCTGGCTCCTGCCATCGGATCAGCGCGGTGCGCCGGCCGCAGCGCGCCGGCCGCGGCAGCCATTGGAGGGTGAACCAACGGCAAAGGAAGACCTTTCTCTCTGTCTCTCTCTCTCACTGTCCACTCTGCCTGTCAAAAAAAAAAAAAAAAAAAATTATAATAATGGCTGCGAGATCCAGGGCACAGCTGATCCAGGTCTCCCATGTGGGTGCAGGGGCCCAAGCCCTTGGATGATCTTCTGTTGCTTTCTCAGACCATAACAGAGAGCTGAATCCCAAATGGAGCAGCTGAGACTTGAACTGGCGCACATATGGGATGCTGGCACTGCAGGTGGTGGCTTTACCCCTACACCACAGTGCCAGCCCCCTTTGTACACATTTTATGTGGTTAACCCATAAACTTGTCTAGTACTGGTCGTCATTGGCTACCTCAAGAGTTTTCCTTTTTTTTTTTTTTTTTTTTTTAAATATTTTAAAAGTTTTCAGATTCAGGGACCCGGTGCTGTGGTGTCATAGATTAAGCATCCCATATGGGTGCCAGTTCGAATCACGGCTGCTCCATTTTGATCCAGTTCCCTGCTGATGGCCTGGGAAAGCAGTAGAAGATTGACCGAGTGCTTGGGCCCCTGGGACCACGTGGGAAACCCAGAAGAAGCCACTGGCTCCTGGCTTTGGATTGGCCCACCTCCGGCTATCGCTGCCATTTGGGGAGTGAACCAGTGGATGTAAGAATTCTCTTTCTGTCTCTCCTTCTCTCTGTCTATAACTCTGCCTCTCAAGAAAATAAAAAAAAATCTTAAGGAAAAAAAAAGTTTCAGATTCAGTAGCACTTTGTGCTTATTATACTCTCACTTTGCAGGGCACTGTGGGAGGAATTCTGGGCTATATAAACCCATAAAACTTATTGTTCCTGCTCTAGGATCTCAGAATCAACTCAATTGAAGTGTTAATAAAACGTGAAGAGATTTGCCGTGTTACTATGTATAGTTTAGAAGTGTTTTCATTATTTAATCTTTTTTTCTTTTTTTTTTTAAATAGTATAACCCACTGATGAAAACTTGGGAAATTTTTCATGACACTGAATTTGGCAATGAGTTTTTGAAGATTAATTATTTGAGAGGCAGAGAGTCACAGAGAGAGAGGGAGAGACAGAGAGAGAGGTCCCCCATCTGCTGGTCCTCTCCTGAAATGGCCACAACAGCTGGAGCTGGGCAGATCTGCAGCCCAGTGCCAGGAGCTTCCCTGGGGTCTCCAACGTGGGCACAGGAGCCCAAGCACCTAGGTCATCCTGCACTGCCCTCTGAAGACAGTTACCAGAGTTCTAGATCGGAAGTGGAGCAACCAAGACTCCAACCAGACCATGCCCCATTGCCAGCCCTCTCCTTTTCTGTTTTGTTGTGGGAGACTTAGAAGATATTCTCTTGCCCCCATCTATGTAAGTAAATTAAAGTGTTGGGGCGTGCATCCTGATGCTCAAGTTTTTCTATTATTATTATTTTTACTTTTACTTATTTGAAAGGTAGAGTTAGGGGGTTTTGGGTAGGGAGGCAGGGAAAGAGAGACCTACCATCTGCTGGTTCACTCCTCAGAAGAGGAGTGAACATATCATATGGCCTGGGATAGCAGTAAAATATGGCCCAAGTCCTTGGGCCCCTGCACCCACATGGGAGACCCAGAAGACGTTCCTGGCTCCTGGTTTCGTATCAGTTCACCTCTGGCCATTGCGGCCATCTCGGGAGTGAACCAGCAGATGGAAGGCCTCTCTCTGTCTCTACCTCTCTCTCTAGCTCTTTTAAATAAATAAATAATTTTTTAAAAAAGGAATTTTATTAGGGGCTGGTGCTGTGGTGTAACAGGCAGAGCCACTGCCTGCAATGCCAGCATCCCATATGGGTTCTGGTTGGGGTCCCAGCTGCTCTACTTCCTATCCAGCTCTCTGCTGTGGCCTGGGAAAGCAGTAGAGGATGGCCCAAGTGCTTGGGTCCTGCACTTGCGTGGGACACCAGGAGGTAGTAATGTGCTTATTTGCGGCGCCGTGGCTTATTTGCTTATTTGCTGGCACCGCAGCTCAATAGGCTGATCCTCTGCCTTGCAGTGCTGGCACACCGGGTTCTAGTCCCTGTCAGGGCACCGGATTCTGTCTCGGTTGCCCCTCTTCCAGTCCAGCTCTCTGCTGTGGCCCGGGAGTGCAGTGGAGGATGGCCCAAGTCCTTGGGCCCTGCACCTGCATGGGAGACCAGGAGAAGCACCTGGCTCCCGGCTTCGGATCAGCGCTGTGCGCCGGCCGCAGCGGCCATTGGAAGGTGAACCAACGGTAAAGGAAGACCTTTGTCTCTCTCGCTGTCCACTCTGCCTGTCAAAAAAAAAAAAAAAAAAAAAAGATTTATTTATTTGAAAGAGTTATACAAAGAAGGAGAGAGGGAGAGAGAGAGAGAGAGAGAGAGAGAGAGAGAGGTCTTCCATCCCCTGGTTCACTGCCCCAATTGGCTGCAACGGCCAGAGCTGTGTCAATCTGAAGCCAGGAGCCAAAGACCCTATTTTGAATTATACAGCTTTATGTTTTAAGGTTTTGCAGTTTACTTGCTTTTTAATGATGTCATGTATGTGGATATTTACAACACTGTTACCAGTTAACATTTGTAATTACCGAATTCTTAAAATCTGGAAATGTTTTTTTTCTAGGTTGCCATAAAAATAATTGACAAAACTCAGTTGAATCCAACAAGTCTACAAAAGGTAAGATTGATCTAGTATCCAGTATTTAACTCATTACTTCTAGTGCTAGTTGCCATGTAATTTGTTCCTTAAAAACCTCAGTTGGTATTTTTAATTTATTTTGTTTAGTAAAGCTTCCTAGTCCTCAAATGATTACAACTTCAAATATTTAAAAATGGTTGGGTTATTAAATGTCCTTAATAGCACAAATTGAAGGATCTATTTTAAAATTCAATATTCTAAATACTAGAGCAAAAAATACAGCACAATAATATTTTCATGTAACTGATATTTGCAGGTTTGTATATATTTCTTACAGGTAATGCTGAAATCTCTTAAAATCACTTTGGTGTCATTAAACTTTTTTTTAAGGTTTATTTGGTTTATTTGAAAGAGTTACAGAGAGAGAGAGAGACCTCCCATCTGCTGGTTAACTACCCAAATGGCCACAGTGGCCAGTGTTGGGCCAGACTGAAGTCAGGAGCTTCTTCTGGGTCTCCTACATGGGTGCAGGGGCCCAAGGACTTGGGCAGTCCTCTGCTGCTTTCCCAGTTTCATCAGCAGGGAGCTGGATCAGAAATGAAGCAGCCAGGACTTGAACCGGCACCCATATGGAATGCCAGCATCACAGGTGGTGGCTTTACTCACTATGCCACAACGGTCGCTCCTGCATTAAAAATATTTAAATAAGTGTTTCTGGGGTGGCACAATGGGTTAAGCCGTCACTTGGGATACCCACATCCTATTTGAGGCATAGGTTCAGGTGCTGGGCTCTGCTTTTGATCCAGCTTCCAGCTAATGCATCTTGGGAGATGGGAATGATAACGCCAGTGCATAGTTCTCTACCACCAGCATGGGAGACCCTGGTAGGGTTCCAGACTCCTGGTTTTACATGACCCATCCATAGCTGTTGGGAGCATTTGGGGGAATTAGCCAGTGAATGGAAGGTCTCTTATTGCTGTTCTTTTCAAGTAAATGGAAATAAGTAAAAAATAAACATTTACAAAAGTGTTTCTTTATAAATTGCAGCCCAAAATGGGCCTAAGGCTTTTCCTTTTTTTTTTTTTAAAGGATATGTTTGTTTATTCATTTATTTATTTGAAAGGCATAGGAAGAATTTCCATACACTGGTTCTCTTCCCTAAATTTCTGCAAAAGCCAGGTCTGGGCCCGGTCAAAGCCAGGAGCCGGGAATCCCATCCTAGTCTTCCACATGGATAGCAGAGGCCCGAATACTTAGCCATTATTTACCGCCTTCCCAGTTACCTGCTGCAATGGCCCGGGCTGGACCAGACCAAAGCCAGGAGCCTGGAATTCCATCTAGTTCTCTCCATGTGGATGGCATGGTTCCCAAGCACTCAGGCCATCTGCCGTTGCCCTACCAGGCAAATTAGTAGGGAGTTGGATTGGAGGTGCAGGCAGGACTGGAACTGGTATTCATATGGGGTGCAGATATTGCAGATAGTTGCTTAACTCACTGCACCACATCACTGGCCTCTCAAATAAATAAATTAAAATATATATATATATATTTATTTATTTGAAAGAGTTAACAGAGAGAGGTAGAGAAAGAGAGAGTTGTCTTCCATCTGCTGGTTCACTCCCCAATTGGCCGCAATGGCCGGAGCTGCGCTGATCCGAAACCAGGAGCTGCTTCTGAGTCTCCCACGTGGGTGCAGGGGCCTAAGCACTTGGGCCATCTTCTGTTGCTTTCCCAGGCCACAGCAGAGAGCTGGATCGGAAGAGGAGCACCCAGGACTAGAACCGGTGCCCATATAGGATGCCTATGCTGCACCGGCCCAATAAATTTTTAAATTAAGAGAACCTGTACCTTCAGTGTTGCTCCTTCTTTATAGGGAACTTTTTTTTTTTTTTTTTTTTTTTTTATTTTTTTGACAGGCAGAGTGGACAGTGAGAGAGAGAGACAGAGAGAAAGGTCTTCCTTTGCCGTTGGTTCACCCTCCAATGGCCGGCGCGCTGCGGCCGGCGCACCGCGCTGATCCGATGGCAGGAGCCAGGAGCCAGGTGCTTTTCCTGGTCTCCCATGGGGTGCAGGGCCCAAGCACCTGGGCCATCCTCCACTGCACTCCCTGGCCACAGCAGAGGGCTGGCCTGGAAGAGGGGCAACCGGGACAGAATCCGGCGCCCCGACCGGGACTAGAACCCGGTGTGCCGGCGCCGCTAGGCGGAGGATTAGCCTAGTGAGCCGCGGCGCCGGCCTATAGGGAACTTTTAAATTTATTGTTACACTTGTTTTTGCTTGGCAAAAAATAATATAGCTTGGTATTTGAATTGTACATTGAGAATATTATAATGTTTTCTTTTTTTCACTGAGCTTTTTATTTGTTTGAATGGCAGAGAGTGAGAAACAGAGATGTTTCCCACTAGCTTATTCCAGAAATGCCTTTAATAGCCTTGGTGGTAACAGGGCAAAGCCAGGAGCTTGGAAATCCACCTAAGTCTCCCATTTGAGTGGTAGAGACTCAAGTATCCAAAGTACTGTCTCCTGCTGCCTTCATGGTATACGTTCGCAGGAAGCTGGATCAGAAGTGGAAACTTGACTCAAATGCAGGCGCTGTAGTGTAGCATGCAGGCATGTTAACCATTGAGCCAAATGCCCACTCCTAAAATGTATTTTTAATTGAACTAGTGATTTGTTATTATTTCAAAAAATCATCAAAGAATTAAATGTTTTAAATGGGTTAGATTTAAAGCATAATATGGACCCATTTGCAGCAAAGTAAGAAACTACAAACAAATTAGATCTTTGAGAGAGAGCCACAGGAGTGATGTTAACCAGAGTCACTGTCACAGTTAGTGCTCACTGTGTGCTAGGTGTCCTACGTCTCTGCATGTTATGACCCTTTAGTCAGGGTGACAGCTGGGTATGCACTGTTCCCCCTACTGAGGGAAGAGTGGAGCTGACTAGGTAATGTAGCTCCAGAAGTCATTTTTTTCCCCTTTATGTAAGTAAAGTTTTTTGATTAATCAAATTCTTTTTTAAAAAAAGATTTATTTATTTATTTGAAATGCAGAGTCAGAGGGGGTAGGGGGTCCTCCATCTACTGGTTCACTTCCCAGATGGCTGCAACAGCTGGAGCTGCGCCAATCCAAAGCCAGGAGCCAGGAGCTACCTCCTGGTCTCCCTCATGGGTTCAGGGGCCCAAGGACTTGGGCCATCCTCTACTGCTTTCCCAGGCCATAGCAGAGAGCTGGATCAGAAGTAGAGCAGCTAGGATCCCATATGGGATCCCATATGGGATGCTGGCATTGCAGGCAGTGGTTTTGCCTGTTACTTGACAGCACTGGCTTCTACTCAATTTTTTTTTTTTTAAGATTTTTTTTTTTTATTTGAAAGAATTACAGAGAGAGTTAGAGACAGAGAGCAGTCTTCCATCCGCTGGTTTACTCTCCAGATGGCCGCAATGGCCAGAGCTATGCTGATCCAAAGCCAGGAACCAGGAGCTTCTTCCTCGTCTCCCATGCAGGTGCAGGGGCCCAAGCACTTGGGCCACCTTCTACTGCTTTTCCAGGCCATTTGCAGCAGAGAGCTGGAGCAGAAGAGGAGCAGCCGGGACTCGAACTGGTGCCCTTATGGGATGCCAGTGCTTCAGGCCAGGGCTTTAACCAGCTGTGCCACAGCTCCGGCCCCCCAATCAAATTCTTAATGACTACACACACCTATGATGTTGTGTGTACTTTTCATAGTAATGATTAAGCAATTTTTAAAAATCTGTGTTTTATAGATGAGTGAATTGAAGTTCTCTGAGATTGTAGCTTACTCAGCCATGCAGTGAATTACTGAACTAGCATTAGGACGCAGTGCTGTGATTTCCTGTAGCCTAGCTTACTCGTGCCTTCTTTGAAGAAGCATTCCTAGCATCTTCCCAGTGGGAAGGGCAGCAGAGGAACATACTGATGTACCCCTTGCATGGGATGCATAACCAATACAGTCTTTCAATTCTGTTTTGTTAGTACCAAACACTAAATTAA
Organism: Oryctolagus cuniculus; assembly: GCF_964237555.1. NCBI lineage: Eukaryota > Metazoa > Chordata > Mammalia > Lagomorpha > Leporidae > Oryctolagus > Oryctolagus cuniculus. The sequence continues at coordinate 46,295,010 of NC_091451.1, forward strand.
TGTTTCCTGATATTATCCTAATCCTTGGACTCTAGGCTACTAGATCCTCAGGTTTTGGAGAATGGGAGAATTTCTTACATATCATGTGAAATGATATGATAGTACCAATATTTGATACTTTTTTATTTTTGTAGAGTTGTATTATCTATTTGAAAGGTAGAGTGACAGGGAGATACAGATCTCATCTGCTGATTTATTCCCCCAGTGAACGCCAACAACCAGGGCTGGGTCAGATTGAAGCGAGGAGCCTGGAACTCCGGAATCATTCTGTGTGTGTGCTGGTGGTGCACTTGTGCAAATTTTTTTCTTTTTTTTATGGTTTTTTGTTCTTAAGAAAACATTTATTTATTTATTTGAAAGGCAGAGTGACGGAAGGAGGGAGGATTTGAGAATGTGTGTGCACATTTCCATCTGTTTTTTACTCCCCAAGTGGCTGCAATGGCCTGTGCAGGACCAGGCTGAAGCCAAGAGCTTGGAACTCTTACCTGGACTCCCACATGAGTGCCAGGGCACAAGGACTTGGGCTATCTTTTGCTGCTTTCCCAGGTGTATTAGCAGGACGGTGGATCAGAAGTGGAACAACCAGGACTTGAAATGGCATTCCTGTGTGGGATGCCAGCATCTCAAGCAGTGTTTTAACCCACTGTGCTACAAGTCTAGCCTCCTGTGCAAGTTTCTTTTTTTCTTTCTTTTTTATTTTTTAATGATTTGATTATTTAAAAGGGAGAGAGACAGATAGGTGGGCGGGGGGGTCTTCATCTGCTGGTTCACTCCCTAGATGGCCACAACTGATGGAGCTGGGCTGGAGCCAGGAGCCTGGAGCTTCTTCCAAGTCTCCCACTTGGGTGTAGAGGCCCAAATACGTGGGCCATCTTCTGTTTCCGAGGCCATAGCAGATAGCTGGATTGGAAATGGAGCAGCTGGGACTCGACTGGCACCCAAATGGGATGCTGGCAGTACAGGCGGTGACTTTATCCACTGTGCCACTACACCACAGTAGTGGAGGTTTTTTAAGGGTACATACTCAGTAGTAGAATTCTTGGCTCACAGGGAATATTTATCTCCATTTGTTAAAAACCAAAGTGTTTCCAAAGCAGTTGTGCTGATTTATAGTCCTTTGGTGGCATGTAAGACAGGATGCAAGAATGTTCTTCCTTATCATAGTTTTTCTCTAATTTTTTAGTTCTTGCCACTAATCTGGTGGATATTAAAAAAATGATATTTTACTGAGTTTTAATTTCAACATTTTCCTGATTGCTGAAGAGTAACAGCATCTTTTCATATATATATATATATATATATTTTTAAGATTTATTTATTTATTTGAAAGGCAGAGTTACTTCACTCCACTTCCGATCCAGCTCTTTGCTATGGTCTAGGGGAGCAGTAGAAGATGGGCCAAGTCCTTGGGCCCCTGCACCCATGCGGAAGACCCAGGGGAAGTTCCTGGCTTCAGATCAGCTCAGCTGCAGCCATTTGGGGAATGAACCATTAGATGAAAGTCATCTCCCCATCCCCGTTATACTTCTGCCTCTTTGTAGCTCTGCCTTTCAAATAAATAAGTAAATTTTTTTTTAAAAAAGATTTCTTTATTATTTGATTATTTGAAAGGCAGAATGACAGAAAATGAGAGACCGATCTTCCATCTGCTGACCAGACCAAAGCCAGGAGGCAGGAACTCCATCTAGGTCTTCTGTGAAGGTAGAAGAAACCAAAGTACTTGCTTCATCAGCCACTCCCTCCACCCCCTGCTCCAGGCCCATTGGTAGGAAGCTGAATCAGAAGCGGAGTAGGCTGGTACTCAGACAGCACTCCAGTGAGGGATACAGGCATCCCAGGTGGGGACTTAACCTACTGAACTATACTATCTGTCCTCTTGCTCCGGCCTTTTGTTCAATCTCCAGTAGATTCTTATTCCTGTTCATTTTAGAGGATCATTATATATTTGGTATACTATTATATATGACAAATATCTTCACTCTTTTTTTTAAAGATTTTATTTATTTATTTGACAGATTTACAGACAGTGAAAGAGAGAGACAGAGAGAGAGGTCTTCCTTCCATTGGTTCACTCCCCAAATGGCCGCAAGGGCTGGAGCTGCACCCATCTGAAGCCAGGAGCCAGGTGCTTCTTCCCAGTCTCCCATGCGAGTGCAGGGGCCCAAGCACTTGGGCCATCCTCCACTGCCCTCCCAGGCCACAGCAGAGAGCTGGACTGGAAGAGGAGCAACCGGGACTAGAACCGGCGCCCATATGGGATGCTGGCGCCACAGGTGGAGGATTAACCAAGTACGCCATGGCACCGGCCGCGTATCTTCACTCTTGATGTTGTCTTTTGTTGAATAGCCGAAGTTCCTAATTTTAATACAGTTGAATATATCAGACTTTTTTTTTTACTTGGTTTGTAGTTTCTATATTGTCTCTAAGATAATCTTGAGGCTGGCACTGTGGCGTAGTAGAGTTGCTGCTTGCAGTACTGGCATCTCATATAGGCACCAGTTCGAGTCCTGACTGCTTCACTTCTGATCCAGTTCCCAGCTATGGCCTGGGAAAGCAGTAGAAGATGGCCTAAGTCCTTGGGCACCTGCATATGCTTGGGAGACCCAGAAGAAGCTCCTGGCTCCTGGCTTTGGATTGGCTCAGCTCTGGCCATTGTGTCCATTTAGGCAGTGGATGGAAACCCACCCCCACCCCCCACCACCTCTCTAATAAATAAATAAATCTTAAAGAAGGAAAGAAAACCTTCCCTGGGGATGGCATTATGAGGCAGTGAGTAAAGCTGCTGCCCCGTGTGCCCCAGTGCAAGCCCTGGCTCCTCCACTTCCGATCCAGCTCTCTGCTAATATGTCTGGGAAGGCGGTGGAAGATGGCCCTAGTACTTGGGCCCTTGCACTCAATGTGGGAGACCCAGAAGAAGCTTCTGGCTCCTGGCTTTGGACTGGCCCAACTCTGGCTATTGCAGCCATTTAGGGAGTTCACTAACCAGCAGGTGAGAGATATCTCTCTCTGTGTCTCTTCCTGCCCCCCCCCCCAACTCTTCCTTTCAAATAAGTAAAATTTAAAAACAAAAAACTGAAGAAGAAAAGCACCAGATAGAGAATAATTTAAATTATAAGGGAATCTTTGCAAATAAGTAAGAATACCTGAAGAAATAGGTGTTTCTGTACACTTAAGTTACTGAAACTAAGATAACATTATACATGTAAAGCAACTATCTAGCTCTGCTTCAGATATGCTAGACACTTGATAACTTTACATTTTGCCTCTTCCCCATCCTCCTTGTTTCTTTTGGCATGGATTTCATTAACTCATTTGCTTTCTGCCAATTTCTACCTGATAGATCATTCTGATAGGTAAATATATGAAGTTATTTTGGTTATATCCTGACACTACCCTACATGGGAATCTTTTTTTTTTTTTTTTTTTTAAAGATTTATTTATTCCAAAGGCAGAGTGACAAAGAAGGTGACAGAGGGGGTTATAGGGTCTTCTAGATCTTCCATTCTCTGGTTTGCTCTCCAAATGCCTGCAGCAGCCAGGGATAGGCCAGGCCAAGCCAGGAGCCAGGAATTCCATCCAGGTCTCCTGCACAGGTAGCAAGAACCCATGTACTTGGGCCATAATCTGCTGTCTTTCCAGGCACATTAGCAGGAAGCTGGATCAGAAATGGAGGACTGGGACTCAGACCAGCCGCTCAGTATGGTTTGCAGCTTCCCAAATGGCAGCTTAACTCGCTGTACCACGATGCCCACCCCTATTTGAGAATTTGTGGCCATCTGCTCTGTCTACACAATTAAGCTTTTATTAGTCATCTTTCTATGGCTCCATTTGTCTTTCCTTTGTGTTTTTTTTTTTTTTTCTTTTTAAATATTTCTTTATTTGTTTGAGAGGTAGAGTTAGACAGTGAGAGGGAGAGACAGGGAGAGAGAGAGGTCTTCCTTCCATTGGTTCACTCCCCAAACGGCCCCAAGTGCTGGAGCTGCACCGATCCGAAGCCAGGAGCTTCTTCTGGTCTCAAATGTGGGTGTGGGGGCCCAAGGACTTGGGTCATCTTCTGCTGCTTTCCCAGGCCATGGCAGAGAGCTGTATTGGAAGAGGAGCAACCGGGACTAGAGCCAGCCCCCATATGGGATGCCAGCGCCGCAGGCAGAGGATTAACCAAGTGAGCCAGGCGCCGGCCCCTCCGTTGTGTTTCCACAGTGTGTCGCTGGCATGATTTCTGCTGTGTGTCAGAGGTTCCCAGTGTATTGTATTATGTTAGTTGTCTGCTGCTGTCCAATAAATTAACTCCAAAACTTAGCAAAAGCAAATCAATTCAGTCATCTCCAGTTTTTGCTCCAGAGTTGGAGAGTGACTTATGTGGCTGATCTGATGCCGGCACTCTATAGAGAGGATTTCCTCAGATGTCAACCACACCTACTCTCATCGAGAGAGTTCCGGGGCTGATGGATCAGTTTCCATAGGCTCCTCTCTCATGGCTCTTACCAAGACTGCAGGTCCTCTATGGGCGTGTGTCCTCACTGCCTGTCGTGGGGGCCTATCCACAGAGGTGCTTGAATGTCCTCATTACACTCAGTGAGAGCAGTGTGAGAACATGGTGCCCATTTCAGTACCTGGTCTCTGTAGTTCCCACTGTCACTGTTCCATATTCTGCTGGTTAGGGGTAAGTCACCATGTCTAGCCCACTTTCAAAGGGAGAAATATTAAGTTTTGCCTTTTAGGGAGAGGAATTGGTGGCCTTTTTTTTTTTTTTTTAAAAAAAGATTTATTTGTGGGTTCGGTGCTGTGATGCAGTGGGTTAATGCCTTGGCCTGAAGCATGGGCATCCCATATGGGTGCCGGTTCGAGACCCAGCTTCTCCTTTTTTTTGACAGGCAGAATGGACAGTGAGAGAGAGACAGAGAGAGAGAAAGGTCTTCCTTTGCCGTTGGTTCACCCTCCAATGGCCGCTGCGGCCAGCACACCGCGCTGATCCAATGGCAGGAGCCAGGTGCTTTTCCTGGTCTCCCATGGGGTGCAGGACCCAAGTACCTGGGCCATCCCCCACTGCACTCCCTGGCCACAGCAGAGAGCTGGCCTGGAAGAGGGGCAACCGGGACAGAATCCGGAGCCCCGACTGGGACTAGAACCCGGTGTGCCGGCGCCACAAGGCGGAGGATTAGCCTAGTGAGCTGCAGCACCGGCCTTCTCCACTTCTGATCCATCTCTCTGCTATGGCCTGGGAAAGCAGTAGAAGATGGCCCAAATCCTTGGGCCCCTGAACCCGCATGGGAGACCCAGAAGAAGCTCCTGGCTTCGAATCATCGCAGCTCTGGCTGTTGCAGCCATTTGGGGAGTGAACCATCAGATGGAAGACCTCTCCCTCCTCCCTCCCTCTCTCTCTCTTTGTGCCTCTCCTCTCTTTATATAACTCTTTCAGATAAATAAACCAATCTTTAAAAAAAGAGATGTATTTGTTCATTTTAAAGAATTAACAGAGAAGGGATGTGGGGAGAGAAAGATCTTCCATCCACTGGTTTGCTCCCCAAATGGCCCTAGCCCTGGCTGAAGCCAGGAGTCTCCTTGAGGTCTTCCCACATGGGTTGCAGGGACCCAAACACTTGGGCCACATTCTGCTGCTTTTCCCAGGCCCCTAGCAGGGAGACGGATCAGAAGTGGAGCAGTCAGAACATGAACTGGCACCCATATGGGATGCCAGTGTTGCAGATGATGGCTTTACCTGCTATAGCAAACCTCTGGCCCATATAGATGTATTTTTTTAAATACCACATCTTGGGGTGGCTGCTGAAATGAAATATTCTGAAGCCTCACTTGAGGTGTGGCGATCGGTAGACCCTGAGAAGCCTGCAGTTTGTGGGAGTCCCTGTGTGGTAACTGAAGTGCTCACTTGGAAATTTGCTGCTCTTGTCAAGATGGATCTCTTGGTCTTCCTTAAATAACTGAATTGTTTGCTCCTCTCCATCTGTTTTCACATACACAGAGCACACCTACCGCATGTTCAACTCTAGATACCCATATTTTAAATCCTGCTTCAGTCTGATACCTCCATGGCACACACCACCCTAGACAGAAGCAAGCTCTCTCTCCATTGAATTCCTGTAGTATTCGGTCTTTTTTCTTGCTCTTTGGCTCTAATTCATTTTATTTTGGTCAGCTGCACTGCTAGTAGTAATTTTCGCGGGTTAAGCCTCTGCTGGTGATGCTGGCATCCCATCTTGAAGCATTGGTTCTAGTCTTGGCTGTTTTACTTCTGATCCAGCTCCCTGCTGGTGTGCCTGGGAAAGCAGTGCTTGCCACCACTGTAGGACACCCGGAGTGGGTTCCTGGCTCTTGGCTTCGGCCTGTCCCAGCCCTGGATGTTGTAGGCATTTGAGGAGTGAACCAGTGAATGAAACATTGCTTGCTCTCTCTCTCTCCCCCACCCCATGTGTGTGTGTGTGCGCATCTTCTTCTGTCACTCTGCCTTTTAAATAAAGTAAATAATAAAGACTAAAAGTGGTTGCTTGCATTTGACTTCTCCTGGCAGAAGAACTCTGGCAACATGGTAATAAGCACCCTGCTAGTCAGGGTGGGAATTAGAGTGCTAGGGAGGCTGGCTCAAACCACATGGCGGTCAGTGCTTTCAAGCAGGCATTTAGCAAGCGAATGTGCTCCTGTTGTGTGCCATGGTTGGTTTCAGATGTCTAGTAGTGAAGAGACAGGCATACTTCCTGTATCACCACAACTTGAAAGACATTCTAGGGAAGAAGTGAACAGACATCTGTGATTTAGAACAAATGAGACCCTGCTTAGATAAGTTTTCAAAGAATCTGCTTGAGACTTGAAGGATGAAAAGATTAGCATGTTCTACCAACTGAGAGGAGTTAAGGTGACTAGAAGTGGGAATACCATTTGGTAATAGATTATAAGGGTACTTTTAAGCCACTCCAAACTTTCATGTTAGTCTTAGAACATTAGCAGTGAACCAGATAGCTAAGAGAAAAATTTCTACTGCAGCAGTGGAATATAATGTTTAATAATTTGTTTTGGGAAAATTGTGTCTTTTTTTTTTTTTAGCTCTTCAGAGAAGTACGAATAATGAAGATTTTAAATCATCCAAACATAGGTATTTCTGCTTTTCATTTTTAGGCCTTTGGGGTTAGCCAGCCAACTCTGATTTTCAAGTTCCAGCTTTCCATCAAAAACACTTTATTACTCAATGTATTTATTTTGCCTTTCAAGTAATTAAATTGTACTCTGAATAGTTTCCTACTTACTATGTATCTTTGATAGTAGGTTAAGCTTTCTTAAAATTCCTATTGTGTTAAAATAATTTTTCTAGAAGAGAGAATTTGCATTGGAATATTGGATTTTATTTTTATTTTGCTTGTTTACCAACACATATGTCTTAACTTTGTTAAACATTTTTTAATACCAGAAAATTACACACACCTACCCCTTTTGGGTGAATATAATTCTAAAGTAAATATTAACAAAATTAAGTACATATGCAAAATGACTTGGTAGACTCAGATTCATTTTAGTTGAATTTATAAATAATTATTTCTAATTGCTGTTAATGGTTTTATGAATTAGAAGTAGTAGGAATATTTCTATCAGTAACAAGGAATTGCTATGGCAAAATCACACTTACCCATTGAAAATCATTCTCTAAAGTTCTTTACAGTTAGTTGCACCATTATCTCTTCTACTTGCTTCAAGGAACCCTTGTTCTTACAGAGTTAAGTTTCCCAAGCAACAAAGTACAATTTGGTCCTTAAAGCCTTAAATGACGAGTGAATAGACCAGCACTTGTAGGAGTGGAGTAAATCTGAGTGATTCTGCAAGTGGAGAGAAAGAGAACCACTTGTCCTGTGGCACAAAAGATGGGCTCCTAGGAGGTCAGCGAGCCAGTACATAGCCAGACAGTGGCACAATAGAGCCAGTCCGAGTAGATGCCCTTGGCTAGACTACTAGTGTGCACTGAAGTCACTTTTGTGGGCACCTAGAAAGTCTATTTTTGTGGAATTCCACGCTTCTATAAAACCTTTTCCATTGTTGTAATTTAAGATAAAACTCACTAAATGAAATTTTAAAAAGATGAGGTATTAAAATCTGTAACAGAGAAAAACTTGCTTTTTAATGTTACGGTTTTTATGTGTGGTTTGTGCATATAAACAATTGTTTCTTTTCCTGTTATGTTCTCTCCCCTCCCCTAGTGAAGTTATTTGAAGTCATTGAAACTGAAAAAACACTCTACCTAATCATGGAGTATGCAAGCGGAGGTAAGAGCACTCTAATATATTGAAGTCTTCTTTGTTTTTAAATATTTATTCTATTATTTGAAAGAGTTACACAGAGAAGTAGAGACAGAGAGAGGGGTCTTCCATCCACTGGTTCACTCCCCAAATGGCTGAAACAGCCAGAGCTGAGCCAATCCAAAGCAAGGAGCCAGGACCTTCTTCCAGGTCTCTCACGTGGGTATAGGTGCCTAAGGACTTGGGCCACCCTCCACTGCTTTCCCAGGTACATTAGCAGGGAGCTGGACTGGAAGTGGAGCAGCCAGGTCTTGAACCGGTGCCCATATGGGATTCTGGTGCTGCAGGCCAGGGCTTTAATAGTGCCAGCCCATATTTTCTTTTCTTTGAAAAGAATATACTACTTCACTGCCCATATGGATAATGGTTAAGATTTTTTTCTAACAGCCAGAGTTGTAATGTACTGGCTTAGCAGTTGTGTGGGTTATCACCATTAGGATTATAAATTGATAATATTTAAGTACTTAGATTTGTTTTAATGGATTAAAATGTACATCACATGGAACTTGCTATCCTGTCCATTCACAAGTGTGTGGTTCAGTCACATTGTTGTGCAGCACTCACCATTTTTGGAGCTTTTCCTCCTCCTGAGCTACAGATGCATCCCCATGAAACATTGACTCTCCAGTTCCACTTCCCCAGATCTTGGCGATGACCACTCTACTTCCTGGCTCTATGAATTTGACTCGTCTATAGATGAAGTATAATGGGGTCATAAGGATTTGCCCTTTTGTCACTGGCTTATTTTACTAAGCATAATATCTCCCAGATTATCCATGTTGTAGCATGTTAGAATTTCCTTCATTTTTAAGACTGAATAACGGTTGATTTGGGGTATGTGTGTGTGTGTGTTTATATGTGTACATTTTGTTTATCCCAAATATTGGATTTTTAAATGTATTTAATGGATTGGTCTGTTTGAAATAAATATGTATTCCATGTTATATGTTTTTGTTTATCAGATTTAATATATCATCTTTCCCAAGGCCAGAAATGATTACAGTAACTATATTTTCCTTAAAATAGAGATTAAAGACTGATATATATTTGCCTACTTGGTTGTAAAGCTGTAGGCATTTTCTGAAATGCATGCTGTCTTTTTATGAAGATTCTCATTTTCGGATTGAGGTTGGACTGAGCATATAGTTTCTGATTGTGGGGCTCAGAAGTTGTCCTGCTTATCTGTTCATGTTTATGCCTGACACCGAGCAGGTACTCACAAATAAGGATTAGACTCCATTTGTGATACTATGAACTGCTGGGGACACGTTCTGCTGAATCTGCAGGATGGTAGTTAAACTGTTAGCACCTTGATCTAGGCTGCAAAACCCAGAGATGCAATGTTAAGTCATAGCCTCATTGTGTGAGTTCTAACCATTAAATAAAGGATTGTAAACTTGTGAGGAAGAGTGAGTTACAGGAGATAAAACCTGACTTTCCATGCTCTGACCACTTTTTCACACTTGTAATTCATTGGTAGTTGGTATTTTAAGACCTGAGGAATAATAGGAAGAGCTAGAGACTTAATTTTATAGGACTAAAAAATCTATATGGAATTCTAACCTTCCTACTTGCTTTATAGATAGGCACCCATAAGTAGAGTTCATAAATTCCTCATTGGTGTAACCTCATCAGAGTTCAAGGTGCTTTTTCTTACCTGGTGCCTTCTGAAAGCATCAGATAGTCTCATGATGACTCCATGGTGTTATTAGGAGGAGATGGGGGGACTTTTACCTTGGAGGAAACAGAGGGTGGGGCACCTCACTGCAGTTGTGCTGCTGGGCCTGGACCCCCGCCTCTGACACCAGAGAGCCTCTTGGGGTTTGCAGTTTGTCGCAGTCATCTGTCCCCATCTGTTTCAGGTGCCCAAGTCTTGGACAGTATTATTCTTATGTGAGGGCAAGACAAAAACATCTGAGAGGCATCTAGATCCAGTAGAAGGAAGACAGCCTTTGGAAAAGCCAGATGGGGGTGAATTGAGGCATTGGCCCCTCTCAGCCATGTGTCTTGACAAATACCAGGCCAGCGGAGCTTGCTAACTTCAGAGAGGGGGTGTTAGCCATCTGCTTTGACCAGCGTTAGGGCAATGCTTAATCAGTGGTGGTGGTAGTTTATTGTCTTGAGTGGACCGTTAGTTTTAATGAACTGAACAATGCACTGGCAGTCTTCAAGACATTGTTGTATCCTTGACCAAACAACAAAACGTTCATTAAATTGGCTACCCCTTTCCCTTAATCTTTTTTTAAAAGGTTTATTTATTTAAAAGTCAGAGTTAGAGATCTGCTGGTTCACAACTCAGATGGCCACAATGGCCCTCTCTCCCTATCCCCCTCCCCCCTTCTCCCCTCTCCCCTCTCCCACTCTGCCTTTCAAATAAATAAATTTTTTAAAAAAGGAAAGGATCTAGAAATCATCCAAAACAACTGTCTGATTTTTACAGAGATCATTAAAACTCAGATTGTTCTATGCCAAGGATTTCTTAGCTAATTAGTCACAGGACATGAAGTAGAACTAAGGGCTTTCTAAATTATCCTGGCTTTCTGTTCAACAACACATTCCCTTAACCAGGGCAGGAGTCACTGTTTGCTCTTTTTTCTCTAAATAGCCTTTAGAGATTTTCAGTTCAGTTGCTTAATCTAAGTGTTAATACATTTTTTAATAAAGGAAAAGAGGAGAGATCTGGGTTGAAATCTTGGATTATAAATTTAATTCCTGGGGCCAGCATTGTGGCATAGTAGGTTAAGCCTCTGCCTGTGGTGCTGACGTTCCGTATGGGCGCTGGTTCAGGTCCCAGCTGCTCCACTTTTTTTTTTTTTTTTTTTTTTTTTGACAGGCAGAGTGGACAGTGAGAGAGAGAGAGACACAGAGAAAGGTCTTCCTTTGCCGTTGGTTCACCCTCCAATGGCCACCACGGCCGGCGCACTGCGGCCGGCGCACCGCGCTGATCCGATGGCAGGAGCCAGGTACTTATGCTAGTCTCCCATGGGGTGCAGGGTCCAAGTACTTGGGCCATCCTCCGCTGCACTCCCTGGCCACGGCAGAGAGCTTGCTCCACTTCTGATCCAGCTCCCTGCTAATGGTCTGGGAAAGCAATGGAAGATGGCCCAAGTGCTTGGACCCCTGCACCCACGTGGGAGACCTGGAAAAAGCTCTGGCTTCTGGCTTTGGATCGGTCCAGCTCTGGCCATTGTGGCCATTTGGGGAGTGAACCAACAGATGGAAGATCTCTCTGTCTCTCCCTCTCACTGTAATTCTGTTTCTCAAATAAATAAAGCCTTTAAAATTTTAATTCCTGATTTATAACTTAGTAATTGTGAATATGATTTTGTAGTTTCAGAAATCTCTTAAGAGGTTTATGTTGCACTTGAATTAATCAAAATATTTAAAAATCATACTGATAGGCTTGGACTTCATCTGTGTTACTGTATAGGAACTATTGGGCTTAAGCCATTTTTTTAAAAAAGTTAAAATTGTTTCTGTGTACTGTGCCCACATCCTTAATTGTTTTCACTTATTAACCACTTGTTTTGACATTGTGTACTTTTCTGCAAATAGAAGTTCATTCGCTTAGAGAATGCTGACATTTCACTGAGCTAGCATTTAACTCATAAGATCCTGTGTCATTCAGAAAGCTGTTGTAAGTGTCAGGGTATTTTATGTTGTCACTAAGGTGACGGAGCTACATATGCTGTATGAATAAGAAGCATATGTATTCCTTTCCTCAGAACATTTTCTATGTGATTTTCTATACAAGTATTCTGCTGGTTTCAGAGGTGGTCTTTATTTATGCTAAATTGATAAGCAGTTGGCAGTGCTAACACCCTGTTCTCTAGAATGTCACCTCTCTTCCTCAAGGAATTAATATTGCATAAATAGCTGTAGATGTTTATGGGAAGTTTTTGGTTTTACCTTCCCTGTCTTTAGCCCCCATTTCCTATTCCAATCTGCTCAGCCCAAGCCACTGTCAGGTGTGGTTAAATTATTACATTGAGCTCCCTAGAGGTGTCCTTGTTCCTTCCCTTCATGCTAACCCTCCCTCAACCAGCAAGTGATCAATTGTTTGATCTTGTCTGCTTCACAGCTCACTTAGGGGGAAGCCAGCGTCCTCAGGGCTCTTTGGGAGCTGTGCCTGCAGACCTCCTTGCTGTCTCTCTGACTCGTGGTCGAATCTTCCTCCCAAATAACCACTCTCTACTCCCTCAAGTGGTTGGGAAAACACAAGCAAGCTAGCACACTGCCTGCTTCTTTCCCCTGCACTTAACCTCTCACGTTTCCTTGCTCCCCTACTAGAATGTAAACTCCATGAGGAAGGAGGCTTTGCTGTGTTTTCTGTTGCATTTCCCCAGAGCCTAGAACAGTGCCTGGCAATTAGTAGGTACTCGATAAATAATCTCTTGAATAAATGAATTTACCCAGAAAATGTTTTGTTATCTTAATTGTTCAATGAGGACATCCTCTTTTAACCGAATAACCTAATCCATTTTAACTTTCAATTTTCACTGGTCAGTTTTTATTAGTGTATAGAAAACACATACCCTTAAAATTAAAAGTTGTATAGGTATGTGAGAATTTAATTTTAATACTTTTTCTCCAGCTTAAAGATTATGCTGATTATTTTAAATGCCTGTGGACAAAACTGTAAGCCTAGCTTAGTTCAAATTCCACGTATTTCTGGCTAACTTCACAGCTATACTTAGAAATTAGCGCATTGCAAAGTGGAACATTATCAGTTTATGGGAAAATTAATGCTCAGAAGTAGGACTTTTTTTACTTATATTTCTCTCAATTATAGGTGAAGTTTTTGACTATTTGGTTGCACATGGAAGAATGAAGGAAAAAGAAGCAAGAGCTAAATTTAGACAGGTATGAATCAACTTGTCTTTAGTTTGTTAATAAAGTTATCTTGCTTAAACCTGAAGCAGACAAGTGTTTGCCTCCATGAATGCTCATAAGGCCCGCTGGATGGAGCAGGGGTTGGCCATTCAGTTCAACAAAGACTGATTAAGTAGGACCATCTGTACCTGAAGTGCCGTACAAGAGGCAGCTGTGGGTGCTAGTCCTATGTTTATAGTTGGGATGTTAGTCTCACCCTGAACCTTCATTTTTTAACAGTTGAACTTTAAAAAAAGTACCTGTGGTTACATTCGTTAGAACCATTTTCAAGCTTTTAGCAAGAAAGGTTTCACAACACCAAAATTCATTGTCAGTTTTGCCTTACATAAGATCAGATATACCTTAATCTGTCAGTGGCTTACTTTTCTTTAAAGAGATACTTCTGTTAATAAGCAGTTTTAAGCATAAAGGCAACTTTTAACTCTCCTATCTTTGTTAATAATGATTACTGTTTATTGATTGACCATTACCTGCCAGACACTGGGACAAGTGCTTTATCTGCATTAGCAAGTCTGCCAGCAGCCTTGTAAGTGAAAGAGGATTGCCTGTTTGCTAATGCTGAGACGGCTGAGGCTGGGAAGATGAACTTGCCAGAGATTCCTGCCTGTAAAGAGCAGCTCTGCCCTAGATGCAGACCCGCCCTCTGACTCCAGACCTCAGCCTCGTCACGCTCGTGCTGTGTTGCATCCAGGATAAGGATCCATAGCCTTTTCCTGCCAAGGACCAGTCATAGTTTAGGTTTTGTGGATCATACAGTCTCTTGCAGCATAGAGGCAGCTGTAGATAATAGTGTACGAGGTCAGCAGGACTGGATTCCTGTGAACTGTCACCTACAGGACCAAGGGTGGACCAAGGGTGGACCAAGGATAACCCCCTAAGCCATAACTTGCTATCCCTGATTTAGAAGAATTACTGAGAGTACACTTCATTGGCAGTGTCAGCCCTTTTCTCGCAAAACCTTTCAGTTGTATAAGATTGGGACAGACTCTCTAAGGCTTTGTATGTTTAGAAAGGCAGTTTTAGCTGATTTTCAGGTTTCCTCTCGATGCTACCTTTAGTCTGCTATATACAGTTAAGGACTCTTAAGTCTCTTAACTTTTGCTGTTCCTTTAATTTAAGAGTTTAAAAAACATATTAATAGGTACTTTGAACTAAAATCTACTAAATATCAAAGGTGACGCTAACTTTGGCCATCATTTTACTTCTCTTGTCTTCACTTTTCTATAAAAAGATAAAGTGATGCTTGATGAAAATCTGTGTTTCTTTCCAGTTCTAATATAATTTGATTTGTGGCCTATGAGAGGAAACGCAAACTTTTTTTTTTTTTTTAAAGATTTATTTATTTATTTGAAAGGCAGAGTTACAGAGAGGCAGAGGTAGAGAGAGAAAGAAAGAAGTCTTCCATCCGATGGTTACTCCCCAGATGGCTGCAATGACCGGAGCTGAGCTGATCCAAAGCCAGAAGCTTCCTCCAGGTCTCCCATGTGGGTGCTGAGGCCCAAGGACTTGGGTCATCCTCCACTGCTTTCTCGGGCTGTAGCAGAGAGCTAAATCAGAAAGTGGAGCAGCTGGGACTCGAACTTGCACCCATATGGGATGCCGACACTGCAGGTGGCATCCTTACCTGCTACGCCACAGCACCGACCCAAAAACTTTTATTACGAAGTAAGCCTACCCTTTCCATAACTGGATAACACTTGTTATCAATTGGCTACCTGGAAGCAAAGATTTTTTTGCCCAATACAACTTAAATTCTTCCTGTCAGGTAAATCTGACTTGGAGATATTGATGTGGATACAGGTTATTGACCATCAGGAAAGAGCTAGTACAAACTAGCAAGAGTAGGGCTGAAGCTGAACCCACAACTCCTTTCCTATCCCCTGCCATCTCTATCCTTCCCCTGCGGGATCCAGCTTGCCAGAGGGACTTGGACATTTGCTAACCTAAATCCTGCAGAAATTAATCAGATTTTTATTTCAAGGTTGCTGCAGAAATTCCAAAAGCCTTGACTTAGACCAGGAAAAATGGTTTGTATGTGTGCTTTTACAGTTAATGACCTGATTTACAGCACAGCACGTGGAATTAGTGCAGTCCCTTCTTGCCAGGATATTTGCCTAAGACATATTCCTTACATCCAGAAGGATCAAGCATGATACTGGTGTCCCCGCTTTGTGTTTCTAAATACCACACTTCCTAGGAGCTGATAGTGTGTCATTATTTTAAATGAAAACGAAAACAAAAAACAACTTCCTGTTTATGACAAAGAGGAAGATGTGCCACACACAAAGTACACTATTTGTGATGTGTTTTCTGCCTTCGATGGGCCCTTCTTTCCACATTCATCGGCAGATGGTTTTTCCTTTGCTGTTCTCCCCTCCTCACCCAGATTACTTTCTATGCCATTTTTTATTTTTTGGCTTAAATCTTATTATTTTCGAAGGAAAAGAATGGATTCTTTCTCTTACCTCTTTCTCAGTGGACTGGTCATGTTGGTGCCTCCATTTTTCAAGTAAGACTGTATTTGAATTAGGCTAACATTCGTGTTTTAGCCCAGAAACATTCAGGTCCTCAGCCTTCTGTAGCAACGACTCTTTCCAACCTGGTACAAAATGCGTAAAAGCAATAGGCTAAAGTTGAGTATGTTCGATTTGTTGTGGCATCAAGTTAGTTTGGAGCTAAAGAAAGATAAATTATTTGATCTCTTTGAGAAAGGGCAGGATTGTCAAATCTGAATCAAAAGCAGATTCTAAATTATATATAAGAAATCTCAGTACGAGAAAAAAAATTAGAAAAATGGGAAAAGGGAAAAAATGGGTCAGGCACTGGGAAGCTAAGTTTGCCGCTGTCCTAGGTGCAGTGTGCCTGTGACTTTGCTCTGGAAAACCAGACTGTGGCACTTTCCCAGCTTTCATGCTGCAGCACGCAGCAGCAGTGGCGGTCATCCAAAGCAGACATTGGAATTTTGAACCGTTAGTTAATTGTGAGTGGATCTAATGTTACAAATACTCATTTTAAATAAGATAATGATGCTGCTTAACAAAGCCCTGACTATGACATGATCCCATCCCATCCCCAGCCCAGCCCAGCCCAGCTTCTCCATGCTTATTGTAAACCAGAATACCAGACAAGCTTCTGTAAGGTTTCATGTCCAGTACAGGTGGGCCCAAGTGGTGGAGTGCCTCATTGAAGTACTAGCCACTCTGTCCAGCTTCCTGTTAATGTACCTGAGAGACAGAATAACATGGCCCTAATACTGCCTTCCGCATAGGAGATCTGGATGAGTTCCTGGCCCCTGGCTTCCATCTGCCCTTGTCCTGGCTGTTGCAGGCATTTAAGTAAGCCAATGGACAGAAGATTTTTTCTGTCTCCCCCTACCTTTCTCTCTCTCACACAACCCCTCCACCCCCGCCCCGACAGTCTGCAAATAAATAAATAAATCTAAAGAAAAAGGGTGAACTAGATCATCTGGTCCTGGGCCTTTGGGCAGCTGGGATCGTTGAGACCCAGGCAGTTAGTTGAGTTGTGGCACCACATTCCATGTGAAGTGAATGCAGCAGGTAAGATGAACCAGCGAGAGCAAGGAGAACGTTGTCTCACCCTGCTCTCCTTGTCCTTACCCCTGAATTTTTCTAGGAAATTGTTTTTAGAAACCCAGACAGACATTCAAGTGCTTACTGCATATTTTGCATGTGTGAACATTGATAGAGCATTTCCATCTTAATTACGAATCTACACGCATGGTGACTGACTTGGGTCTCCCTCTCAATCTCTCTCTCCCTCCCTTCCTCTCCAGATCGTGTCTGCAGTACAGTACTGCCACCAAAAACGAATCGTGCACAGAGACCTCAAGGTGAGTGCAAGCCCCCTTCCTAAGTGTATGCCCTATTTGTATGTGTTCAGTTCTCCCAAGAATCGTTAGACAAATGAGACAGAGATTAGTTTGTATGATCAAGAAAGCGATAAATCCTATAATAATTGAATCATTTTAATCAGGTTATAGTAAAGTTTATTAGAGGTTACATTTCAGTGAAAGTGGGTAGTAGTTTCTTCTAGAGGACAGTCATCACACCACCCTACCAGGACAGCATCCTCAATGCTGAGGGTGCTGCCTGGCAGCTGTTTCTGTTTCCATCCTGTTTATAGCAGTGCCTTTTTTTTTTTTTTTTTTTTTTTTTTTTTTTTTTTTTTTTTAGATTCATGTTTTTAAAACAGAGTTACAGGCCGGCGCTGCAGCTCACTAGGCTAATCCTCCGCCTTGCGGCGCTGGCACACCGGGTTCTAGTCCTGGTCAGGGCGCCGGATTCTTTCCTGGTTGCCCCTCTTCCAGGCCAGCTCTCTGCTGTGGCCCAGGAGTGCAGTGGAGGATGGCCCAAGTGCTTGGGCCCTGCACCCCATGGGAGACCCAGGTAAGCACCTGGCTCCTGCCATCGGATCAGTGCAGCGCGCCGGCCGTGGTGGCCATTGGAGGGTGAACCAACGGCAAAGGAAGACCTTTCTCTCTCTCTCACTGTCCACTCTGCCTGTCAAAAAATAAAAATAATAATAATAATAATAATAAAAACAGAGTTATAGATTGTTCATCTGCTGATTCATTCCCCAAATGGCTGCAAGTAGCCAGGGCTGGTCCAGGCCAAAGCCAGGAGCCAAGAACTCCATCCAGGTCTCCCATGTGGGTGGCAGGGACCAGGGTCTTGGCCCATTAACAGGGAGCTAGATTAGAAGCAGAATAGCTAAGACTTGAATCAGTACTCTGGTATGGGATGTGGGTATCACAAGCCGTGGCTTAACCTGCTGCACCACAGCGCTGGCCTCAGAAGTCCTGTTTGAGACTCCTCTCTGGTCTTCTACTACTGCCTTGGCTCTTGACATAGTAAGTAGAAGGTTTCACATTTGACAGTGGTTTTCCAGCAGGTCCTCAAGCCTGACTACACCTGCATGTATCCTTCGCTCTTCTCTGGTCGCAGGAGAGTGGAGTGCCTGTGCTTGCCTTGCCTGTGGTCTGACATCTGAGCTCTATCCTTTGCCTCTTTCCTCTGCATTCCTGTGATTACTCTGACTACTGTCTTCTCCCCAGTAGCATTTCCACATGCTCAAGTCTATACCCTGCTTCTCTTCCAGATATAGCTTTGTTTTTTCTTTTCAACATTTATTTGAGGGACCTAGGCTTTGGCATAGCAGGTTAAAAAAAAATGCTTTTTACATTACACCCAGAATAATCTTAAAAACAAGTAATGAGGACCAGCGTTATGACATGTGGGTTAAACCACCACCTTCAATTTCTACATCCCATATGGGCCCCAGTTCATGTCCTGGCCACTCCACTTCTGATACAGCTCCCTGTTCATGTCTCTGGGAAAGCAGTAGAGGATGGCCCCTGGGCTTGGGCCCTTGTACCCATGTGGGAGTCCTGGAAGGTGTTCTTGGCTCCTGGTTTCAGCCTGGGCCATTGCAGCCATTTGAGAAGTGAACCAATAGGTGAAAGATCTCTGTATTTCCCTCTTTCTCTTTGTAACTCTCCTTTCAGATAGATAAATATATGTCAAAGTGAAAACAAAAAGGTGAGGGGCAGGCCATTTGATGCAGCTGTTAAATCACCACTTGGGATGCCCACATCCTATATCAGGAGTGCCTGGTTTCAGTCCTGGCTCCTCTTCTGATCTGCTCATGCATATCTTGTAGCATTTTGGTACAACAATGCCAATAATGTAGATGATGCCACAAATGCTTGGGTTTCTGCCACCCAAATGGGAAACTTGAATTGACTTCTGCGTTTTAGCTTAGGCCTGGCACAGCACTGGCTATGGCAAGAATTTAGAGAGTGAATCGGCAAATGGATGATTTCTGTCTTTGCGTTTTTTTCAAAGAAAATGGAAAAAGCAGAACAAAACGAAACAAAAAACTCAGAATGCCAGGGGCTGAAATTGTGGCCACAGCAGGGTAAGCCACCGTGTGGAACACTGGCATGCTGTTTTGGAGCACAGTGTGAGTCCTGGTTACTCTGTTTCCATTCCAGCTCCCTGCTAGTGCATCTGGAAAGGCAGCAGAGAATAGTCCCAAGTGCTTAGGCCCCTGCCACCCACGTGGGGGACCTGGCTGGAGTTCTACTGTTGCGGCTTTGGCCTGGCCCAGCCCCAGCTGTGTAGCCATATGGGGAGTGAACCAGCTGGAGCAATAGCGTGGCATGGCATCTACAGGCCATAGCAGAGAGCTGAATTGGAAGTGCAGCAGCTGGAACTCGAACTGGCACCCATATGGGATGCCAGCACTGCAGGCGGCGACTTCACCTGCTACACCACAGTGCTAGCCCCTACCATTAATTTTTTTTTTTTTAAGATTTATTTACTTATTTGAAAGACAGAGTTAGAGAGAGGCAGAAGCAAAGAGAGAGAGGTCTTCCATCCATTGGCTTGCTTCCCAAATGGCTGCAACTGCCAGAGTTGGTCCAATCAGGAGCCAGGAGCTTCTTCTGGGGTCTCCCACACAAGAACTGGAGAAAGCTCTTGTCTTCTGGCCTCAGATCTGCTCAGTTCAGGCCATTGTGGCCATTTGGGGAGTGGACCAGTGGATGGAAAACCTTTCTCTGTGTCTCCCTCTCTCTTTCTATAGCTCTATCTCTCAAATAAATAAAATCTTTAAAAGTAAATAATAAATAGGTGCCGGCACTGTGGAGCAGCGGGTTAACAGCCTGGCCTGAAGTGCCGGCATTCCATATGGGCTCCGGTTCTAGTCCCGGCTGTTCCTCTTCCAATCCAGCTCTCTGCTATGGCTTGGGAAAGCAGTAGAAGATGTCCCAAGTCCTTGGGCCCCTGCATCCATGTAGGAGACCCGGAAAAAGCTCCTGGCTCCTGGCTCCGGATCAGCGCAGCTCTGGCCGTTGCAGCCAGTTAGGGAGTGAACCATCGAATGGAAGACCTCTCTCTCTTCTCTCTTCTCTCCTCTCTCTTCGTAACTCTCTGACTTTTTTTTCTTTTCTTTTTTTTTTTGACAGGCAGAGTGGACAGTGAGAGACAGACAGACAGAGAGAAAGGTCTTCCTTTGCCGTTGGTTCACCCTCCAATGGCCACCGTGGCCGGCGCACCACGCTGATCCGATGGCAGGAGCCAGGTACTTATCCTGGACTCCCATGGGGTGCAGGGCCCAAGCACTTGGGTCATCCTCCACTGCACTCCTGGGCCACAGCAGAGAGCTGGCCTGAAAGAGGGGCAACCGGGACAGAATCCGGCGCCCCGACTGGGACTAGAACCCAGTGTGCCAGTGCCGCAAGGCAGAGGATTAGCCTAGTGAGCCGTGGCGCCGGCCTGACTTTCAAATAAATAAATAAAATCTTTAAAAAATAATAATAATAATAAATGAAGTGCTGGAAGGAAGAGCTACTAAATTTTTTTTTTTAATTAGGAATTCTAAATTGCCTCCTGTTTTTCTCTAGAAAAAAATACTTTGTCATTACGAGATAATAATTTCATATCATTTTGAATTTTTTTTTTTTTTTTTAATAGGCAGAGTGGACAGTGAGAGAGAGAGAGAGACAGAGAGAAAGGTCTTCCTTTTGCCGTTGGTTCACCCTCCAATGGCCGCCGCGGCCAGCGCACTGCGGCCGGCGCACCGCGCTGATCCGATGGCAGGAGCCAGGAGCCAGGTGCTTTTCCTGGTCTCCCATGGGGTGCAGGGCCCAAGCACCTGGGCCATCCTCCACTGCAGTCCCTGGCCACAGCAGAGAGCTGGCCTGGAAGAGGGGCATCCGGGACAGAATCCGGCACCCCGACCGGGACTAGAACCCGGTGTGCCAGCGCCGCTAGGTGGAGGATTAGCCTAGTGAGCCGCGGTGCTGGCCCTCATTTTGAAAAATTTTTATGAAATGCTAATCCTATCATTTTCTGATTATATTTTGAGTAAATTTCATTTTTGTCTTGGTGTTTTCCTCTAGGCTGAAAATCTATTGTTAGATGCGGATATGAACATTAAAATAGCAGACTTTGGTTTCAGCAATGAGTTTACTGTTGGCAGTAAACTGGATACGTTTTGTGGCAGTCCTCCGTACGCAGCCCCCGAGCTCTTCCAGGGCAAGAAGTACGATGGGCCAGAAGTTGACGTGTGGAGTCTTGGCGTCATCCTGTACACGCTAGTCAGCGGGTCCCTTCCCTTTGACGGGCAAAATCTAAAGGTATAAAAAGCAGTTACTTTTGTGTACTTCACAAAACTGTAAAGGAGTTTTAAAAACCTAGAAGTCAGCTCACTCGCTTTCTTTCTTCTCTGCCTCCTCAAAGGAACTGAGAGAGAGAGTATTAAGAGGGAAATACAGAATCCCTTTCTACATGTCCACAGACTGTGAAAACCTCCTCAAACGCTTCCTGGTGCTGAATCCAATCAAACGAGGCACTCTAGAGGTAATCACAGCAGAAGTGAGCAACCGCTTCAGAGGGTCTTCACGGGATTTTAAGAGCTTTGTTGAATGTGTGACATACTGAGCACGTTCCTGAGACTTTTTAAGAAGGAATTCAAACAGTAAAAATGTATTTTTAAATTTTCCTTTGAGATATAATTATTGAAATGTTGAAAATAAAGTTTCCTTAATATTGTAATTATTGGAATATTTTCTGCTGCTAATGAACAGTTCACCTTTCCAGCAAATCATGAAGGACAGGTGGATCAATGCAGGGCATGAGGAAGACGAACTAAAACCATTTGTCGAACCTGAACTAGACATCTCCGATCAGAAGAGAATAGGTAATCGCCCTGTGGCTGCCTGTGTGTCTTGTCTGTCTGTCTGTACCTCTGTAACACCTCTGTCTTGGCTCGTGTGTAGGCAGCTTGTCTGTTGTTAGATTGGTAACGTAGTTCTACAGTTTCTACAGTAGCACCCAGTAACCATGAAACAACAAACTGTTCATGTGTGTTAGAAAATGTGTAACATTTCAGGTCAAATAAATTATACCCGATAACAGAATGATTTCTTACCCAAACCAAACAGTAACTGTATTATATCTTTCTGTTAGATATTATGGTGGGAATGGGATATTCACAAGAAGAAATTCAAGAATCTCTTAGTAAAATGAAATATGATGAAATCACAGCAACGTATTTGTTGTTGGGGAGAAAATCTTCAGAGGTAAGAATGATCAGAGAGGAAGATAATATTTACATAATACCTTTATGTAAATTGTTAGTTTATATGAACTGGTCCTTAAGGGTTTTTTTTAATGTATATTTGATATATTTTAAAATTTGCCTGTAAGAAGCAGCCTACTAGGTCTGCTAGCAGCTATGATTTTAGCTTTACCCCTTAATGATACTGTCCAAACTTGAGCTTTAGCCTATAGTCCTTAATAATTTAGAGATGATCAGAAATATCAGGCAAAGTGGATAGAGCATTTTAAGTTATTTGAAAAAGCCTCAAAAGAAGACTATAAATATGCTACTTTTTGTGGGTTTCTCTAGCAGTCATGAAAAATGCTTTTGCACATTGTAATTCTTTCTCTCTAGATGAGCTATATGAAAGCTTTATGTGCTATGAGAAGTTTAGTTTACTAATGAAGAAGCCATTTGGATCCGTGTTGTGGTTTGCTCTGTTTTTCTCATTTTCTCTTAGCTGGATGCTAGTGATTCCAGTTCTAGCAGCAATCTCTCACTTGCTAAGGTCAGGCCGAGCAGTGACCTCAACAACAGTACTGGTCAGTCTCCTCATCACAAAGTACAGAGAAGTGTTTCTTCAAGCCAGAAACAGAGAAGGTACAGTGACCATGGTAAGTGTGAGGCTGTTCCGGTGTGTTCCCTTGGGGCATCTCCCCTCACTAAGGGCCTCCTGCCACTGGGAAGCACCTCTCCCTCAGGATCTGTCAGGCAGGAGACAGGCCTGCTGTCCCTCTACATTTCCCAGCATGCCTGCAGTTGGTGGCTGGACCCATTTTGTACATTGAGTGCTTTTGCTGAGTGAGACTTTGATCTACCATCTGCCCTCTTGGACCCTTGCTTTGGGCTTTAGGTCTGTTCATCTCTTTTAGATTTACTCTAGAGCTTTCAGTGACAATGAAAATGTACATCTGTGCTATCGTGGATATTGTACTCCTGATTTAAGGAAATACTAATTTAAAATTTCAGTGGAGTAGCATATGCACAGCCATATGTGGCCTTTATCTGTAATATTGGACAGGATAGTCCAATTCTGCCTTGATTGGGTTAGATTTTTTGCTGTGTCATTCTCATCCACACTCCTAACCATTGGTGTGGTTAAGCTACCCTCATTCTTTTTTTTTTTTTTTGACAGAGTGGACAGTGAGAGAGAGAGAGGGAGAGAGAGAAAAGTCTTCCTTTGCCATTGGTTCACCCTCCAATGGCCGCGGCGGCCGACACGCCGCGCTGATCGATGGCAGGAGCCAGGTGCTTCCCCTGGTCTCCCATGGGATGCAGGGCCCAAACACTTGGGCCATCCTCCACTGCACTCCCTGGCCACAGCAGAGAGCTGGCCTGGAAGAGGGGCAACCGGGAAAGAATCCGGCACCCCGACTGGGACTAGAACCCGGTGTGCCAGCGCTGCAAGGCGGAGGATTATCCTAGTGAGCCGCGGCGCCGGCCAAGCTACCCTCATTCTTAAGTTCATCATAGAATCCACTCTTTTAGGAAGCTAAAGGCACCAGTGGGTGTGCTCACTGAACTCCCTAGTTGCTTTGCCTTCAAGGCAGTCCCTCTGGGTTGGTCCTAAGCCTCTAGTGACGCCAAACTATGAATGCTAATATTGCGAGTATTCAGGCCAGGTCTGTGGCTTGGCAGGTAAATATGCCACCTGTGACACCAGTGTTCCATATGGGCACCAGTTCAAGACTCAACCACTCCACTTCCTATCCAGCTCCCTGCTAATGTGGCTAGGAAACAGTGGAAGATGCCCCAAGTGCTTGGACGCCTGCTACTCATATGGGAGACCCAGAAGAAGCTCTGGGCTCCTGGCTTCTGCCTGGCCCAGCCTCAGCCCCAGCCATTATGACCATTTGGGGAGTGAACCAGTAGATTGAAGATCTGTCAGTCTCTCTCTTTCTCTCTGTAACTCTGCCTTTCAAATAAACGAGTAAATCTTTAAAAATATATATAGAGAGAGAGGGTATCCTACGATTCAGAAACTAAATCTGTACAGGTCTAGTCCTAACATTTTTTAAAAAAAATTTTATTTATTTGTTTGAAAGGATGACATAAAGAACTTCCATCTGTTCGCCAGATGCCTGGAACAACCAGGACTAGAACAGGCCAAAACCAGGATCCAGGAACTCCATCTGTGTTTCTTACGTGGTTGGCAGGAACTCAGGTATTCACCCCTGTCTCCAGGGGCTGTTCGCAGGAAGCTGGATCAGATGCAGAGTAGCCTAGACTTTGAACCAGACACTCCAGTCTAGGATGCAGGCTTCCCAGGTGGCGGCCTAACCTGCTGTGCCACACTAGCCCATAGTCCCAACTTTTAAGAATATATTCTCGGATGGCGCCGTGGCTCAATAGGCTAATGCTCCGCCTTGCGGCGCCGGCACACTGGGTTCTGGTCCCGGTCAGGGCGCCAGATTCTGTCCTGGTTGCCCCTCTTCTAGGCCAGCTCTCCGCTGTGGCCCGGGAGTGCAGTGGAGGATGGCCCAAGTGCTTGGGCCCTGCACCCCATGGGAGACCAGGAAAAGAACCTGGCTCCTGCCTTCAGATCAGCGTGGTGCGCCGGCTGCAGCGCACCAGCCGTGGCGGCCATTGAAGGGTGAACCAACGGCAAAAAAGGAAGACCTTTCTCTCTCTCTGTCTCTCTCTCAGTGTCCACTCTGCCTGTCCAAAAAAAAAAAAACATTCTCACTTGGAAACCCCTATTCATCTGTTATTTCATCTCCCTTCTCTGGACATTTTCCACCTCTGTTCTTTCATCTTGAGATTTGACACTTAGAACACAGAGCATTCTAGATGTGAACAGCTTTCATGTATTGTATTTTTCTGTTCTTTTGTGTTTTTTTTTTTTTGTTTTGTTTTGTTTTGTTTTGTTTTCCATTTTATTTGAAAGGCAGAAAAATAGATCTTCCATCTACTGGTTCACTCCCCAAAATGCCCATAACAGCCGAGGCTGGGCCAGGACCAAGCCAGGAGCCTGGAACTCCATCCAGGTCTCCCATGTAGGTGGCAGGGACCCAAGTGCTTGAGCCATCACCTGCTGCCTCCCAGGGCGCACATGAACAGAAAACTGGAAGTCAAGGCAGGACTGGAACCCAGATACCACAGTGTAGAATGTCGGCATCCCAAATGACGTCTTACCTGCTGTGCCAAAGGCCCATCCCCACGCTTGTGGTTTTGTACTAAACGTGATGACGGGGCAGGTGTTTGGCCTAGTGGTTGAAACATATAGGCCCAACATCCCAAGTCTGAATGCCTGAGTTCACGTCCTAGCTCCACGTCCAGATCAGCTTCCTATGATGTAGACTTGAGAGGCAGTGGGTTTTGTTTTAGTAGTCAGGGCCCTGCCATCCACGTGGGAGCTGAACAGAGTTCCCAGCTCCCGGTGCAGCCCCTGGCTCGGTCCAGGGCTGTTGCAGGCATTTGGGGAATGACCCAGCAAGTGAGAGCTCTGTCTGTGTGCATACAGTTCTTGTTGTCTGTCACTCTGCCTCTCAATTTTTTAAAAAAAAATTATTTACTTGAAAGAGTTACACAGAGAGAGAAGAGGCAGAAAGAGAGAGAGAGAGAGATCTTCCATCTGCTGGTTCACTACTCAATTGATCACGAGGGCCGGAGTTGCGCCATTCCGAAGCCAGGAGCCAAGAGCTTCCTCTGGGTCTCCCATGTGGGTGCAGGGGCCCAAGGACTTGGGCCATCTTCTACTGCCTTCCCAGGCCATAGCAGCGAGCTGGATCGGAAGTGGAGCAGCCATATCTTGAACCGGCACCCATATGGGATGCCGGCACTGCAAGCAGTGGCTTTACCCACTATACCACAGCACCAGCCCCTCAATTTTTTTTTAAAGTGATAATAAATTTCCCAGTTCGAACTCTCTTTCAGCTGACACCTGCCTTTGCATGGTGTGGACTCAGCATGGTGTACTGTTGTCATCAGTAAATTGTCCGTGGTGTCTGCTGCTTCTGGATGCAATAGAGACCTGAGAACACATTGATGTACGAGGGTGATGTGCTCACATCATTGATAGCTGAAGTGTTTATGCAGTAGCCAACATAATTACAAAGCAATTGTGAAATGTCTTCTAATAGCCCTAAAACCATCTAGTTTAGAGGGAATTGTTCCTTCATTTCTGTGGAGAATATTTTAATAAGTTAATTCTTCTGTAAGCACATGGATTCCACCTGGATCATTAATTCTTTTTTTTTTTCCCAGCTCATAAAATTTTAGAAGATGAGTTCTAAACATGGTATCTAAACCCATTTACCAAGCCCTCATTTTATCAGTATGGCTGAGATCGATCACAGGCCTCCCAAGATTACACAGTGGTGAGGGACACCTGGGACAAAACTTAGGACTGCTTGTTCCTGGATCTGATTTTGCCCACTAAGTCACTTCACTGGAGTGATCTTTTATTTATTTTTTTATTTTATTTTTTTTATTTTTTTGACAGGCAGAGTGGACAGTGAGAGAGAGAGACAGAGAGAAAGGTCTTCCTTTGCCGTTGGTTCACCCTCCAATGGCCGCCGCGGCCGGCGCGCTGTGGCCGGCGCACCGCGCTGATCCGATGGCAGGAGCCAGGAGCCAGGTGCTTCTCCTGGTCTCCCATGGGGTGCAGGGCCCAAGCACCTGGGCCATCCTCCACTGCACTCCCTGGCCACAGCAGAGGGCTGGCCTGGAAGAGGGGCAACCGGGACAGAATCCGGCACCCCGACCGGGACTAGAACCCAGTGTGCCGGCGCCGCTAGGCGGAGGATTAGCCTAGTGAGCCGCGGCGCCGGCCATTATTTTTTTTTTTTTAAACATTTTATTTTATTTGAAAGAGTTACAGAGACACAGACAGAGAGCTCTGCTGGTCCCCTCCCCAAATGGCCATAACAGTCAAGGCTGGGCCAGACTGAAGCAAGGAGCCACAAGTGTCTTCCAGGTCTCACACATGAATTCAGGGACCCAAGCCCTTGGGCCATCTTTTGCTTTCCCGGGTACATTAGCAGGGAGCTGTATCAGCAGCCAGGACTTGAACCTACATCCCTATAGGATGCTGATGTTACAAGCAGCTGCTTCACCCATTACACCACAGCCCCGGCCCCTGGAGTGGTCTTTTAAAATTTTATTTATTTATTTATTTTATTTGAAAGATAGTGACAGAGACAGATCCTCACTCCCCAAATGCCTGCAACAAGCGGGTCTAGGCCAGGCCAAAGGCAGTAGACCAAAACCCCATCTGAGTCTCCAGTCGGGTAACAGGGACCCAAGTACTGGAGCCATCCCCAGTTGCCTTCCGGGTTGGTCACTAACAAGTTAGAATCAGAATGAGGGCTGCAGCCTAGGTACTCTGATGGAATGTGGATGTACTGAGCAGTATCCTAACTACTGAGCAGTATCAATGCCTACCCTGAAATGGTCTTTGTATACTGATGGTCATCCTTCTTTCTTGGAATTTGTAATGTCTGAAGGAAGTTTGCGGGACTGACGCCATGGTGCAGTAGGTTAATCTTCTGCCTGTGGAGCCGGCATCCCATATGAGCGCTGGTTTGAGACCCGGCTGCTCCACTTCCGATCCAGCTCTCTGCTGTGGCCTGGGAAAGCAGTAGAAGATGGCCCAAGTCCTTGGGCCCCTGCACCCGTGTGGGAGACCAGGAAGAAGCTCCTGGCTCCCTGCTTCATATCGGCGCAACGCCAGCTGTTGCGGCCATTTGGGAGTGAACCAGCGGAAGGAAGACCTTTCTCTGTCTCTGCTTATCAGTGTCTGTAACTACCTCTCAAATAAAATTAAAAAATCCTTAAAAAAAAAAAAAAAAGGAGAGAGAAGGAAGTTTGCATATATGTGGATCAGAACGCTACGCTATATATAAATATGTGCAGTTATTACATGTATCTTAAAAAATAACTTTTTATTATAAAAGGAAAATCATAAAAGAATATTTCCAAAGATGTATTTATAGAGAAAAATCACTGCCCTTGTCTCTGGATTCTTTTTTTCTTTGTGAGAATGAAGAATGAAGATAGTAGTCAACAAAAGGAAGGCTTGTTTGTACCTGTGGCACTGTTCTTTTAAGTGATAAAAATGGATAGTTTCCAAATGGGTCCCCTGGCAAAGCAGGTCGACCTGACAGCAGGTAAAGGCAGGCAGACCCAAAGTTAGGCCTGCTCCCAGCAGGTCCTCCCGTCTCCACTCACTGTCACCTCCTCCCTCCCAAATCCGGTGTAATCCATAGCTATGTTTCTTAATTTGGTACCCAGATGTAAACATTTTTCTAGGAAGGATGATCATCCTATTTCCACAGGGTCTTTTTTTTTTTTTTTTTTTTTTTTAAGATTTATTTATTTACTTGAAAGAGTTACACAGAGAAGGAGAGGCAGAGAGAGGTATTCCATCTGCTGGTTCACTCCCCAGTTGGCCTCAACGGTCAGAGCTGTGCCGATCCAAAGCCAGGAGCCAAGAGCTTCCTCTGGGTCTCCCACATGGATGCAGGGGCCCAAGGACTTGGGCCATCTTCTACTGCTTTCTCAGGCCACAGCAGAGTACCAGATCGGAAGCAAAGCAGCCGGGACTTGAACCGGCACCCATATGGGATTCCGGCACTGCAGGCAGCAGCCTTACCCACTACACCACAGCACCGGGCCCCTTGATGGGGTTCTTTATCTTGATTTCAAAAAAAAAAAAAGGGTAGAGAGGAATGGGGGCAGGTTAAACACCTGACTGCAGTGCCAGCATCCCTGAGCACTGTTCAAGTCCTGGCCACTCCACTTGTTCTCCTTTTTTTAAAGATTGATTTGTTTATTTAAAAAATTTACAGAGAAAGAGAGGGGAGGGGTGGTCTTCCATCTACTGGTTCACTCCCCATTTGGCTGCAGCAGCCAGAGCTCCACCAATCTGAAGCCAGGAGTTTCTTTTGGGTCTCCTATGCAGGTGCAGGGGCACAAGGACTTGAATCATCTTCTAGTGCTTTCCCAGGCCATAGTAGAGAGCTGGATCAGAAATGGAGTAGTCGGGACACAAACCGGCGCCCATATGGGATGCCAGTACTGCAGGGGGCAGATCTACCTGCTATGTCACAGTGCCAGACCCTGGTCTGCTCCACTTCTAATGAAGGCCCCTGCTAATGTGCCTAGGGAAGTGGCAGAAAATGACCCAAGTGCTTGGGCCCCTGCCACCCACATGGGATACCCAGATGGAGCTCCAGGCTCCTGACTTCCACCTGGCCTTTTGGGAAGTGAACCAGTGGATATAAGATCTATCTCTGTCTCTGTTTCTCTCTGTAACTCTGCCTTTCAAATAAATAAAATCTTTTTTAAAAATTAGAAAACACAAAGGGATGAGCATTTGGCCTAGACATCTCACATTAGAGTACCTGAGTTCAATCCCAGCTCTGACTTGTGACTCCAGCTTCCTGCTACTGCAGACTGTGGGAGGCAGCAACTGTTGACTCAGGTGATTGGGTTCCTGTCATCCGTGTGGAATACTTGGATTGCATTCCCAGTTCTTGGGTTTGGTGGTCCCAGCTCAGCCCCAGCTGCTGTTGGCATTTGGGGAGTGGACCAGTAGATAGGAACTCTGCCAGCCTGACTCTCAAATAAGAAATCATTGGCTTACTAATCAGTGAGTGCTGTTAGGACGGCTTTGTAGTTATCAGAAAAGTGTGCGTTTGGATCCATTTCTCACATCTTACACACGGATGAATTCCAGGTGGACTGAACATGAAAGTAAAAAAAAAGAATCTGAGAAATATTAAAAGAAAACATGGGATAATGTGCTTTTTAACATGGACTGATGAAGATCTTTCTAACTATGACCTCAAACACTAAATCTTAAAAAAAAAAAAAACAAACACATTTGACTACATAAAAACCAAATTTCATTGTAAAATGTCCACACTATAGTCTACACCATGTACAGGAATAGATGGAGATGCCCACAGCAACTTGAGTACAGCTCACGGGGATTGCCGTGAGTAGGAAAACAACTCCAAACGTTACAAACCAGTGACTGTCCAGACATCTCTTGAAGTGCAGAATTGTAAAGATGAGATTGGGTGAGGTGGAGGGAGGCAGCTGTAGCTGTGGCAGGGTAGCTCTCAGGGTCTTTAGAGGGGACTGTTCTGTCTCCTGACTGGTGTTCATGATCCATACATGTAATGAGGGTGTAGTGCTAAATATACAGACATAAATGAGTGCAGGAAAATAAGTGGGGTCAGTGGATTGGAGTAATGTCTGTTTCCATTCAGAACTCAAATCTTGAGTTTGTATTTTCTAAATAAAAATGATAAAAACTCCAAGTCAGTGGTAACCTGAAAGTGTGCAGTGTTAGTAAGTCTGCCCTGATTTTAGGAAGAAAACAGTGATGAAGATAGTGTTACCTATACTTGATTGATGCTTTGTTTTATAATGTGAAAATTGCCAACCTCAATGAGCCCTTCCTTCACTTTTAGTTAAATTCCAAATACTTTTACCATTTAGATTTTTCTCCCAGAAGTAACTTCTCCAGATGCCCACTTCAACAGACCTCAAATTCAGTCTCACTTACACCTTAGAATAAATCATGAGCATTTGGTGCAAGGCATCATATCTGATGTGTTTCCTAGCTCTCATGTTCATTTCCCAAGCTGTTTGCATCCGGAGTCTCCTGTACTACAGTGGCATCTCCATACAGCTTACTGCAGGCACCTGCACGGTGCTGTTCTCAGGGACATCACCCATTTCCTCCCTGCAGCTTGCAGGAAGAACATGCTTTCTTCTCTGCCACCTTTCCCTGTCTGCTCAGCTTCCTGTTTACCTAGAAGCCTGTGAGTGCTCTTTTAGAATCCAAGGTAGATCTTCAAAAGAAATACCTGTAAGATATCTACTGTTTTGTTCCATAAGGTAAAGGTATCCACTATACAAAATAAGCTGTAATTCACGGAGATGAATCTACACTTTGCATGTTGTATATTTAGTGGTTTGGTTAGTTATTTATGTAGTAACACCTCTGTAAATTGTTTTTAAAGGAAGTTTCTAGATAGTTACTAATTAAAAAAGCTTTGGGGATGGGGCTGGCACTGTGGGGCAGTAGGTTATCCTCCACCTGTGGTGCCAGCATCCCATATGGGTGCTGGTTCTATTCCTGGCTGCTCCTCTTCCAATGCAGCTCTCTGCTATGGCCTGGGAAAGCAGTAGAAGATACTTAAATGCTTGGGCCCCTGCACCCATGTGGGAGACCAGGAAGAAACTCCTGGCTCCTGGCTTTGGTTCAGCTCAGCTCTGACCTTTGCAACCATTTGGGGAGTGAACCACAGAACGAAGACCTTTCTCTGTGTCTCTCCCTCTCACTGTAACTCTACCTCTCAAATAAAATCTTAAAAAAAAAAATAGTTTTGGGGAAAACATTGTGACCCAGCAGGTTAAGCTGCCACTTGGGTGGCCATATCCCATATTAGAGTGCCTAGTATTGAGCCCCACATCCATTTCTAATCCAGCTTCCTACTGTAGCATACCTTGGGAGACAGCAGTGGTGACTCAAGTACTTGGGTTCGTGCCACCCACATGGGAGACCCAGATGAAGTTCCTGACTCCTGGCTTTGGCAAAATCTGGCCTGACCCAGTTGTGGGGATTTGAGTAATAAACTAGCAGATGGAAAATCTATTCTTTGTCCGCCCCCCCCCCCCATCTCTCTCTCTTTCCCTTTCACACATGTACACACTCACCATCTGTCTCTGTTCATGTCACTGCCCTTCAAATAAATAAACTTTAAAATTTTAATCTTTTTTGTTTGTTTTAAATGTTGTTTATTTGAAGGTCAGAATTAGAGAGGGAGAGACAGAGATCTTCCATCCACTGGTTCACTCCCCAAATGGCCACAATAGACAGGACTGGGCCAGGCTGACGCCAGGATCCAGGAGCTTCTTCCAGGTCTCCCACTTGGGTGCGGGGGCCCAAGCACTGAGGTCATCATCTGCTGCTTTCCCAGGCACGTTAGCAGGGAGCTAGATCAGAAGTTGCACAGCCGGAACTCGAACCAGCACCAGTGTGGGATGCCATCACTGCAGATGGTGTCTTAACCACTACGCCATAGCTCTGGCCCCAGATTTTTTAATGTTTGAGAAAAGGAGGGGCCAGCTTTTTGGTGTAGCAGGTAAAGCAGCCGCCTACACCGCTGGCATTTCATATGGATAGCAGTTTGAGTCCTGGCTGCTCTGTATCAGATCCAGCTCCCTGCTAATAAGCCTGGTGGGAATGCAGCAGAGCTGTCTCAAGTCCTTGGACCCCTGCACCCTCATGAAGCTCCTGGCTCCTGGCTTCATCCTATCCCAGTCCTGGCTGTTGCAGCTGTTTCTCCCTCTGTCTCTCTCTGTAATTCTGACTTTGAAATAAATAAATAAATAAATAAATAAATAAATAAATAAATAAATAAAACATTAAAAAAAAAAAAAAGGCAGAGGGCCAGGTCTGTGGTACACAGGTTAAACCACAGTCTACACCAGCATCCCATTGAGCACCAGTTTGAGTCCGGGTGCTCCAACTCTGTTCCAGCTCTCTGCTCCCACATGGGAGACCTGGATGGAGTTTTAGACACCTGGCTTTGGAGTGGCCCTACCCTGGCCATTGCAGCCATTTGAGAAATGAGCCAGCAGATGGACAATCTTTCCTTCTCCCTCTCGCTCGCTTTCTATAACTCTGCCTTTCAAATCCATAAGTAAATCTTTTTTAAAAAGGAAAAAGGCACAAAAAGACTAATAAGTGAAATTTCAAAAGTGAATTCATTGTATAGAGTAAACATGTATCAGTGGAAAACAGGATTTTAATGTTTACTTTTAACAATCTTAGGTCATCTTACAACATATGTATATTTTTACAAAGTAAGATGGAAAACTGTTCTGTCTTAAAACCTGCACTCTTTATTTTAGCTGGACCAGCTGTTCCTTCTGTTGTGGCCTATCCAAAACGGAGTCAGACCAGCACTGCAGATAGTGACCTCAAAGAAGATGGAATCCCCTCCCGGAAAACGGGCGTCAGTGCTGCTGCAGGAAAGGGGATTGCTCCAGCCAGCCCAATGCTTGGCAATGCAAGTAATCCCAATAAGGCAGATATTCCTGAACGCAAGAAAAGCTCTGCTGTCCCTAGTGTAAGTAGTGTTGATCCAGAGAGTGGTCCTGTGGGTGTAGTGTTGGAGTTGACGCTCCCTCTTAGCCTTAACAGAACACTTGAGCCTGGGTAATTCACTTTCGCTGGAGTGGGCGGCCCAAGATCAGGGTTCCAGCAAGGGAACCTTGAGGGTTCTGGTGAGGGCTGTGCTGTTTCCAAGATGGTTCCTTGCGGAACCAGCGTTGTAGTGCAGCAGGTTAATCCGCTGGGTGTGACATCAGCATCCCACATGAGCACCCATTAGAGTCCTGATTGTCTCTCTTCCTATCCAGCTCCCTGCTAATTCGTCTGGGAAAGCAATGGAAGATGACTCATGTGGGAGAACTTTATGGAGTTCTTGTCTCCTGGCTTTGACTTGCTCCTACCTGAGCTGTTGTGGCTATTTGGGGAGTGAACCAGTGATGGAAAATATTTCTTAGGGGCTGACACTTTAACATAGTAAGCTAAGCTTTCAGCTGTGGTGCCGGCATCCCATATGGGTGCCCATTTGTGTCCAGCTGCTCCTCTTCTATCTATTCCAGCCTCTGCTATGGCCTGGGAAAGCAGTGGAAGATGGCCCAAGTCCTTGGGCCCCTGCACCCACTTGGGAGAGCGAGAAGAAGCTCTTGGCTCCTGGCTCCAACCTGGCCCAGTTCTGGCTGTTGCAGACATTTGGGAATCGAGCCAGCAGATGGAAGACTTCTCTCTGCCTCTGCTTCTGCCTCTCTGTGACTCTGCCTTTCAAATAAATAAATCTTTAAAAGGGGGGAAAAAAAGAAATTGGATCTTTTAAGAAATATTTCTTTTCATATATATCCTTCCCCCTCTCTCTGCTTCTGCCTTTCAAATAAGAAGTAACTCTTAAGGAAGAAATAAAATAAGGAAAGAAATTTAAAAAAAAAAATGGTGCCTTGTTGCTATGTTCTCCAAAGGAGACAGTTGCTGTGTCTGGGACAAACTTAACTCCGTAAAGCTCTTTTTTTTTTTTTTTTTTTTTTTTTAAGATTTTATTTATTTATTTGAAGAAGCAGAGAGAGACAGACAGACAGACAGAGGTCTTCCATCCGCTGGCTCACTTCCCAAATGGCTCCAGTGGCCGGAGCTGAGCCAATCTGAAGCCAGAAGCCAGGAGCTTCCTGGTCTCCCATGTGGGTGCAGGGGCCCAAGCACTTGGGCCATTTTCTACTGCTTTTCCAGGCCATAGCAGAGAGCTGGATTGGAAGTGGAGCAGCCGGGCCTCCCAACTGATGCCCATGTGGGATGTGGGCACTGCAGGCAGCGGCTTTACCTGCTACACCACAGCACCAGCCCTTCCCTAAAGCTCTTTATTAGACACTAACCTATTGATGAAGGCAGAACCCTCGTGGCCCACTCACCTCGTGAGAGCCTAACCTCTTAACACTGTTGAATTGGCAATTGTTTCAACATGCTTTTTCAAGGGATGCAGCATGTCACATGACAGCACCCACATACGATCTGAGTGATCAGATCTCTCTGGGCCTGTCCAGTGACTCCCCAGCATCTGTTGAGCTCTAGGTTGTGATAGGCACTGAGAAATGGGCTGACCTGTTAGGCTCAGAGGGTGTAAAGTGCAGCATATAGTGCCAGCAGACAGAAGCCTCCTGACTGCGTGCCCTGGCCACAGTGTTTGCACTGAGTCTTCAGAGGGCTATTAGGAGAAAGAACATTGTTGGAGTTCTTGCCATGTGCCGAGGATCACGGATTAATGAAATCACAAGGGGAAGAAAATGAGAGAGAGCATTAGGTAATTGTCTATAATTATACTGCTGACCTGAATCCAGCTCCATCCAGGACTCCCAGGGGGAGGCAGGGACCCAAGCAGTTGGGCCATCTTCTGTTGCTTTTCCCAAGCCATTCACAGCTGGATTGGAAGTAGAACGTCTGGGACACACTGGTGCTCATATGTGATGCTAGCACCACAGAGGGTGGCTTTACTACCCACTATGCTGTAAAACCAGCCCCATATAATCTTGCTTTTTTAACTTTGAAAAATATTTGCTTTTAAAAATACATAATTACCCTACTGTCCTATTTAAAGTAATTCATGAATTATTATTTTATTGTTTTTGTAGACCAGCTTTACCTTTTTTAAAAAAAAATGCGTTATTTATTTAAGAAATAGGGTTAAAGACAGAGACAGAAGGATCTTCCATCTGCTGGTTCACTCCCCAGATGGCCATAACAGCTGGAGCTGGGCCAGTCCAAAGCCCGGAGCCAGGAGCTTCTTAAGGATCTCCCACTTAGGTTGCAGAGGCCCAAGCACGTGTGTCATCCTGTCCTGCCTTCCCAGGCCATAAGCAGAGAGCTAGGTCAGAAGAAAGAGCAGCTGAGACACAAAACTGGTGCCCATATGGGATGCTGGCACTGCAGGCGAAGGCTTATCCTACTGTGCCACAGCGCCAGCCCCTATAGACCAGCTTTTCAGAGTCATCCTACCATGGTTACCTTGCGTTTCTTCTGCCAGGAGAGAACATAGAGATTACTGCCCTCAAACCCTCTTCTGATGTTTTGGACATTATGGTTGATGTTTTAGTATAATTTGATTTAATGACTGAGTATTCATGTCTGTGTAGGTGAGTTTTTTTGTTGTTGTGCTGTACTTGGCCAAATAATGGAACATAAAAATGCCCTTTTTTGTAGAGTAACACAGCATCTGGTGGAATGACACGGCGAAATACTTACGTTTGCAGTGAGAGAACCACAGCTGATAGACACTCAGTGATTCAGAATGGCAAAGAGAACAGGTACAAAATTTCACCTGTGTTTGCAAGAAAATTTGTATTTTTCCCCCAAGATAAATGGTAGCATGTTATTTACTTCGTGGTTTTTATAGTCAAAATTCAAGCATTAACAGTCAGTATTTTCTAATGATAAGTTAAATTTGAGTGCTTATTTTGAGAAAGACTTTAGGATTCAAAGTGTCCAGAGCCTGAACCTCCTGACTGGCTGTGTGATAATGAGAAGGACTGCCTTAAACCAGGGAGGTTTCCCAGAGGAGGTAGGTGGTAAACCATGGTTTCATTGTAGGACAGTGAATAAGGAAATGAAATAATTTTTTGCACATCAATTTCTTGCACAAAGGCCAAAAGAGAAAAGGGATGAAGGCCTGAGACCAGGAGTCACACCCTTAAAGGATGAGCCACCGTCAGCTGTTTGCCAAAGGCCCAGATAGCAGAGCGGTAGCGTAGTCTCCGCCTGAGGAAGAGACCGGAGAGTCCAGGGGAGCAGAGTGTCTCCTCTGGCTGAGGGGCAAGCATGCATGGAAGGAGCGTGATTGACAGCGTGAAGCGTGTAAGATGTCAGTAAGGAGAGCGTCATACTGCAGGTGACTTCCTTGAGGTTAAAGTTCCAGAAACTGCAAGGTAGAGTTAGTTTGAGATTAAAGAGAGGAAAAGAAAGAAAAAGAGAAACATTAGATATATTGTAAATAGAACAAATTTACCAGGCTCTTACAGATTGTCTTATTTTTGGAAGAGTTGTGTAAAGTAAGTTGAAGTTAATGTGACATGAGTCAGAGTGCCGAGGTCGAAATCTGTAAAATCGTGTGTCGTCCTGTGGCCTCCTCACTGGAGCGTTATTTAATGGTCATGTCTGACATCATCGTTCTTTTTTTCTGACATTAAATTGCATTGTAAGGTTTCTATTTTTGGATCTCATTGATGACAGGAAATGTGGCATCACTAACTTCAGTGACTGCTGAAGCAGACTCTTCCTCTGCCCTTAAAACCACACTGTCTCATTTCCCTGTCTCGCAGTCACTGAAGTCTGAGTTGTAAAGTGATATTTATTATTTAGTGCTTCTAGAAATATTTTCATTTTTGTGTTCTCTTTTCTGACTCTGTGTATATGTGTAACATTATATTTCTTATGATTAAAAATCATTAAGAACTAGAATTTGGCAACTGGGCTGATTTATAGATAATGATTTGTATACTTATTTCTTTGTAGTAGTCTCTGATTTTTTTTTTTTAATTATCAGATTTCTTACAGTTCAAAAGTGACTTAATATGAGATACATTTGCGTATGTGTGTACATGAATGTGTGTGTATTGGTATGTATATGACTTTACTAGAAGTTTCTAATGTTACAGATTTCTGCCTGCAGGACAGGGAAAACTTTGCATGACCCCTCTTGTTTTCACAAATGATCCTAGGTCTTGAAGTACTCTGCCAGGCTCCTCTTAGGCTTTACAGCGTGTGGTGCTGTGAGGTACAGAGTCAGACCTTTTAAGAGTGTTCAGACCAAGAACCACCATTTTTCATTTGTCCCCACTCTGTTTATCTTTGTGCCCTCAGCAGGGCTTGTGTGCATGCCCATTCTCTGCTCATTGACCTTTCCTACGTTATTCAGCTCACCCTGTGGAAGTAGTTTCAAGGCTTCTTCAATTTCATTGGAGGCTCTTCCTTTCTGCGTTCCCCTACAAACATCTTCACTGGGGACTGACTCTTCAGTAGCCTGAGGCCTGGGCCTCGTTACTTCTCAGCACTGATCACTGAGATACTTAGCTTTTGAAGGTGCTGCCTTTAACAAATCAAAGCCCCAGCACCAAACCCTAGGAGACAGGGCCCATGGTTTCAGTAGAGCCTGGATTCTCATTTTCTTTCTAACAAATGAATTGAAAATCTGTGTAGCCAGTGTTGAGCAAACAGACGCCCTGGGATGCCTGCATCCGTGCTGAAGTGCTGCACTCCATTTCTGGCTTCTTGCTAATAGGCTCTAGTAGCGGCAACAACTGATGGCTTAAGTACTTGGGTCCCTGCCAACCCCTTGGGAGACCTGGATTGACTTCCAAACTCCTTACCTCGCCCTGGCCTGGCCCTGGCTGGTACAGGAATTTTGAGTTTTCCTTTAGATGCACAAGTCTCTGTCTCTGCACAGACAGCTTCTTAGGCAGATTGTTGCTTTTTCCTCTCCTCTCCCACATATTCATCTTACACCTTCACTGATTTAAAGTACTAGTAAGCAACAAGATACCTGCACCTGTTAACTTCTGAAACAACCACACTGAATTTCATTCCTAGGTGAACTTAAGTATGTTGGACTTCTTTCTTCTGGATGTGTTTATTGAGAACTTCAACCTGAGAACAGTCATGGCTGATAAAAGCTATATGAAGACTTAACCAGTGTCTTAAGCTTTTGAATATAGGATGATGTTTGGGGATGGGGTGTCTTAATTGTCATTTTTTTTTAAGATTTATTTATTTATTTGAAAGTCAGAGTTACACAGAGGAGAGGCAGAGAGAGAGAGGTCTTCCATCCGATGGTTCACTCCCAAGTTGGCCGCAACAGCTAGTACTGCGCCAATCCGAAGCCAGGAGCTTCTTCCAGGTCTCCCATGTGGGTGCAGGGGTCCAAGAACTTGGGCCATCTTCCACTGCTTTCCCAGGCCACAGCAGAGAGCTGGATCAGAAGTGGAGCAGCTGGGACTTGAACCGGCACCCATATGGGATGCCAGTGCGTCAGGCCAGGGCGTTAACCTGCTGCATCACAGTGCTGGCCCCATCCTATTTCTTTCTCTTGCCTAGTAGCTCTAGCCGAGACTTCAGTACTGTATTGAAAAGGAGTGTTGATGTTGAAGGTGGGCATCCTTATCTTGTTCCATATCTCAGAGGAAGCATCTCCACTTTCGACTTTTCCTCAGCATGATGTTGGCTGTGGTATGTCATATTTAGCTTTTACTATGTTGAGATGTGTTCCTTCTGTGCCTAATTTATTGAGAATTTTTATCATGAAGGTATGTTCAGTTTTAGCAAATGCTTTTGAAGATGAGTTTCACCAGGTTTTTTGTTTTTGTTTTTGTTTTTTTTTTTTTTTTTTTTTTTTTTTTTTTGGAAAGAGTTAGAGAGGTCCTCCATCAGCTGGTTCACTCCGCAGATGGCTGCAATGGCCAGAGCTGTGCTGTGCCGATCCAAAGCCAGGAGCTTCCTCCAGGTCTCCCACTTGGGTTCTACTGCTTTCTTAGGCAATAGCTGAGAGCTGGATCGGAATAGCCCGGACTAGAACCGGCACCCATATGGGATGCCAGTGCTTCAGGCCAGGGCTTTAACCCGCTGCACCACAGCACTGGCCCCCAGTGGTGCTGGCCCCCAGAGAGATTTTTTTTTTAACCTTACCCCAGGCAGTCTAATTTATTTAAAAAAAAAAATTATATTTATTTGAAAGGCAGAGAGAGAGAGAGGTCTTCTATCCACTGGTTCACTTCCCAAATGGCCTCAGCAATGAGAGCTGGGCCAATCTAAAGCCAGGAGCCAGGAGCTTCCCCCAGGTCTACCATGCGGGTGCAGGGGCCAGGGACTTGAGCCATCTTCCCCTGCATTCCCAGGCCATAGCAGAGAGCAGGATCGGAAGTGGAGCAGCTGGGACTCCAAATGGTGCCTCTATGGGATGCCAGCACTGCAGGCAGTGGCTATATGCTGTTCGATAGCACTGGCCACCGTAATTGATTTTTTTTACATAGGTTTTTCCTTTTGAGAATTTTACTTGTTGACTTTTTGAAGAGTTTATTTATTTATTTATTTGAAAGAGAGAAGAGAGACAGAGAGATTCTCCATTTGCTGGTTCACTCCTCATTGACAAAACTGGGGCTGCGTCAGGCTGAAGCCGGGAGCCAGGAGTTTCTTTGGATCTGCCACAGGGGTGCAGTGGCCCAAGCACTTGGACCATCTTGCCCTGCTTAACCAGGTGTGTTAGCAGGTCATTGAATTTGAATTGGAGCAACAGAGATTCAAGCTGGTTCCCATATGGGATGCCAGCGCTGTAGGCCTTGGCTTTAACTCATTGCACCACAGCACAAGCCCATTTGTTGATCCTTCACTGGTCCAATCTTTCTTTTTATTTTATGAGCTTCACTATTTGCAAAATAAAGCTAGAAGCAAGCATTTGGTGTAACAGTTAGGATGCTGCTTGGGATGCCTGAATCCCATATTGGAATGCCGGGGTTCTAGTCCCACCTTCACTTTTGATCCAGCTTCCTGCTAATGCACACCTGAGAGGCAGCAGGTGTGATGGCTCAAGTACCCATGTGTGAGAGACCCAAAAACTTGGGCCATCTTCTGCTTTCACGGGCCATAGCAGAGAGCTAGATCAGGTGAGGAGCAGCTGGAACACGAATCGGTGCCCATGTGGGATGCTGGCACCGCAGGCAGAGACTTATCCCACTACGCAACAACACCAGCCCCTGAATATGCTTTTAGTCAGCAACTAAAACTTTTCATGTCAGAATATTCTGATATGAGCCAAAACATCCTATCAGACTGATTCAGACCACCTGTCCTTTACCCCAAGTGGATTAGAGGCTTTTTTTTTTTTTTTTTTTTTTTAAGAAAAATGTAAACGTATAAAACAAAACAGTTGAGAAGATTAATAGGAATTCAACTTCTTGCAACTTGAATTTTACAAAAAATACTGTTATTTCTGTAAGATTTAAGACACGGTGCTTCCTTGGACCCAGAACTACTAAAAATGTAATACAGCTACTGTTCTGCTTACATAGAATGTTGTATACTAGATTGTGACTGTAATCATAATTGTTAACACTTTTCTGGAAAAATAAATATTGTTCAAACTTCCACAGCAACCAGCTTTTGAAAATGTAGCTTGTTGTGTTTTTGGAGCTGTTGTAAATAGAATTTTTGTGAGTTTGAGTCTATGAACTTAAAATTCAGAAGACGTTTACTGAGTTACTGTTTCTATGTCAGGACAGTTGTCCTACCATAGGAGCCAAAAGCACAGATCTGTTTTGTTGCTCGTTTAATGGAGGATATGGAATGACATGAACTACATTTCTAAAGAAATGATTGATTTAATCACCTTTAAGATTGGTCCATCATAAAACTTAGCAGTTTATAATGGAAATGTCAACTTGGCAGTCTTTCTGAGGACTCCAGCTGTAATGAGGCCAGGTCCAACAGCTCACATACCTGTAGGTCTTGCCTGTGCATGTCTCCTGGGTAGATGGCATAGCTGCTGCTCTGCACTGAGTTGAACCTCCCCTCCCCCCATGGCTTTTGGAACTAGTATTCTCCAGGGAAGAACAATCAACTCTTGCCTCCCTTCCCCCTGCTATTCTTGGTATATCCATTGATCTCATTTCCCAGTTTGGGCTAGAAAATGTCAACACTTGAGCATATTAACTATGTTGACCTTGACCTGTCCTGAATAGGTAAAACAGCACAGAAAATAATTGTGTTTATATATAATGTGTTATAAAATTATAATTTTTATATAAATATGTCTCTTTGTACACACATACAAGGAACAACCAGGCATTTGTTTAAATACCTGAGTCAGGATTCTCTGCTGGAGGTGACAGAAAACCTGTCCAAACACACTGACATAAAAAGGGCATCTTTAAAAGAGTGGATATTTGGTGCAGCAGTTAGTCTCCCCCTTCGGGATGACCACATCCTATATCAAAATCCCTGGATTTGTGTCTCAGCTCTGCTTCTGAGCCAGCTTCCTGCTAATGTACACCCTGGATGGCAACACGTAATGGCTCGAGTGTTTGCTACCCCTGTGGAATATGTGTATTGAATCCCAGACTGCTCGCTGGCCTGGCCCAGCCCCTAGTTGTTGCAGACATTTGGGAACCAATGGATGGAAGATCTCTTTCTCTCTGCCTTCCAAATAAATGAATAAATAAGTTTTTCTTATATTTTTAATAAAATGAGACTGGGATTGTTGTTTTTTGTTTGTTTTTTGTTTTTAGTATAACAGTTAGGATGCTGCCTTGATTTTCTACGTACCATATCAGAGTACCTGGGTTTGACTTCTGGCTCTACTTCTGATTCCAACTTCCTGCTAATGTGTGCACTCTGGGAGGCAGCAGCTTATGGCTCAAGTACTCGTGTCCTTGACACACACTTCAGAGACCCAGATTGAGTTCTGAGCCCCCGGGGTTTGGCCTGGTGCAGCCCAGGCTGTTGCAGGCATTTGAGGAGTGAACCAGGGAATAGATCATCGATCAGTTGATTGATCTCTCATTCACTGCCCTTCATTTAAATAGGGGAAAATGAGATCTTTCTAATTATTTATTATATAAGGCATTTGTTTCCAGTTATTCTCTGATTATATCGAGCCACTCTCCCGAAGCAGAGGGAAAAATTCTCAAATAAAAGTGCAAAGACAGGTGTGGGTGTTGGTGCAGCAGGTTAAGCCACCACTTGGAATGCCTGCATCCTATATAGGGAGTGCTGGTTTGAGTCCTAACTACTTCCAATCTGCTTTCCTGCTCTATCATCCAGGAAGCAGTAGATGATGGCTCCATTGCCTGGGCACCTGCTACCCATGTGGGAGACCCACATAGAGTTCTAGGCTACTGGCATCAGCCTGTCCCATCCCTGGCTGTTGGCATTTGGGGAGTAACTCAGCAGATGGAAGCATTCTTTCGCTCTCTACCTTTCAAATAAATGAAAATAAACTTTTTTCTAATGTAAGCAGCCCTTTTTGACCAGTTCATTTTAAAGACCTGTCTCCCTCATGTTAGGAATGTCAGAATTCTAGTAGCTTGTTGTTGGACTAACTAGTCTCCTTAAGAAGAGCATATATTGAGTACC
The DNA here is from genome assembly GCF_964237555.1 of Oryctolagus cuniculus. NCBI lineage: Eukaryota > Metazoa > Chordata > Mammalia > Lagomorpha > Leporidae > Oryctolagus > Oryctolagus cuniculus. The sequence continues at coordinate 46,337,994 of NC_091451.1, forward strand.
TGCTTTGCCTGGGGCTCCGTCTGACCCCACGGGACACCCTGACAAGATTATGGGCCATTCTTCCAGGGAGCCCCAGTAGGAAAGAGTCATTGTGATCCAGTGTGGCACACATGACTACAGACGCTAAAGGAGCAGCACATCAGAGGAAACTTCATGGAGGAAATGACCTCCAGAGTGCATGGATAGGTGCCTGCTCTCCAGGCTGAGAGGAAGCTCCTGGAGAAGTTCATTGACTAGTGCTGATCAGGAGAGCCAGAGTCAGGTTCCAAGAGGAAGCAACAGAAGGTGGAGCCTGGCAGTGTGGCAGGGTGCAGACCGCAGGTACCTGAAGATGAGGAGTTTGACTCACTGCTGCAAAAGGGTATGAGCAGATAAGTGACAGGCCATGTTTGTGTTGTGAGGAGTTCACAGCTATTTGGTGGATAGATTGGAGGTAGAGGATGAAGTCAGGGAGATGATAAAGATGAGGAACAAAGCCCTATACCAGATTCTGATGGCAGAGGTGGACAGAGAGAGAGGGCCGACTGAAGAGCTCCTAGACATTGACACCAGGGTCTGTGTCACAGATGTCACAGGGGGTCTGTAAGTGGGAGTTGAGGAAATTCTAAAATTCTGTTGTCCCTAGTGGAAAGAAACTGTCCCTTGGGATCCTGCAGATGTTATGACTGAACTGGAGTTGAGTAGAAGTGGTCATAGTGAGACCTCCAGGGTGGCTTTGGCCCTTAACTGTCTGTGCAGGTGAACTGCAGCCTTCAACCACTGTAGGGTCTGTAAACAGCTAATTTGCTCTGAAGAATTTTCCCATCTTGAAAGAAGGAGCTTTGATTCTTTAGGAATTTTGGCTGTCCTTTATAAAGGAATAGATGTCCTATGAGTAGCAAAGTTTGAAACTGTTGTTAAAAGAACATGGCCGGTGCCGCGGCTCACTTGGCTAATCCTCTGCCTGCGGTGCTGGCACCCCAGGTTCTAGTCCCAGTTGGGGCACTGTCCCAGTTGCTCCTCTTCCAGTCCAGCTCTCTGCTCTGGCCCGGGAGGGCAGTGGAGGATGGGCCCTGTACCCACATGGGAGACCAGGAGGAAGCACCTGGCTCCAGATCGATGCAGTGCATCGGCCGTAGCAGCCATTTGGGGGGTGAACCAACAGAAAAGAACTTTCTCTGTCTCTTTCTCTCTCTCAATGTCTAACTCTGCCTGTCAAAAAAAAAAAAAAAAAAAAAAAAAGCAACACAGGATATGATATGTCAGTGTGTTTTCAGAAAGATTGACAGCACAATATGCTTATCTCCAGTTGTCCCCTCTCATCCAAGGTTTTGCTTTGGACAATTTCAGCTACCTAGTGTCAACCATAGTCCAGAAATACTAAATGGAAGATTCTAGAAATAATTCATAAATTTTCATTTATTTTACTTTTTTAATATGTATTTATCTATTTGAAAGTAGAAAGGGAGAGACAGAAAGGGATCTTCCATCCACTGGTTCACTTCCCAGATGGCCACAGTGGCCAGGTCTGGACCAGGCTGAAGCCAGGAGCCAGGAACTCTGGTCTCCTGCATGGGTGGGTATGGGCCCAAGTATTTGGACCATCTTCTGCAGTCTCCCCTGGTGTGTTAGGAAGCTGGATCAGAAGGACAGTAACTGGGACTGAAACTAAGATGTGGGTGTCACAACCAGCTGAACCACCAGTGCCATGATGCTGGCCCCAATTCTTAAGTTTTAAGCAACTTCTATTACAGTATATTTTTCTATATTATTGTTAAATTTCTTAATTTGCCTGATTTATAAATGAAATCTTATCACTGATATGTGTGCATAGGAGAAAACGTAGTGTATCAGGTTCTGAACATCTTAGACTGTGTCCGTCAAGATTAAAGGGAATTGCTGTTTTGCCTGTAGCAAACTCAGAGGGTGCTGTTACTCTCACATAGATAATTCACACATAACACTTACTCTTTAAGTTAATAAACTTTTAAAATTACTGTTTGAAAAAAAGCCAGCTCTAGGTTATCAGATAGACCAAAAATCCCCGAAACAAGATAAGAGATTTTTGTTCTTTCACAAAGCTGAGATTGTTTGGGAAGGAAGGTGTGTGCTTTGAATAGCAGTTTCCTCTTTTTTCACCATTACTCCGTCATACTGTTGTTTCTGCCTCTGCCTGAACCCAAACCCCTCCCAGCCTGACAGAAGTGTTCGCTTACGCAGCTAGCACTGCCTCAGTTTGTGCCACATCCTCCACCTGCCGGCTGAGACATCAGAAGTCGATGTCGATGTCAGCCTGTGGGCACCCCAGGATGATGCTAACTCCAGTAGACAGTGGAGGGGATAACTTCAAGGCTGTGTAAGAAAAATCCACATTCCTGTGAAACTGCCGTGTACCCACTGCTGCTCAATTCTGTGCAGTGGATTTTATAGTCCAAGATTTTGTTACAGTCGTCCCCAAGGTGTCCTTCTATGTGATTGTGATTAAGCACATCCTGTCCCTGTCCTTGGTCATCTCTGTGTGTTTTTGTGCCTTTGCATACCACAAAGGGCAAAAGAAATTCCCTCTGCCTCCTGCGTTGCCTTCAGCATGTGGGATTTTATGCCATTTGTGTGCTTCCAGACATTTTAGTTGCCTGTTGTTTACTTACACCTCCATATCCTTTCTTTCTCTCACATTGGCACAGTTCTCTACATGTAAGCAGTTTGAGAGGGAAGCAGAGGGGAGAAGCCTGAGTCGGCCGTTCTGTCCTGAGTTCCCTTCCATTAATCTTGTCCTTAAAGACTTACGTAAACTGGAACTCCGTGAGGCTTTCTCTTACATGCTATTGCTTGGTCCTCTTTCCCACCTCCTTTTGTTTGTAAGTCCTATTAAGCACCTCTTGGATTTGGGTTTGTTATACCTGACTTTCTGCCTTGGGAAGTGATGTGAATTCTGTGTGCCATGATTTTGTGAACAGGAGATCTCAGAGCCTCGTATTTTTGATCTCATAGCACCGTCCCTGACCAGAGGACCCCAGTCGCTTCAACTCACAGTATTAGCAGTGCAGCCACGCCGGATCGAATCCGCTTCCCAAGAGGCACTGCCACCCGTAGCACTTTCCACGGCCAGCCCCGGGAGCGGCGAACGGCAACATACAATGGCCCACCCGCCTCACCCAGCCTGTCCCACGAAGCCACACCGTTGTCCCAGACTCGCAGCCGGGGCTCCACGAACCTCTTTAGTAAATTAACTTCAAAACTCACGAGAAGGTGAGTGCAGGTGATGCTGGTTGTTTGGGAACAAGGAGAAATGTCTTTTGTGGTTTGTGCAGCTGCTTCGTGGAAGGTTTTCATTCTGCCTTAGCTCCTCTTACTCTGATTGATGTATATCTTGGTAACTAAAACCCTTACAAGAGCAATTGCAGAGCTCAGAGTCCTTTCACAGCACTTAGAAAGTTATCTAGCACTTGGAAGATTTCTGCTGTTAACTGTCCCTTGTGATCAAGCATGTGTTCACTGCAGTTCAGCACCACCCCAAGTCTGATACAGGTGTAAGCAGCTGGCATTCCATGTAGGCACCAAAGAAAATGACATAGTCCTGGTCATCATCCCAGCTTTGAAAGAGAGGGACACCTCCTGCTCTCTCACTTCATTGACATTAAGAGAACTGAGCTTGTTCCAGTTTAAATCTTAACATTGTTCTCTTTCTTGGTCTCAGAAAGTTGTATTACAACAATTAGTAACTTTACATTTACTTTAGCATTAACTAGAAGTCAGAGGAGACAGAGGTCAGCCTATACTTGTACTTTTTTTTTTTTTTTTTGGACAGGCAGAGTGGACAGTGAGAGAGAGACAGAAAGGTCCCCCTTTTGCCGTTGGTTCACCCTCCAATGGCCACCGCAGGAGCCAGGTGCTTCCCCCGTCTCCCATGTGGGTGCAGGGCCCAAGAGCCTGGGCCATCCTCCACTGCACGAGCTGGCCTGGAAGAGGGGCAACCGGGACAGAATCCGGCGCCCCGACCGGCACTAGAACCCAGTGTGCCGGCACCACAGGCGGAGGATTAGCCTAGTGAGCCCCGGCACCGGCCCTATCCTCATACTCTCAGCCCTTCACTAAGACACCCCATTCCAGAGTGCATAAAACAAAAAGGTCTAAAGTGCTTTCCCAGATTTGGGGAACCTGTTAGTGACCAGAAATGGAGACTGAGTTCAACCCAAGGAAAGTCTTGTGCCTTTCCCTACCACGCCCCCAAATAATTCATTCCTTTTTTTCTGCTTGTCTCCCAGATCCTACCTCAGAAATGAGATCTTTCTATGAAAGTTGGGTGGTAGAAGATGGAGCCAGGTACCACTCACCTGGCTGTTTACCTCCCTATCCGGCTTAGTGTCACAGATGTTTCCCTCTCAGAGCCCTGAGCACAGAAAGAATGTGCCAGCAGTCAGGTTTCTGTGAGTTCAGAAAAGGAAGCTTTGTGTCCTCATAGTTTGTTACATAATGGTTCTTTAAATAAAACCTTGCACACTCAGATCTTTGAGATGATTTGATTATCTTTGTGCCCTTTTCTGATAGTTTTAAGACTGCCATTAATAAGAATATCAGCTGCTGTTTAGATGCTTACCATGTGCTAAGATAGATAAAGATGCATGTCCATAGATATACTCATTTTACACATACAAATATGTGTGTGATCTAGTAACATATATATACACTCCCTTTGATTCATTGAATCTCCACAGTCCACCCTGTAGGGTAGAGATTCCCCATTTTATAGAGGAAACTAAAGATGAGGTTCTGAGATTAAGGAATGCGTTCAAGATTCCTACAGCAAAAAAGTGCCTGAGCCAGGTTGGTGGATCTCCAGAGAGGCCTGCAAGGTGCTGCGCTGTGCCCTTCATGGAGAGCTTTGCAAAGACCTGTTGGCAGGCATGTTCCTGGTCTCTAATTTCTAAATACATTTATTTTGTGTTTGAATTGAAATTGGAAACAGGTTGCTTGTTTTTAAAAAATTCTTGGGGCTGGTGCTGTGGCGCAGCAGGTTAAAGCCCCAGCCTGCAGTGCCGGCATCCTATATGGCCACCAGTTCGAGTCCCAGCTGCTTCACTTTTGATCCCACTCCCTGCTAATATGCCTGGGAAAGCAGTAGATCTCCCTCTCCCTCTCCCTCTCCCTCTCCCTCTCCCTCTCCCTCTCCCTCTCCCTCTCCCTCTCCCTCTCCCTCTCCCTCTGTAACTCTTTCAAATAAATAAAATAAATCTTTTTTAAAACAATTATTATTTTACAATTCCCAGTCCATTTCTACCCCAAATTTTTACAGAAAGATAGCCTTTTCCCTGATTTTGTTTAAAGTTTGCAAACAGGTCTGTCTTCTCCCTTAGTACTAGCCACTTTGTTCTTAAAAAGAATTAAAATCCTTGCTGCTACATTGAAACGTCTATCCTCCCCTTAGCAATCACTGCTAGAATTAAAGTGGCAATGCCTGAAAAGCCAAGACGTCTGTACATAGCTGCTGCCTGTGAGGGATGCTGAGCTGGTCAGGTGTGAAGAAGGCTAGTGTCAGAAGACCTGCCCTCAGAGCAGCTGGCTCTGGAGGACTGTGCCTCTCCCCTGCAGCAGGCCCAGCCCACTCTGAGGGCCTGGAGACCCTTTCCCCAGTAGCACCACAGCCCAGACACAGTGCCTCTGGGCCCCAGCTGGATCTGTGTGGTTCCAGCAAGAATCCAGATGGTTTGGTCTCCATCCCTCAGCTTCGTCCAAGGTCTTCCCTCTGTTGGTATGTAGTGGTCATGGGAGAAACAGCTAAGACAGGTGGTCATGGAGGTTTTAGCTAGTAACCCTGGGAAAGGAAAGTATATAGTAAAGACATTTTAATCATTTTCAAATAAATGTTCAAATGATACCACCTTGTATATCATGTAGTGCTTATTTATAAAATACTTTCATGTGTTCCTTTTTGTCTGTGTACGTGGTCTGATCATGAAGTGGTTGGCAGTTTTCTATAGTAGTCAAGATGTCTTTTTTGTTTATCTATTTGAAAGAGAATTGGAGAAATATCTTCCATTTGCTAATTCACTCCCAAATTGGCCACAGCTGCCAGGGCCAGGAGCCAGACACTGCATCTGGGTCTGAAGCACTTGGGCCATCTTCTGCTGGTTTTCCAAGTGTGTTAGCAGGGAGCTGGATCAGGGGCAGAGCAGCTGGGCTTGGACTGGTGCTCTGAAATGGGATGCTAGAGTAGCAAGCGCTGACCTAGCCCACTGCACCGATATATAAAACAGGGCCAGAGTTAGCGCAGATTAGAAGAAATCCAGATTTCATTGTTTCATTCAGGCATTCAACAAATACATATGGGTGAATATAGTTTCAGAAGTGGACTGGTTTTATAAATAGAGGTTAACAAGTCCCATCCTGCCCTTGCGTAGGTAAGCTGATGACATGAGCATAAAACCCTGAAAACTCTTGTCAGGTTCTTTTTGGCACAGTTTACACATCTCTTTAAAAATTTGTGATACCCGGCCGGCGCCGCGGCTCACTAGGCTAATCCTCCGCCTAGCGGCGCCGGCACACCGGATTCTAGTCCCGGTTGGGGCGCCGGATTCTGTCCCGGTTGCCCCTCTTCCAGGCCAGCCCTCTGCTGTGGCCAGGGAGTGCAGTGGAGGATGGCCTAGGTGCTTGGGCCCTGCACCCCATGGGAGACCAGGAAAAGCACCTGGCTCCTGGCTCCTGCCATCGGATCAGTGCAGTGCGCCGGCCGCAGCGCGCCGGCCGTGGCGGCCCTTGGAGGGTGAACCAACGGCAAAGGAAGACCTTTCTCTCTGTCTCTCTCTCTCACTGTCCACTCTGCCTGTCAAAAAAAAAAAAAAAAAAAATTGTGATACCCCAAGTCATTCCTTTTCAGTTTATTACATAAAAATAAAATCCATGCCTGGTGACTTAATTTTCATTGAGATCTAAATCTCTGAATAGTATACTTTAAATCCAAATACTGTATTTTTTCTTAAAATGTGATTTATATCATATCATTGTACAAGCATTCTGTGAATATTTAACTCATTTCTAAAATAAGTTGAACCTTTTAGTGGTTAAATATTTTATAATGACATTTGTAATGCTTATATAGGAAGGTGAGATTTTTGTTCATTAGATACTCATATTCTGAAGAAAATTGAAAAATGTTACATTGCAAAGCATGTCTTTAACACAAGACATTGAGTTTTATCTTAAAAGTATATCCATCTATAAAACTTCAAATACAGTTATAGCCAATGTCAGTAGTATTTATTACTAAACATTCTCTTACAACTGCAATTTTTAATTTCTGTTTCACACTCATTTAGTTATCTGCAATAATTTAATTTTTCAACATGTTACCAGTTCATTGTTTATTGGCCAAAAGAGGAGCCCTGTGGGTTTTTTTTTGTTTTTTCTGTCTATAACTGATTAGATTTTCTGTTTGGTTTGTGCAAGTCACTTTCGTTAATTTTTTTTTTTGGCTTAATTTCTTTTAGAAACATGTCATTCAGGTTTATCAAAAGGTAGGATTTATATATACACACTTATTTTTTAATCCTCACCCCCAAATGGCTCCTGCAATTAACATCAGGTTTGGCTTTCTGGCCCTGTTTTTTCCTTAAAAACTAAACTTTCTGCTAAGAACTAAGTACTTATTTCCTTGAAAAGAAACTGGAAAGAAATAGATTAACTCTGTCAGACATTTTAAAGGAGCTCTGGCACCCATGCAACACAAGCCCTGTGCATGCTCTGTGCATTATCTTTCTTTGGTAGAATTATTTAGATTCCAAATAACTCTGTCTTCACACTAATAACACTTGGCATGCTCCTGTTTGAAGAATGAGGTACTCGGTAACTAGTGTGCAGTTACTGATGAGCCACGGGCTGAGAGGTAAGTGCCTTTGCGTTAGTCATTGTGTTTTCATTGAAGTCTGAATTAGCAAGACTGAAATGGCAGAGGTGTTAGCTAACGCCCTGAGACTGGAAACAAGCATGGAATTCAGACCTACAGCCTCACTTAGTTTGGCTTTTTTTTTTTTTTTTTTTTTTTTTTAAAGAAATTAAGATATGAGCAGCTTTGTAGCAGAAATATTTTCATGTTTCCGGAAATTTGAAGTTAGTAGTATTCCATTCAAAAGCCACCTTTTCGCCTGCACTGCAGAGAGCCCGTGTGCCTCACTGTCTTCACTCAGGCCCTGTGGTAGGTAGAGCTCCCATTCGGTTGATGCTCTTTGGTGATGGCCATAAGAACGCCAGGAACGCTGCTGTCTGGAATGTGCACGCGCAAGGCGGGAAGCTGCCACCAAAGACCTCGTTCTGCCTGTGCCTCTCCATCAACAGAAGGCCAAGCTGTGGTTTTTGAAGAAATGGATGAGTCACTGCAAGGTTTTGTTAACATGAATTCTGTTAAAAACTAGAAAAATTTCATGCTTGCTTCCTGTTGGGAACTCCATTCTGTGATCTTTTTTAGAAAACATTTATTCATTATTTATTTCGAAGGCAAAGTGACAGAGAAAGAGAGAAAATGAGAGTGATCTTTATCCACTGGTTCATTCCATAAATGCCCACAACAGCTGGGGCTGGGGCTGGACCAGGTAGAAGCCAGGAGCCAGGAATTCCATCGAGCTGTCCTATATGGGTGGCAGGGACCCAACTCCTTGGGCCATCTTCTGCTGCTTTCCCAGCCACATTAGTGGAAAATCGGATCAGAAACATTGGAGCCAGGACTGAAATTGGCACTCCATTATGGGATGCCCACGTCCCCAGCAGTGGGTTGACCCCCACTGCACCACAATACCCACTCCTCCATGATCAGTACCCAGCTGTCCAATTTTTCCTTGGACAGAAGATGTTACTGAATGTAGAATTTAACAGATAGCCCATTTCCTTTTCATTGAAAACATGTTAGACTGTGGGAGTGGTTAGAAAGCAAGAACACTTCCATTCCAGCACCATGAGTGCGCTCCAAGAAAAGCCTGCCGGGACGCCCTTGCCTGTGTGAGGTGGGTGTCCTCGTGGAGAAGACGTGGCAGCTCAGTCAGGCGGAGGGGAGGCGTTTTAATAAGCCCCGCTGGGACCAGACATGTTAGATGTATTCATTTTATAATGTCTGTACTAGCATGTAAGATTTCTTTTCTCTTTCCCACTTCTCTCTGCTTCTACACTCTATTCGTTGAGGCTTCCAACTGAATATGAGAGGAACGGGAGATATGAGGGCTCAAGGTGAGGGCAATAATTTTTACTTGAAATCTTTTGTAGATGTTACCTCATTTCTGTGGCCCTGGCAACACTGAGATCTGAATATTGTGTGTCACAGTCCTTGCTGTCCTTGTTGAGGTGGGCGGGTACAGACCAGCTGGGTGTGCCACTGCTGGCAGCCACAGGAGGGCGCCTCCCTACTGCCAAAGCCTTCCCCATTGCAGCCTGGGGAATTGGGTTCTTGTGTTTGTTAAGTGCATGGCCATGCCTGCCTCCAGCTTGCCTTCCCAAACATCCACAGCCTGAACTCAGGTCTGGGGGTCAAAGGAAGCCCTCGATGTGTTAGTGACCCCTCACATGGTTCTGTTCTCAAGGAGTAAGAGCAAAATATTGAATAGAATTTTCATTTACGAATGATTATTTAAGGTTGATTATATAATCAAATGTTTTGCTTTTCAGTTATGTATAGCAGTTGTTGCACAGATATGAGAGGCTTAGGACTGTGTTTTGTATATCTCTATGAATCACAGCTCTGATCATGTGACGTTGTTGAATTCAGACTTGCAGTGGTCTCCACTGCCTGACCAGCCGCATCCTTGCTAGGCTCTGCATGGGTTGCTGCAAGCCACCTCAGCAACCCCAGCTCGACGACGTCATGGCCGAGTGTTGGGTGAACACCAGGCAGTGTTCCCAACCCAGGCCTGCCTGTCCCAGCATGGAGTGGGCTTCAGCTGTCCCAGTTCAGTTTTCCACATCCATAATAGGGAAGTGATGACAGGACTTACCTCTTAGTATCAAGTAAAACCAGGCCTGCCTGTGGCCGGTCTCAGTAAGTGCCGGCTGCTATTGTGGAGTGACTCCCCGCCCCAGCTCCCGTTGGTCTGTGCACCTTACTGTGCCTGTACTTTCCTGCTGCTTCCTCTGCTGATGATACTAACTTGGCTCAAAACAGAACACCCCCAGTCCACTCACCCTCAGCTCCACTGTATTGAAATTCTGTGGCGGTTTCCTAGCTCCCCCAGGAGGCCATTGCTTCATTGTCCCTGTCCCCTCCTCCCTCCTGGGCAGAATCCAGCTCTTTCCCAAAGCCCTCTAGCAGACTGCCCTTTCTCAGTGCTGCTGCTGTGTGCTTGCCTCAGTCTTCGGAGCCCCAAACCATCTGAAGGACGTTTGCTCATTTTGTAACCTACTTAGTATCTGACTTGCATGCTGTGAATCCCTCGTGGGAAGCAGACAGGTCACTGTAGCCTTAGCAGACATGCAAGCCTGTAACATTGCATTTTTACATTTACTTTGGAAGCAAAATAATGTCAGATTATTTTAAGCTATGAAATTGCAAGTTTAGCAAAACAGAAGGGAAAATGAGGGGTGGGAAGTGACAGAGAATGGCCCCGTGCAGCTGGCAGGCAGTGTGCACTGCCTCTGGCGCTATTTGGAGGGATGGTGCCTGTGAACCATGGATGTTGAGTCCCTGCTTACCCGTCACCAGATCTGTGGTGGCTATGGCGTGTGGTCTTCCCAGGAAGACTTGGAGACCAAGCAGCCAAGATGGAACAACCGAAGGCTTGAGTGGCTCCCTCCCTGAGCGGAAGAGCCGGGCTCTGTCTACCTGGCCTCATTTCCAAATAGCTTTCTTAATTTTAGTAAGAACAGGTGGCTGAAGGATTCCTAAGTAGGTATATTTTTGCATGTGTGGGTCATGATTTGGGAGGGGAAGAGATAGATAATACTTCTTAGTAAAAGAGCAGGTTACAGATGTGAGTCTGCAGGAACAATGTGGAGCTGCTTGCTGTGCTGTGTTGAAGATGTGAGCTAGCTAAAGTGGACCAGGGTGACTTTCCTGTGCAGTTAAAAATAAGCCTGCCGCTGTGCATTTCAGTCGCAACGTATCTGCTGAGCAAAAGGACGAGAACAAAGAAGCGAAACCTCGCTCCCTGCGCTTCACCTGGAGCATGAAGACCACCAGCTCCATGGACCCCAGCGACATGATGCGGGAGATCCGCAAAGTGCTGGACGCCAACAGCTGCGACTATGAGCAGAGAGAGCGCTTCTTGCTCTTCTGTGTCCACGGCGATGGGCACGCAGAGAACCTCGTGCAGTGGGAAATGGAGGTGTGCAAGCTGCCAAGACTGTCTCTGAACGGGGTCCGGTTTAAGCGGATATCAGGGACCTCCATAGCTTTCAAAAATATTGCTTCCAAAATTGCCAACGAGCTAAAGCTGTAACCCAGTAATTACGGTGTAAATTAAGTAGCAGTTGAAAGTGTTTTCCTGAACACTGATGGAAATGTATAGAATAATATTTAGGCAATAACGTCTGCATCTTCTAAATCATGATATAAAGCCTGAGGACGAGCGCACGCCTGGGAGCGGAAGCTGCCTTTTTCTACGAATGCACTACATTAAAAGACGTGTGACCCGTGTGCCCTCTGTCTTATTTCCATTGCCCTGGAAGTCAGCGTGTGACACCATATCCACGTGCCTCCTGTCTGTGTGGCGTGAGAGTGGGCCATGTGTGTGGGGAGTGGTGTGTGCAGAGCATCTCCTGACACCGGCAGCCAGCGTTGTTACTAGTACCTCTGCAGGAGATCATTTGGTGCTAAAACATTACAGTTGCCAAGGAGGAAAATACTGAATTACTGCTAAGAATTAACCTTAAGACTAGTCGATAATTAATACAGGTTTACAGTTCATGCCTGTGGTTTTGTGTTTGTTGTTTTGTGTTTTTTTTTAGTGCAAAAGGTTTAAATTTATAGTTGTGAACTTTGCTTGTGTGTGTTTTTCTAAGTAGATTCACAAGATAATTAAAAATTCACTTTTTCTCAGTAAAATCTTGCATTGTCTCCTAATACTGTATTTAAGACTCAGACTCAGGCAGGCACGGAGAGTGCTTCCTCCATCGCCAGGGTGACCAAAAGCGGAAAAAGCACCGTGTTCGGAGGCCTGAGGAAGGATGGGGCTTGGCGGCAGCTGCCGCCGCGGGGCCTCCTGGGAGAAATGCAGTCTTGTCAGCTGTGGGTTGGTTCTCCGTGGTACGGGTGACTGCGCTCTGTGATGCAGCTCTTCTCCACGCCTACACAAGGTTGCGGGGGCCCTGAACTCCTCGTTCAGTTTGACGCATTTTCTCACTGGGGAGTTGCCATGGTGATTGGGGTCCTGAGGCGGAAGAGCCCTGGGTGGGGGTACCGGGGGGGCCTGAGCAGGCGAGCATCCCCTGCAGGCATCTAGGAGACAGCACTCAGCAGAAGTTGAAGCCAGAGTAAAAAAGTGTTCATGTCCTGGGTCCTGGGAGGTTCCAACAAGAGTGGCCTGGCCTCAAATTGTCAAAGGATGGCCCTGACAGCTGTGTTTGGGATTCATTGTGGGGGACTCAGCAGGAGCCAAAAAAGCTCTCTGGAGGCCTTGGGTAGCAACAGGAGTGAGGTGGATCTGGCTTCGGTAAGCGCGGGCTGGTGCACACACTGGCTGGATTCTGGGTGTGTTTGAAAGCAATGGCATTTACCCTTGGATGGATGCGAGAAAGGGAAGAGCCAAGGGTGACTTCCCAGGTTTTGGTCTGAGCAGCAGGAAGGACCGCATTGCTGTGAGTTCAAAATGGGGCCGGGGGAGAAGTTTAGGGGGGGAGGGAGCTGCAGAGTGACAGTTGGATAAACAGGCTGAGGGTTGGGAGGGATGATTCCTCTTCAGAGGTGTGAGTCCAAGAAGACAGGCTGCAGCCCTGCCCTGGGCGCGCTGCCCGTCCCGTGACCCAGGGCATCGTTCTCCCCTTGCTGGAACTCTCAGACCTTCATACGAAGTTGTCCCCTGCCTGCTCCCGGATTCTCCCTCCAACAGCTCTCGGCAGCCACCGCGAGGTGGAGCTTTGCAGTCTTGCTGCTGGGTGCTGGCTGACTTTATATCTTGTTGAAACACCGCCAAGGCAGCAAGGGTTAGAGAATGGGGTACTCCATGGACGCGAGCCGTGGAGGAGGTCCACACACATGAGAGACTCGGCTGGGTGCTGCTGGCAGAGCCCAGGGGAGAAGGTTCTGCGCTCCAAGCAGAGGCTCCAGGACTGCTCTGTACACTCCGTCACCGTGCGACTGACTGCTTTAGACTCCTGTCCCCAAAGTTTGCTCGTCACAGGCTGCCAAAGCTGTCCCACAGCAGCCAGTCTGTCCCAGCTGACAGTGGGCTGTGGCCTACTTCTGTGCACTACGCCTAGGGCTGGTTTTGAACTGTCAGGTGTCTTTTGTGCTCATGGAGGACAAAAGGAATACAGAAGTAGAACTCTCAGAGATTAGCTGATGGGATAGATGCTTTTTGTGCTAACACAAGTGTTGACAGCTTTTTGGGTTGTTCATTTGTCATAAACCAGTGACCACATTTTAACACATTGCTGATCAAATGAAGAATAGCTGTGTATCGGGCCAGTACCCATCCACTGACAGCTCTGAGTGGTGTTTAAGTGTGTATTCATTGTTGCTTTGGTGTTAGAGGTGCGTGGCACTAGCTCGCTCGTTACTAAGGGCCCCTGCAGGCCTGCCCTTCAGATGCTGTGTTCTCACAAGTGGCATTTTTGTTCGGAATACAATGAATTTTGAAATGTTCTGAAATAATGAAAAATCGTTTTGAGACGGAAGACAATGCCACATTTTTTCCCTACTCCCCTGGAGTTTCTCACAGGTGAGGTGATGTACCTGACAGGGCTGTCATAATGCTTGCGTGTACCCAACAGGCTGAGGGTTGTCCTAATCCTGACAGCAAAGTGCGATCCTGGTGAGTGCCAACACCCTGTCCAGATCCAGCAGAAGACTGAAGGAAGCAGACCTGGGTTCAGACGCACAACTGTGGTCACTGGTCACAGTGCCTGCTTCTCCAAAAGCCTAGGCCCACGTTGCTTCAGGAGGAAGATCCATGGAGCGCGCGCATCTGAACAGGCAGCCGTGGCTAAGGAGGCTCCATCCTGTTCCAGCCCGGTGAGTGGCCTGCAAGGTGACCTTTGAATTCTCGGGGCAGCCCAGGAGAAGGCAGGGCTACAAAGAAGAGATTCTAGGAAGTGTCTCCTGGGTTCTGTCTCAGAAGGGAGGGGCATCCAAACTGCAGGACCTGCCTCTTGTTTCAGGAGTGTGTGTGGCTTGTTTGTGGAATCCCTTGGACAGCTCTGCGCCCACCTTTAAGTGGGAAGGAAATTGCTCTTCAGGGCCGTGACCTGAAGTTGCCTGTGTGCCTGGTGGCTGTCCTGGCAGCACACAGGTGAGTCCACCTGCGAAGGGCGCTGGGCGTCCTTGCCAGCTGAGGAGGGAGGACGGAGAACAGCTCTTCCCGCAGTTTTTGGGTTTGCAGCTTTGGAAGACTGGAAGCAGCAGTTGAGGTTTCCATGGTGAGGCTGCCTGTGCCTGTGGAGTGGGCGGGGCCTCTGGCCTGGTGCGTGCGGAAGAGGAGCGGTCAGGGTTGAGTTGTGGGAGGGTGAGGTGGCGCTGCCTGTGTGGGCCAGACTCTCAGTGAAGTGGGGCGCTTCACAGAGTGGACACTGCGTGGTGGCCATTGTGGACCCAGGAAGAAAGCAGTTGGCTGGGAAGTGAGCCCCGGCTGTAGAAGTGCCGAGCTGTCCCGGCGGCGGTGGCAGCAGGTCCGGGTGCTGTGCGGGCGGTGGAGCAGACCCTCGGGATGCCCGTGACGGGTCCTAGTGGACAGAGCGTGCGCTGTGGGCCTGGCAGCCTGGTTTCTAGGCTCGCTGCCTGTCCCCCTCTCCCAGTCACTGGTGGCCAAAGGACAGAGTCCCCTGGGCGGCACGTGCCAGGCAGGCTCCTGTGGCATTTACTCGGCACCCACAAGCCCTGGTCCAGCCAGGGCACTGAGGTCCTACTGGTGAGGCTGTCCCCGTTCTGTCTGGACCCACTCAAGGGGCTGTGCTGCCACTGTACAGAGCCCGGGCCTCCCTCCCGCTGTGCCCCTCACCATGCTCTGCCCCTGGCGCCAGCAGTCTGAGCAAACTCACTTCAGTGTGAGCTCTGTGGGCCAGGGGCTTTGCCCCCACCTTTATTTTTTTTTCCTTTTCCTTCTGTATCTGGAGGGTGTGGACACCCAGTGCAAATGAATTTATTTTTATGGTGATGCAGCAGGTAGGAGACTGTGGAAAACACAAGGCAGCTTGGAGCTGACAGTCAGCTGCTCCCGAGGCCCC
This sequence comes from Oryctolagus cuniculus, assembly GCF_964237555.1. Lineage (NCBI taxonomy): Eukaryota > Metazoa > Chordata > Mammalia > Lagomorpha > Leporidae > Oryctolagus > Oryctolagus cuniculus. Next base: position 46,353,324 of record NC_091451.1, read on the forward strand.
CACCCACGTGGCCCACGTGAGACCACAGCAGTGGGGAGTCCGGCTCTGGTCTCCACCGGCACTTCCTGCCCTTCTCCTGTGGCGGACGAGACAGGCCTGCAGACGGCGGGCACTGGCCCAGTGCCGTTTGCCTCCACCAAGCCAGTGCCTGCACGGGTGATGGCCACCCTTGTTCAGCTTGGGGTCTCCTCGTGGCCAGTGCTGGGGGCATGGAGTAGATGTCCCTGCTTCTCACGAACTTGCCTGCAGATGTGGAGTTTGGCTCAGGGCCCTGGTCTGTGCCACACACCAGAGTGGCCGCGCAGTGGTGTTTGGGTTTTGGCCTGTGGGGAGAATGGCAGCCTGCAGCTGGGCCCCAGGGCGCGCCAGGGTTCCCGCCAGGAGCTTCGGTAGTCCGGCGGTATCAGCAGTGACCCTGCCTGAGGGCTCCATCTCGCAGCTCAAATGCGGAGCTGAGCGGGGAGGGGGGGGGTGGTCTGTGTTGGGGGGGCAGGTGCCGCCTGCCCACCAGAAACAGGAAGGTGCCCTGAGGGGCCTGTGGACCTGACCCCCACGTGTTACGGTGCCGTGGGGGTCGGGGCCACATCGGCATTTTCTGTTCCCATTGGCCTCGGCTGCTCTCCTCGGTTTGTGCTGTCTACTTCGTGTGGTGTGTGATGGATTAGCAGTTGTAATTCCTGTTCCTCCTGGATATTCGTGCTGGTCTTTACCAAGTGGGGTCATCCGCAGGGGGCTTCAAGGGTGTCACTGGGAAGAGGGGCAGCTGCCCCCGGCAGTTCCTGCTCTGTCAGTGTCCCATCCCTTCTGCCCAGCCCTGGGAGCTCTGTGAAGCCAGCAAGCCAGACCTCGCCTTCCCAGCACTCAGAGGGCTGGCTGTGTGCCTCCTGCCTCTGCCGCAGTACTCACCACATGCCGCAGGGACCCGGCACAGCCAGCCACGTCTGCCCCTTTCCAGCTTCCGGGGACGTTACTTCCTCCAGGCTTACGCACTTGAAGATTAAGCTGTGTCCCTCCCTGAATCCGAGCTTCTCCAGGTGACTCCACTGCATTCTTTGCAGGTGTTGCAAGGCGAGCCGGTTTCCTCGCGGCTGCTTGTTGGTGTTTGTTCATGGGCACATGTGTTTGGGGGGCGTTGGGTAAAGGAGGGGAAGCTACTCTGGAGGACCCTGTGCTGGGCCCTGGAGTAACAACCAGGCCAGGGGAAGAAGGGTCGCAGGCCCTGGGGGGGGGTTGGTCTGTGCATAGGAGGAGGGGGCGTGACACGTCTGAAGGTGAACCGGGGCCCATCCCACCTCTGACCGCTGGCATGTGGAGGCAGCCGGTCCTGTCACCATCCCAATAAAGTCTGTCGCAGACAATGCACTTCTGTTCAGGACCTCAGGAGTGACTTTGCAGGCTCCAGGGCAGAGTTGAGCAGCTGCCAGACCAACACAGACCCTGCGGCACCAGGCGGCCAGGTGCTGGGAGCAGCAGACCGCAGGCTGGGGCGAGGTCTGCGCTGACTTGTCTCGGCCGCCTCTGCAGGGCGGAGTGCAGGCATCCTCAAAGCAGTGTTTGTCGTGGAAGTCAGCTGGGAGGTCGCAGACTCCTGCTCGTTAATGTGGCACCAGATGTCCGTGGGCAGGGGGGACCCCCTAGCAGTGGGAGCCGCCCCAGCCCTCCCCGCCACTGCTGCGTGTCCTGTGCTGTCTGGGACTCTGCTCTGCCACCCCTGGAGCCCCCCTCTTCCAGGCCACCTTCTCGAGGCTCTCACCTCTGCTGCCTGGCGCCCCGCACACCCGGGGCCTTCCCCCCTGTCCTGTGGGCTCCGGGGGGCTTGCACCTCTGGCAGACGGAGCTGCTGGGAGCTCCTGTGACCCGTGTATTTTTCCGTCCTTCCATCGGCCAGTCAGGGCTGTCATTAATGAGCTAACCAAACACAGCATTGGTGCCATTCCCACGTCCTGAAGGCAGAGGACAGGGGAGCCAGCAGCCCCTCCCTGCTGCCAGGGCTTGGTCCTTGCTGGGACTTCGGGGCGCAGCCTGGGCAGCCTGTCAGGCACGCGGGCTGCGGATGAGTGGCGCCTCCTGCGTGGGGCACTGGAGGCTGCTTCCTGTGGTGGGCAGCTTGCACGCCATTTGGATGGACGACACTGGACTTCCCTCTGGGTTGGGGTTGGGGGTCTTTCTTTTTTTTTTTTTTTGTAAAGTATTTGGTGGTTGTTCTGTTTTTTGTTTTTTTGTTTGTTTGTTTGTTTGTTTTTGAGAAGCAGAGAGTTTCCAGCTACTCATTTACTCCCCTAGATGCTTATTTAAAAAAAAAAAAAAGACCTGAAACTGAACTCCTTCCAGGTCTCCTACAGAGACCCTGGTGGCAAGGCCGTCTCCTGCTGCCTCCCTGCGTCAGCAGCGAGCTGAGTGAGGACCTGAAGCGAGCATTGAAGCCAGCTTCTCCTCTGCAGGGTCTGGATTCTTTCCTTCCTTCCTTCCTTCCTTCCTTCCTTCCTTTTTATTTATTTATTCATTCATGTGAAAGTCAGAGCTACACAGAGAGGAGAGAGAGAGAGGTCTTCCATCTGATGGTTACTCCCCAGTTGGCCGCGCCGATCCGGAGCCAGGAGCCAGGAGCCTCCTCCGGGTCTCCCACGTGGGTGCAGGGGCCCAAGGACTCGGGCCGTCTCCCACTGCTTTCCCAGGTCACAGCAGAGAGCTGGATCGGAAGTGGAGCAGCCGGGACTCAAGCCAGCGCCCAATGGGATGCCGGCGATGCAAGCCGGGGCTTTAACCCACTGCACCACAGCGCTGGCCCCAGGATGTGCGTTTCTTAACCAACACCTGAACCACTAAGCCAAACAGGTGGCCCTTGCTTTAGGTTTAGCAAGGTTTTGCTGTTTTGCTGTAAGTCATGTATTTCGGGAATAACCTTGGCACATCTGTGCCAAAAATGAGTGCCGCTCCTTACTGAGCCAGGAAGGGTGGGCCCAGAGAGACAGCCTTCATCCACAGATCCACCCGGCAGCTCTACCAGATGAAGTGAGAGCAGGTGGGGGCAGGTGATGACCACGGCGCCAAGGTCCTGCCAGTCTGGAGGCCTGGGGTGAGGGGGGCAGTCTTCCCTGGGGAGCCCAGAGCAGACAGAGAGGGGAGCCCTGTCCTGGGTCAGACGCGTGGCAGCTCCAAGCAGGCGAGTCTGCTCCTGCGTGTGCCAGGCCGGGCGTCAGTCCCACCTCCATTCCAGCTCCCTGCCCAGCCTGGTGGCAGAGCAGCGTCCCCGGCGTGGAGCAGGAGCCCCACCCACAGCACACAGGATGGCCTGTCCTCCAGAGGTGGCTGCAGCGGAGTCCTGGGCGTGTCCTCTTACAGCGGCACTTGGTATCAGGCCAGAAACCGGGGCTCATCCCTCAGGCCAGCTGCTAGGAGGGAGCCGGGTGTCTGCAGGAACGCAGGGGCGTGAGTCATTGCTGTAGTCCTTTGACTGTGTCTGGGTCTTGCGGCTCGTTTTAAAGTGAGTCTTGAATTTTGATACGTCCCTGACCCTGTGGAGGATGTGGAAGTCAGAGCTGCTAAACCCAAGCGAGACCTCTTCGCTTCATTCTGCCTCTCGCTAAGCAGAACCAGCTATACACAGAGATGGGGTGGGGAGGCCAGGAAGATGGAAAGCTCCCCCAGACTGGGCCCAGGCCTCCTGCCAGCCAGCCCGAGCCGCGCCGCCCAGCAGGCCCGCTTCCCTGGGCCTGGCGCCGTCACCTGCTTGCCGCCAGTCCACAGGCTGGAAAGAGACCCCAGTTCCCGACCGTGGAGGCTTTCCTGCTGCCCGGCTGGCTCAGACACAGAAGTGCCGGGAAGAGCAGCCCCGGCGCTGGAAGGTCGAGGATGCTCCGAACGTCGGAGCGGCGGGCAGAGCCCAGGACTAGGAGGCCCGCGGTCTCACTCGCCTCTCTCAGCCTCGGTTTCCCTCTGTGGGGAGCCTTGGGGTGTGGTGCTGGCACAGTCCAGCCAAGCCTCAGTGACCTCCCACAGCCTGTGATGCAAGAGAGCTTTTTTTTTCTTTTTAAGGAAAAACACCACTTCAAAAAATGTATTTTGGCTTATGTAAGTAATGCGTGTTCAGCATGGAAAATCTGCACGGTGAGGTGTGAGGGCGTCGGCCGCGGCCCCCCCGCAGCTGACTGCTGCTCGGGTTCTCCATTCGTGCTCTGTGTGGGCTCTGAGCACGGGCTGTTTCATAACCTGCTCAGCACGCCGCCGTCCGCGTGGGACCCGGTGGACAGAAAGCAGTCCCTGCTGGCTTTCGCATACTGCAGCTGGACAGGCCTGCCCCCGAGCACGGCTAGAGCCACCTCTGGTGGTCACAGGCGGAGGGGGTGAGGCAGGTACGGCTGCTGCGCAGTGGTTGGAGGCCAGGGATGGGACCATGCGTCCTGCAGCACGCTGGGCGTCCCCAGCACAAAGGAGCCCCCGACCCCCATCGACCAGAGTGCCACGGCTGCTGTGGGGTTGTTCCCGGCCGGGGAACCACCGATTCCCATGTATGAATGCGTGCACTGCACCTGGGCTGCCCCACTGAGACCTGCAACCCCGCCTGCAGAGGGGACCCGCGGAAGTGGCTGCCTGGGTCTTTGACTTCCCGCGCTTGACTGGATGGCAAGGATTAAACTGGACAGTTGGAGTCCCTGGAATCCGGAGGGCTTGGGGTTGTCTGCTCTGTGTGTGTGGCCTCAGGAAGATCCCTCCTCCAGCGAGGGGACTGTGTTTGGTCCCGGCAGGCCCCAAAGGGAACTAGCCAGGTTCACAAGAGTGCACGCAACAGAGCAAGAGAAAATAGGGGGGTGTGGCGAAGGGCGGAGGGACAAGTGGCCCAGGGACGCAGCTGTGCCAAGAGGTGGGTCAGCCCGGGCGTGGCCCTGGGCCTGCGCACAGGCGTGGGCGGGGACCCCTTTCTAGCTTTACTGCCTCACAAAACAGAATTGCCCTGTGCCAGGCCCTGAGCTATTTGGGTCCCTGGTGCTGCCGGGAGGGCCCAGCCCTGAAGAAGGGAGTGAGGCCTGCCTCGGGTGGGGGGCCATGGGGTCTGCACTCCCCAGTGACAGTTCTGAGCCCACTCTGCCCAAGCTGGTGGCGAGGGGCCCGGTGCTGCAGGCCTGTGCCGCTGGGTGCTTCCAGGGAGCAGGCGGGAAGCCCCGGCCTCTGCAGGGGTGACAGCGCCTAGTTGTCATGCAGGGCCTGGCCTGCATTTCCTGTGGCTTGTCACAGCCCTCTGAGTCACCACAGGCTGCAGTCCACTGTGAGGCCCAGCCCATCCCCCACCTGCCTCCAGCCTGGCCAGGCCGCAGCCTGCTCGCAAAGGGTAAGCGCAGACCCGGCCTGGACCCCCGGGCCAGTGGGCGGGGGGAGGGCCAGGCTCCAGCCCAAGACTTCCGGCCTCTGCCCCCTACTTCCCAGTCCCCCAGCTGGAACTGCGATGCCACCTGGAAGGCCTCCAGAGGGAGCCGGCCTCTGACAGCACATACCCCACTGCTGCCTCCTGGGCCCAGCGTCCGGGTCACCACCCAGGACTAGAGGCCAGGGAGTTCTGGCTGAAGCCCCCGCGACAGGGGAGGCCCTGGCCAGCAGGTGGCAGCAGACTCCTCATTGCTGAGGAGCTGGAGGCCCAGTCTCACCCCTCCCACCTCCACCCTGTAGCCCTGGCCAGAGTCCCTCAGGGCACCCAACCCTGGTAGGGCCCAAACCAGAGGAAGACAGGCGCTGTAGCCGGTGGGGCTTGGGGGTGGGGTGTGTGCCTGGAAGGGTGGGACAGAGGGAGGCCACGCCCCAAACAACCCTGCCCCCCTCCAGCCCAGGGCAGGCACTTGGAGGGCCCTGAAAAGCAGACTTCAGAGGGGCCGGAGCAGAGGGGCCTACAGCTCGGGGAAGGGGGTCGGATGGGCTGGCACTCCGACTGGAAGCTAGGAGGGAGGGGAGACCGGCGGAGACAAGGTTACTGCAGCGACAGATGGGAGTCGAAGGAGGCCAGGATGGGGCTCAGCCCAGTGCCAGGCTCCACCCCCAGAACCAAATGCCCTTAGATGCTCAGGCTGGCGCTCAGGCCTGGAGCTCCTCCCTCCCTGCCTCCCGCCTTGTCCCGGCCCCCACGGCCCATCCAGACTCAGAGCGGAGCAGGAGAGCAGAGAGGAGCCCAGAGGGGATGGGCAGGCACAGCCAAGTGACCGGCTCCCAGCTAGGCTCCACCTGGGAGAAAGCAAGGCCGGGCTGCTGTTAGCAGAGGGTTAAACTGCCACTTAGGACCCCCACATCGCCCATGGGCGTGCAGCTACACCCTGATGCACCCGGGAAGGCAGCAGATGATGGCCCAGGCACTCATGGTACTGTGGCCCTGCCACTCACGTGGGAGACCTGGATGGAGTTCTTGACTCCTGGCTTCGGCCTGGCCTAGCCCTGGCTGTTTTGGTCATTTGGGGAGGGTTAGGGTTAGGGTTAGCAGGTGGATATCTGTCTGTCACTCTGCCTTCCAATCTTTAAGAAAAACAAAAGGAACGGAGGCCAGTAGGCGGAACCAGGACCCCTGTGGCCTGGCTGTTGAAGGGAAGGCACCACGCAGAGACGGAGGGCAGGCCAAAACCCTGGTTTATTTCAGCATCAGCAACATCTTAGCCATCAAAAAAATAGACTCTACCGGGGGCGACACAAGTCTCTACAGCGAGGCTAAGGGCTCAGCCGCCGGGTGAACTTCGGGGTGCGTGTGGGCGCTGCCCGGGCAATAAGTTAGGAAGCGGGGCTGGTGGCAGGCACGGGCCGGCTTCACTTCTGGGCAGGCATGAGGTCGTCGATGGCCTGGCCCTGCTCCAGCCGCTGCTCCATCTCAATGAGCAGCTTCACGCCGTCCACCACCATCTGCACCAGCTCCACCTCGGAGAAGCCCAGGCGGTCGGCGTTGGAGACGTCAAAGACCCCGCCCACGGCGGCCGTGTCCACACCACCTGGGCATGGGAGACAGCCAGGTCAGAGAGAGGAGGACGTGGGGAGAGGGCTGCCTGCAGCCTCTGCCCCCCTCACCTGTGCCTCGCTTCTGAAGCCGCAGCCGCTTGAGCACCTCGGAGAACTTCTCGTGCTGGCCCAGGTGGGGCAGCTTGATGTGCACGCCTGCCCGCAGCCCCGTGCCCAGGTTGGAGGGGCAGGTGAGGATGTAGCCCAGGTGAGGGTTCCACATGAACTCGTAGTTCTTAGACTTGAAGAGCGTTTCGATCTGGAGGTGGTGGAGCACAGGGCATGAGGACGTGGCCTGAGGACGCCCGCGCCTGCGCTCTGGGGTCTGGGGTCTGCCCTGCCCCCGGCCCCGGCGCTGACCTGGGTGAGGCCATTGCAGAAGCGCGTGAACACCTCCTTCATGTTGCCACCCTTCTGCATGGAGATGACCCGGAGGTGGTCCTCCTCGTTGATCCACACCAGGAAGGTCTTGTTGTCATTGTGCCTGGAGGAGAGGCCCCGTCAGGGCGAGCCCCCCACTCCACCGGGGAAGGGGCTGCCTCGAGACCCCAGCCCCATCAACACTGCGGGAAACAGGGAGACCAGAGGGTGGGGGGCAGGGGCAGCACTCATCCCCCACCCAGGGGAAGCGCTGCTCCCTGAGCGCCGAGGCCCCCGGCGGCGGCTCCGCCCTCACTGGCAGGAAGCTCCTGCGTCACCCAGCACCTGCCAGAATCCCGAGGGGAACGGGAGCCAGGCGAGGGAGGTAGGGAAAACAAGACAACAAGGAGCCAGGGCCCTCGTCTGCGCCCCACGGAGGCTGAGGCTTCCGTCCACCCTGCGCGGCCAAGGTCACCTGCGCAGGACCGAGGCAGTACCAAACCGGGCGCACCCGGCCCCTCCCTCGGCCTCCTCGGCCACTGTGCGCCCCACTCCCGAGGGGAGCGGGGTGGCGAGCAGCGCAGGGGGCCACGCGCTCACCAAATACCGCGGGCGTCCGGCCAGTCGCGGGCCATGCCGGAGGCCAGCAGCAGGGGCGACACGGGCTTGTCGAAGAGGAAGTGGTCGTCGATGAGCTGCTGCTGCTCCGCCTCGGTCATGCTCTTGAGCGCGTAGTACCTGCCGGCCAGGTCGCCGTCCAGGCTGGACAGCGCTGCGGACAACAGCGGCGCACTGCTGAGCCCGCCCCGTCTGGGTGCCCGGCAGGGCCTCAGGGCCTCGGCCCCTCCGGACACGGGCAGGCGCAGACAAGGGCGCGGCGGCGGCTCGGGTGGCTGGTTAATAAGCGGGGAGGGGTGGTGCGGCTGACCCCCGCCCCTGGCGCCTACCTTCCACCGCCAGCTTCTCGACGGCGCGGCGCTCGCCGCGGCTGCAGTGCGGGGGCAGGCAGAAGCCCCGGATGCTGCGGCCAGTGCGCACCCGCGAGCTCAGCACGTAGTTAGGGTCCAGGTCGTCGCCGCCCTGGGTGCGGGGGCCAGGAGTGAGCGCCGGGATGCCTCCCCGCCCGCCGCCCGCCGCCCGCCGCCCGCGCGCGCACCTGCAGGTTGTCGGGGTTGAGGTCGGTCTTGTGCTCGTCGCTGGGCTTGTAGCCGCCGTGCCGGTCCTCGATGATGGGGTCGAAGAGCTCCTTGAACACCTCGTAGGACTCCTCGTCGCCCGCCACGCAGCCCACGGTCATGATGAACGGGTGGCCTGGGGGCGGGAGGAAGGCAGAGACGTCACCGCCAGGCCCGCGCGCGCCGCCGCCGCCGCCGGGGACCCCGGCCCGGGGATGCGCGTACCCGGGTTGTCGACGCCGGTCTGGATGACGTCGTCCAGCGTGAAGCCGCTGGGCGTGCTCTTGGCGCGCAGCTCGGCGTACATCTCGGGGGTCAGCACTTTGGCCATGTGGTTATTGTGGGCGCTCAGGTCGGGGAACTCGTCCTCGGCCGGGAAGCGCAGCTTCAGCGTGTTGTGGGTGTTGGAGAAGGGCATGGCGGCGGCAGCGGCGGACTGCGGGGAGACGCGGGTCAGCTAGCACCGCGCGCCCCGGCCGCTGGGCCCTGCAAACCACTCCCGGCGCCGCGGCCCAAAGCCCCGGAGCCCCCCAGACGCTGCCAAGGTCAGCGGGTCCACAGCGCGCGCGGAAGGCGCCTGCAATCGCCAGGGACCCTGGCGGGACCCCCCGCGCTCTCCAGGCGGCGCCGCGGCCCCCGGGGCCCCTCCGCACGCGACGCCACCGTCCCAGCCGTCCCTCGGGCCCCTCACCAGGCTGGCGGGCGGGCTGGGGGCTCGGTCTGCAGCTCCGGGCGCGGCGCTGGCGAACAGCGGCGGCTCCGCGCTCCCGAGGCTCTTAAGGGGCGCGATGCGGGCCGCCCATTGGCCGCTATTTATAGCCCATTCATTCCATTGGCCCGAGCAGCGGGGAGGTGCCGGGGCTTTGTCCGTCGCCTGCAGCCCCCGACACCCCGGACAGCCCCCCTCTGCTATGCCCTCGCCGGGACCCCGCGCTACCCGGCCACCCCGCCGGCTCCCGCCTGGGATCCCCGGCGCGGGACCCCGGTTCTTGGACATCTTGGGCCTCTCCCCCTCGCGCACTCACTGTATCGGCCGGGGAAACTGAGGCCCGAGAACCACCGGGCGCTGGAGGACGCTGGGGTCCTTGCCCACCCCACTCCCGCCTTTTCTCATCCCCGCCAGTCCCCGAGGTTGGCGGCGAGGGGCCGAGCGAAAGCGTCCGCGGCTTCCGCAGCCAGTGCTGCCCCCGGCCCGGCCCGGCCCAGCGGCCCGGAGCCGCCGACCTTCCTCAAGGTGCCTGCGGGCGTCTCCCGGGCGATCGGGTGCAGCGCTAGGCGCGGGAGGGGCGAGCTGGCTGCGGCCCAACCCCGCGGCGCCGCGGGGGCCGACCTTGGGCGAGTCCATGGGCTCCATCGAACCGGAGGAGACCCAGGGGCCCACTTCCTCCTAGGAGAGGGCACTCGCCCCGGGGCCTCCGCACCGGGCACGGCTTCCCAGCACCCCACCCGCAAGGCGGCCCAGAGGCGCTGGGCTAAGGTGGGGAGGAAGCCGGCCGCGGGAGGCTGAGGAAGCCTCACTAAGTCGGAATCCCGGAAATAAAACCACCCACCCAGGCTGGGGAAATCCAGGAGACACACCAACCCCAGGTGGGGGCCAGTTCCACTTCCTGCCCCCGGCATCCTTTTTGGAGAGTAACTTGGCAGTGTCCGTGAAAACAAAACATGTTCGAACTCTGTGACCCAGCCAGCCCACTTCTAGGAACGCAGCCACCCCGAGGACAGCCTCCGGGCTCTCCGCAAGCGGACCAGGTGACGCGGGAGTGGGAGTGAAATCGGAGAAGAGACCGGGTAGACCCTGGTGCCACCCTCGGGGCTGGCCAGGGTCTCGGGCATCTGCCTGGGAGGAGTATCAGGCGTCAGGCGAGCGGAGGCATCCTGTCCCTCCTTCACGGCGTAGGAGCCCGTATCTGCCTGCTTTTACAACCCCTCCTCCACACACAGCTGTGCCTGAGCACCTGAGGGGTGCCAGGTGCTGGGGACCACGTGGGCAGCACCGGGAGAAAGGGCACAGCCCTGCTGCTGGAGGGCGACCGTGAGTCCGCGTCGGGGTGCACTGGGGTGCCCGGGCAGCCCCCCGGCCAGCGCAGCAGCCCAGGCTTGAGGGGCACTGAGGAGGAGTCCCTGAAGGGAGGGCCCTGGAGCCGCGGCAGGTGCACAGGTGCAGAGCACAGGAGAGCGGGTCGGCCTCTGGCAGAGTGAGCCCTGGAGGGTGTGGTGTCCCCGGCCCAGGTCCCGGCCCTCGGCCGCTGCCGAGGGAATTCCTGCCTCCCCCCTCCCCCACCTTGGTATTCTGCGCTTCTTAGAGCCATAAAACCCAAGTAAAGAGACAAACGGCCAGACAGCAGGTGTTCCTTAAGCCAGCATTCCTGCTTTCCCAATCTGAGGAATGTCTGCAGCTGCTCGCCCCCACCCCACTCCACCCCACCCCACCCCCAGAGCCCCGAAATGCTCGTTTCTCTTCCTATCACACAGTCCCCCAGACCCCCTGCGGCGGGCAGGGGTCACTCGGGGCTTCCTCTGTTCCAGCTCTTCCGCCCCTCCAAGGTCACCTGCCTGCCCCACCCCAGTGAGGCCCTGACCCGTCCACGCCCCCTCCGTCCACGCCCCCTCCCCTCTCCCTCACAGGCAAGGTCAGGATTGCAGAGGTGAGGGCCAGAGGGCAGAGCTGTGGCGAGAGGCACTGGCTCCAGCCTGGGGCTCGGCGTCCTCTTACTCGCCCCCCACCCCCGGCGCCCCGAGGGGTGTTTTTTTTCCTGTTTTGCAGATAATCAGAAGATTGCTAGTTGGGCAACAGAAGAGCTCGGTCAGAGGTCCAGCACACCTCGCGGGTCCTGGCGTGTCTGTCCCCAGTGCCCCCCTGACCCGGGAGTGCCCTTGGGAACAGACCGAGGGTGTGAAGGGGGCAGCGGCAGCGGCGGTCTTCAGACCCGAATCCGGCGGAGCCGGCTCAGGGGTCCTGGCGGCCCCCTCCAGGGGGGAGCAGGGGCCTGGAGCTGACCGGCCACCCTGCCCCTCCTCTGCAGACCGCTCTGCCTCCCCCAGGGCGCACAGGAGCCAGTCTGGCAGTGTCCAGGCAGGAAGCTGGGCTGTCGCTGGGCAGCGGAGGGGCCCTGGTGCCTCAGCCTCAGAAACCACAGGCGGTTACACATTAGCCAAGACCGGTTTATTCAGAGGAAGGAGCTGAGCTGAGCCGGGCAGACAGGGCGGGTGGAGCCGAGGGGAGGCGGGTGGGCAGGGGGTGGGCCTTGTTTCCCATCCCAGGGCTCCCTGCCCCTGAGCTCCGAGGAACCAGAGAAGCCGGCTGGGGTCCCAGGCACAGGGCTGTGGCAGGCAGCTGGGGGGGATGTGGGCGGAGCAGCCCTCCCAGCGGTGGGCTTAGCTGCCCCTTTCCTGCACACGTCCGGACCTCTTACCCGGGGCCTCCCTCCTGCCTGGCCTCGTCGGTTTGCCAGCTTTAAGGCCCAGTGTGACCACACGGACTGCCTGGACTTAGGCGAGCTCCTTATCCTGATCCCCAGGGGACAAGCTCCACCCTGGGAAGGGGCCCAGGGCGGGCCCCCAGCAGAACCCTGGGGGAGGCGGCCTCTGCTCGCCCACCCAGGCCCGGTGGAGAAGCGGGCGCGGGAGGAGCCGGGCAGGCGGCAACGCGCAGAAGCGGGAAGCTGGGCGAGGGAAACCGCAGCTGAGTCAGGAGCCCTAATTCAGGCTCGGGGCAGGCGCCGGCGTCGCCACACAGCGGCCCAGAGGCTGGGCAAGACGACTCCCGGGGCGGGAAGTCCACTTCCTCCGGGGCGCAAACAGGGGGTGACTCAGGGGCGGGCGCATCGCGGAGGGGGGAACAGGGGTGGGGGCCGCGGACGGGGCTGGAGGCGGCGTCCCGGGCGCCCCAAGGCTGGCAGAGCTCGGGCCTGGCTCTGCCGCGGCCTGGACATCCCACTACCGGACTGCAGTAGCCTGAGGCCTGGGTCGCTTCCAGCCGGGGCGGGCGGGCTTCTCCCCGGTTCTGCCCCGCCCAGGCCTCACCCGGCCGGGGGCCGAAGCCGTCCCATCCCGTCCTCCGACATCCGCCAGGGGCCCAGCAGGGCCGCCCCCGGCGGCGCACGGTGCAGGGACCCAGTGTCCCCCGCGATGGGGGGCGGGCAGCGGCCGCCCACCGGCCCTAACTCGCGCATGAGGGAAATCGGGGCGGGCCCATCCCAGCTGGGAACGGGGGGCTTTTATTTTTGTCCTGGCTGGGGGCCCCTCCACCACGAGCGGCACCCACAGACCCGTCGGCCCCCCGCGTCCTCTGGGAGCCACGCCAAGGGCGGCCCGGCCGCTCCCAGGAGCCCGCGCGGGGGGGCGGGGCATCGTGACGTCATCCCCGCGCGTCCGGAGCCGGAAGCGCCGGAGCTGCCGCCGAGGTCGCGCGGCCACGTGTGGAGGCGCGGGGAGCAGGAGCGTCCCGGGTGAGACTGCGGGACCCCCGACGCCAGCGCGGGGGGGAGGGGCGCGCGGGCCGGTCGCGGCGCCCCGGGCCTTCCGAGGCCGGCCCTGGGGCGCACCTCCGCCTCCCGTGGATCGCCCCTCGGCGGCCGGGCCTGGTTCCCTTCCCGCCTTGGGTTTTTCTGCCCTCTGCGCCCCCAGCCCCATGCCGCGGACGCTGACGCCTCGCACGTCCCCCTCCGCCTCCTCTGGGGGAGGCTGAAGGAGGCGCTCCCGGGGTTCAGCCTGGCTCGGAGGCACCCCACAGGCCGTTGGCTGCACCCGGCTAGCGACGCCTCCCGAAGGCCTCTGCCCGCCGCAGACCCGGGGCGTGGAGCCAGGCCTGGGCGAGGGTTCCTGGGCCCAGCCTCCCCCCCTCCGTCCCTGGGTTGAGCTCAAAGGCCCTGTCTCAGGCTCCAGACCAAGAAGCACTTCCGATGTCCGAGCCCGGCGCTGTCCAGCTGCCCTGTCCCGCAGAGCCTGGGCCCGAGCCCGCCAGCCCTCGTGCCCGAGCCCCAGGCCCCTGACCTCGTGCCCACACCTCCCCAGGTCTCTGGCACGTGCCCGACAGTAACACCATGAGCTTCGTGGCTTATGAGGAGCTGATCAAGGAGGGTGACACGGCCATCCTGTCCCTGGGCCACGGCGCCATGGTGGCCGTGCGTGTACAGCGAGGGGCTCAGACCCAGACCCGGCACGGCGTCCTGCGGCACTCGGTCGACCTCATCGGCCGCCCCTTCGGCTCCAAGGTGACCTGCGGCCGGGGGGGCTGGGTGTACGTGCTGCACCCCACGCCCGAGCTGTGGACGCTGAACCTGCCGCACCGCACACAGATCCTGTACTCCACGGACATCGCCCTGCTCACCATGATGCTGGAGCTGCGGCCCGGCTCCGTGGTCTGCGAGTCCGGTGAGCGCCGCGGCTGCTCCGAGCTCAGGCCCTCCCCGCGGCCCGGGGCGGCTCTAGATCTCTCTCTGCAGGATGGGGGTCGACGGCAGGAAACCCGCTGGGAGCTGGGCTGTCACCTGAGTGGGAGGCGGGAGGTGAGGGGGACGGACCAGTGATGACCCCTGGGGGAGATGGTGCCTGGATGAGGCGGCCAGGGGTGCGTGGCGCTGACCAAGGTGCTGACACAGGCCCCGTCCCTGTGCTGTGGGGTGGGGGAGAGGAGCTCTCCTGGAGAGAGCCAGGGCTACCCCAGAGGCTCACTGTGGTGGGGCCGGCCCTGTGCTCGTCCGTCACTGGGCCTTCACCGGCCTCGGGACGTAGTGCCCATGTTGCTGGGCCAGGGCCCAGGGGTGGATGGAGGTGCCTGGGAGTCAGCAGTCCCCGTGAAGCGAGTAGACTGGCGGGAACAGCCTGGTCCCTCATGCAGCTGGACGCCGGGTGGCCTGTTCCCCGTCGGCTGGGGAGCTGGGACCCAGCTCAGGGAACGCTCTGAGCACCACTGCTGCTGGCTTTGTGAGGGCCTCAGGCCACCCTGACCCCTCCGAGGGGTTCTGGGCAGCAGTGGTGTGCAGAGCAGGGCTAAGAGTCAGCACCATCAGTGCTGTTCCCCCCTCCCAGGCCCTTGCCCCACTGCTCCTGGGCCCCTGCGATGTGCCAGGTTCCCCTCACGGAGCGGGGCAGGAGCCCTGGCCCGGTGCTGTGGCTCAGGAAGTCGAGCAGAGGGAGTGGGCCTGGCTGACCACCTCAGCACTAGTGATTGCCATGAAACCTCTAAGCGCTGTCTGAGGGCGACTCGGGGTGGGGGGGTCCCTCCAGCCATGGCAGCCGGGAAGGTCTCTGAGGAGTGGACATTGAATTGAAAATGACGAGCGTGCCGAGAGCCGGGAGAGAGCCCTGTACCAGGAGCAGCCGTGCAGAGGCCCTGTGGTTGGAGCCCGTTGCGAGTGTGGAAAAGGGAGTGAAACTGGGGAGGAAGTGTGCACCTCAGGGTCGATAGCAGGCCGTTCGTCCCATAGTGAGAAGCAGAGTGTGCCTGGCCGTGCAGATGTGGCCTTGTCTGAGTGAGCTGGAGAGGATTTGCTGGCTGTGTGTTTTTGTAAACATATATTTATTTATTTGAAAGAGTTAGAGAAAGAGAGAGACAGAGAAAAGATCTTCCTTCCATTGGCTCATTCCCCAAATACCTACCATGGCTGGGACTGGGCCAGGCAGGAGCCAGAAGCCTCCTCCGGGTCTCCCACGCGGGCGCAAGGGCCCAAGCACTTGGCCGTCTTCTCCTTTTCCAGGCCAGAGCAGGAAGTGGAGCAGCCCGGACTTGAACCTGTGCTCATGTGGGGTGTCAGCGCTGAACAACCAGGGCCCCTCCTGATGGCCAGCTTTAGACAGTATTAAAGGCAGCCTTTGTGGAGAGCCAGGAGGGAGGGGCGGGGATGTGGGAAGAGGGTTGGCTCCCAGAGATTCAGGGAGAGCGGTGAGTTATTGGTGAATTGGATCGGGGAGAGGGGAGCCAAGGGCACCCCCGCGGCACCGGCCTCGGCAGGGGTGGACATGGGCTGGGTCAGTCCAGCTCTGCACTTGCTGACCCTGAGCACCGCTGGTGTTAAGGGAGGCAGCATGTGTGAGCAGGCGCTGCAGCAGGAGTCTGGCAGGACCGCCCAGCGCCGGGAGGGCTCGTCGTGGAAGCGGCCCCGAGGCTGATGGGCGGCTGTCGGGGAGCACTCAGGATAGCCCTGCGGGACGTGGGGCGGGTGCAGTGAGTGGGAGGGAGAGCGGTGGCTGCCGGGCCACGTGGCTGAGGCTGAGCAAGGTGGGAGGAAGGAGGGGTGAGGTGGGCAGCTGCTGACGGGAGTGGGGTATCTGCTGTGTGGAGGGATGAGAGGCCAGGGCTTATCAGCTCTGCCCAGACTTCCCACAAGGCCAGCCCGTCAGGTCTCAGCTCCACTGTGCCCGCGCAGTAGGTGGAGCTGCCACTGTCCTGGCTCTTGTCCACGCCCATCAGTCCCGGCTGGCCTCCCCACTAGCACGGGGCCGGTTTGAGCACCCCAAGCCCAGTGGGTGGCCGGACGGACAGCCTCTGGATTGGACCTGTTTCATTGCAAGCCTGGGTTGGCCTCAGGGGCCTCTTCAGGTCTGCAGGTGAGAATGGGTTTGTTTGCTGGGAGGCAGTCCCCGACGCCTGGCCTGCCCCATCCCACCAGGCACTGGCAGCGGTTCTGTGTCCCACGCCATCATCCGCACCGTGGCGCCCACCGGCCACCTGCACACCGTAGAGTTCCACCAGCAGCGAGCGGAGAAGGCCCGCCAGGAGTTCCAGGAGCACCGCGTGGGCCGCTGGGTGACTGTGCACACCCAGGACGTGTGCCGCAGCGGCTTCGGTGTGAGCCATGTGGCGGATGCCGTCTTCCTGGACATCCCGTCGCCCTGGGAGGCCGTGGGCCACGCCTGGGACGCCCTCAAGGTCGAAGGTGTGTCCGCGGCTCGGGAGGGGTGCACGGCTCGGGAGGGGTGCACGGGGCTGAGCTCCCAGGCCTCGTCCTGGCTCGGAGGCACGTGGAGCCGGGAGAGTTCTGAGGACCCCCAGGCCACACAAACAGCAGAGGCCGGGCTCCGGCCCTTCTCGGCCAAGGTGGGGAGGGGTCAGGCTGGCTGGAGGAGTCCTCTCCCTGCTCGCCCTCTCCTTGGCTGTGCCCCCTGCCCACGTGAGATGGGAGCCATCTGGGGGCCAGGGTGGAGGTTGCAGGGGTAGCCCCTGCTCCCAACCATTTCCTGCCAATCCCTTCCCCCACCCCCGGCCCCGCTGCTGCAGCGCCTGGCAGGCCGGCCCCTTTTAGGGAAGATGCTGCAGGCGGAGGCGGAGCGGCCTGGGAAGGTCGGCCCTGAGCCAGGGAGGCGGGCGGCGGGGCCCAGGGTTTTTCCCTTTTCTGGAGAAGGAGCTGGCGCAGGCCACCAGGGCCCCTCCCCCTCCCAGCTGTAGCTGCCTTCAGGAGGGCCTGGGAGGACGGTGGGTGGGAGCTCAGGCCAGCTCAGATAGCAAGTGGGGGCCCCTGCTTGCTGGCTCAGGCTTGGCCCTGGACCGCGTGTCCCTGGTCTCTGCTGAGATGGCCTGGGGCCAGGAGTGGGGGGTGCAGCCACTGGGCCCCCACACGGACATGCCTTCCCGCTTTGCCCACGCTGCTCGGACCTTGGTCCAGGCCGCTGGGGACGCTGAGCTGGGGCCTCATTCTGTCTTTGCTGTTGCTGTGGCGCCTCCCTCAGGCTTTTGGCTGTCTGCTTCCTGGCCTGGGCGCCCCTCCTAGGCCTTGCCTGGACTTGGCGTTCTGGGCCAGAGGCCCCAGCCTCTTCGTGGACTGGGTGTTCTGAGGCAGCTCGCTTGTCTGGGGGCGGGCCCTGCCCTTTGGCCCTGGTGCTGAGCTGCAGGTACCTCTTCCCACCTCAGACCGCCCAGGGGCCCCTGGTCTGCCACGGCTGAAGGCGGCAGACCTCGGGGTGTGAGGACCTGCCACGCTGTAAGCTGTACCAGGATTGGACTCTGATGCGCTGCAGGCAGGCCTGGGGAAGCAGGTGGGCTTCCCCAGTGGGAGGCAGCAGGGAGGGGCTGTCAAGCTCTGTTCAGAGTGGGCACCGCCTGTTCCCAGGAGCAAGCGACAGCCCCTCATTTCCTGTGACAGCAGCAGCCCCCGCAGCCCCGTGCAGGCGGAGCTGTGAGGATGGCTGTGCTGGCACAGCCCGCCTTGGCCCGGCCCTGGCTGCCTGCTGGCTGGAGACAGTGGGCACAGGACAGCTGGGGGTGCTGTCTGGAGGGCTTGGCCTGGGCAGGTGAGCTGCAGCCCCAGGAGGGCTCCTGCCCCAGGGCAGGCCAGTTGGTGACGGTGAGGTCTCCACAGGGCCCTTGAGTCCTGGGGTTCCAGCTGTCTGTGGCCCAAGGCTTGGCATCTGTTGGGACTGTCTTAGGGTGAGGTCAGGTCCCAGGAAGGGCTTCTGGGGGTTCTGCTGGCCCCTGCCCTCTGACCCCATCTCCTGCTCCTCACAGGTGGGCGCTTCTGCTCCTTCTCGCCGTGCATCGAGCAGGTGCAGCGCACGTGCCAGGCCCTGGCAGCCCGCGGCTTCACGGAGCTGAGCACCCTGGAGGTGCTACCGCAGCTCTACAACGTGCGCACAGTCAGCCTGCCCCTGCCGGACCTGGGGGCCAGCATCGGGCCCCCCGCCGGCTCTGACGCCAGCCCCTTCCGCAGCGGCACGCCCATGAAGGAGGCCGTGGGCCACACCGGCTACCTGACCTTTGCCACCAAGACCCCAGGCTAGTGGGCTGTGATGGGAGCCCCCAGGAGCTGGGAGCACCACAGGCCTGGCTAGGAGGCCAGCGTCTTCCTTGTATGGTCAGCAGAGCCTGTCTGGCCTGTTTTGGAAACAGATGGCAGGGCGGGGCTTATGGCCTCCTGGGTGGCCAAAGGGGGAGGGTACGGAGGGGTGGCCTTGCTGGAGGCCTATGGGACTTTCTGGTTCTTAACAGGGGAGACCTCTGCCCACGTCACTGTCCAGCTCAGGCCCTGTCCCTACTGCTGTGTTGCCAACATGAAGTCTGTCACAGGCTCTCCCGGTATTGAAGCCAGGGGCTCTAGGTTGAGGGTGACGGGTCTGACCCAAGCGGCAGCGGGCAGAGGAGGCAGAGGAGGCCTCGGCCTGGCCCTGAGGCTGGTGCTGGCCTCCAGGTCTTGGCCGTGTTCACCCTGTGCCTGTTGCAGGGCCGTGGCTGCTGGCTGTCCTTGAGCTTAGCCAAAAGCTGAGGGTGGAGCTGACCCCAAGACCCATGCCCTAGCTCCTCTACCCTCGCGCAGTGCTGAGGAGGACCAGGGGAGGTGACTCTGCCATGTGTGTCCCCTATGGGTGCCAGTTCGAGTCCCAGCTGTCCCACTTCTGATCCCAAGGGCAGGGCAGCCGCTTCCCACCAACTCTGGGGACCTGCCTCCTGCTGCCCTGGCCCAGCCATGGCTCCCACCCAGAGGACAGCGTTGCCTAGGGTGCCCTGGTGGGCTCTCTGTTGAAGCCAGGGTTCACAATCCTAGACTTCCTCAGGTACCCCTGCCTCTCATGAGACCCTGGGGGTCATGGGGAGCCCCTGTAAGGGACAGTGGTGTGAAGTGGGGCAGAGGACCGTAGAGGATGGGCGCCCAGGGCCTGGTGTGCTGCCAGTGTGGCCACCCTGTCGCTAATGCGTGAAGGCCCAGGTGCCAGCCTCAGCTTCCCCAGCGTCTGGATGCCAGCCCAGGGCACTGTGCTGCTAAGAGGCCAACCCTCGTGTGCCCGACAGGGCGCTGAACGTGCCGCCCTTACGTGTGCCCTGGCTCCTGCTTTTCCCTTCCCCATCCCAGGGTAGGCACCACGGAGGCTTTCAACTCCAGGACAATGGCCTGACTCAGTGGACAAGGGGGCGAGTATGTGGCCACCCCCATCCGACTGCAGAAAGGGCCCCTTGTCCCAGAGGTTGGGAGGAGTGTGTGTGTCCCTGTGTGTGTCAGCACCAGGCCCTCCCTCTAGAGCCCTTGGCCTTACACCTCACTGTGTACACACCCCCTCCTAAACCCTGGAGGGTCCGCCCTCTTGATTCCTGGGGAGTCCCTGGAGCTGCAAGGCCTGTCCACCCAGCTTCCTGGGGGACAGCTGCTGTTGGAGCCCCGCCCCACCTCAGGTAGCCCTCCAGCTCATCCCCCAAACATGAGCTAGGCTGGCCGGGGCAGCAGCAGCTCCTGTGCTCCTCGAGGCCCTGTTGATGTGCCTTGCTCAGCACTGCTTTCCCAGCCTGGCCCACCCTCCAGCAGGGGTGTCCCACACAGGTCACCTCCCGGTGCTGCTGCAGCTTGGGAGCCCCCCGCCCCGCCCCCAAACGCAGCAGAGGAACTGAAGTCACGCGGTACCCAGTTCTGCAGACGGGCCCTGACTCCCAGAGGAGCAGGCTGGGCTTGCAGTGAGCCAGCGGTCAGCAGGTCCCTGCTCACCTCTGAGTCAGTAGCACGGGGTTCCTCGCACGGCAGGGATCCATGGGAACCTGCCCAGCCCTCACCCAGCCCTCACCTCGGCCTCCCCAGGCTGGCTGAAGCACATCTCCCTGCGGGCCTGGGCCCCACCGCCTCGCTCCCCTGCTCTGGTCCAGACCAGGACCCACCCTGGAAGGCTGGGCCAGGCTGGGCCTCAGGGCAGGGTCTTTGCACCGGGGCGGGGGGGTGAGGGACACTGGGATCCAGGGGCTTGGCCTCTGTCCAGTGGGATGACGGGGATGCTGTAGACTGCCCATGTCCCTTGTGTCTCTTTCAGGGCCACGCTGTCATCTCCCAGTCTTTGGCCTGCATGCTGGAGGTCAGGGCCTCCCCTGCCCCACCAGGGCCCACTGTGCAGCTGGGGGAGCTGCCTGTCTGCCTTTAACACTGCATCAAGTGCCCTTGTTTCCCTGTGTGACCCCCACCCCCTGTGGCTACAGAGCCAAAGGGCAGTCATGGAGGACTCCTCAGGAGAGGGGCACCTGGGGGGCAGGTGTTCAGGCAGCCACTGCCAGTCCCCGGGCTGGAGCAGCTGCCCCTTGCAAGGGTCTGAGCGTGGTGCCCAGCAGGCCTGGTGCCCCACTCTGCCTGTGGAACCTGAGGTGCTCCTGCCCCTGCCAGGGAGGGCCTTTCTCCAAGTCTTGGCTCCTGATGCCTCTTGGGCAGTTGGATGATTTATCAGGATAATGTGGAGGGGAGATCAGAAAATCCAGGCTATCATCTAGAGGTGTGATAGGCAGGAAGCTGCCTGGGCTGGGTGTGGCCAGGTGGCTCTCACTTGACCTCCGTGGGTTGCAAGGTGGGCACCATCCACGTGCTGACGGCCACCTCCGCCGAGCATGGGCATGGTCTGCCACGAGCCGTGGTGCTCCCTGGTCAAGGCCCTGTGGCTGGAGCAGGGGCCGTGCGCTGGGAAAGGGAGCTGCCCTCTGCATGCTCCTGGTTGCTTCCTGAGACGGAGAGCGGCAGAGATGTTCCCGTGGGCTCCCTGCGCCCAGACCTGTGTGCTGTGCCAGGGGCCCGCACGGCCCAGCCCAGGCGGGACGAGGGCGTTTCAAAGTCAGGCTGCTTCCGAGGCAGCAGCGTTGGCGGAGGGAATAGCTCGGCTCCCACCAGGCTGAGAATAGCTCCGAATTGGGTCACGCTCACCCGCAGCTCCGGTCACAGCCTGCAGCCTTGGTCAATAATCAGCTTTCTCCCCGACATCTGTCCCTTCAGAGGGGGCAGGTGGTGCGGGCACATTGTTAGAAGAAGCAAAGCAGAGGGCATGGAGTGAGGGGAATCTATTTTGGAAGGAGAGGCCCCCTCCCCCACCCTGTCCCCCTCCACTCTGCTGTTAGCCCCCAACTCCCTCCATGCCCATGCCCACAGGTGCTGCGCCAGGTGAGGATGCTGGGTTGGGTCAGCTGAGAGGGTAGCCGCACCCTTGCCATCTTGGGACAGTGGGGAGGGGCTACCCTACTCCGAGGATTCTGGGAGGATTCTGGGACTCGTTCCTCCAGCCCTGGGGCTCCCACTGCCAGACCCTTACACCCCACATCCCCTAGCCACGTTTCTCCAAGGCCCCTGGCTGTGCATGCCGCCCCTCCCACCCCCCCGCTGGCCACCATTTCAGTTCAAGGAATGACAACTTCCTTAGGGACGCTGCAGTGTTGTGCAAGGATGGGGGCTGGGATTTGCCTGAGAATAATCCCAGGCGGGGGAGCGGGGTACGGGATTCTTTGTGCAATCTCTGGTATTGCATTTCTGTGACATTTTTCATAATCAAAAAAAATTTTTTAAGGGAAGATGTTGGATCTTGGCCTGCTCTTCCTGCTTTAAGGAGTGTAGTTCCTCTCTTCAATAAAGGGGGCTGGGGAGCTTTTGGGGGGGCGCCTAGCACAGGGGTTCAAACACCTGCAGCCCATGTCCGAGTGCTGGGGTCTGAGTCCCGGCTCTGCTTCCAGTTGGGGCTTCCTGCTGATGTGTTCCCGGGAGGCAGCAGGTGATAGCTCAAGTGGTTGGGTCCCTGCCACCCACTTGGGAAACCTGGATAAAGTTCCAGGCTCCTGGCTTCAGCCTGAGAACTTGGGAAGTGACTCAGCCGATGGAAGTCCCTGTCTGCCTTCCAGGTGAATGGAGGACAGATGCGCAGGAAGGAGTCGGGAGTCATTGCCCCCAGCCGTGCCCTTCCAGGGCTCCAAGGGTCCCTTCCAGGGGACTGTGTTGTCCCCGCCGGTTCTCACGCTCGGGGCTGGTAGGAGACCAGGTCGCCTGGTCCCTGGCAGTGCGCTCAAGGCTGCACCTCCTGGTGTGGAGCAGCTGGCTGGGAGTGAGTGCAGGGTGGGTGTGCTCAGGACCACCTACTTCTGTCCCCACAGCCCCAGGAGGCCTTCCCTCCCCCCAGGCCTCTCCCCACTGACCCAGCTCCTGACCGGGGCATGCACCTGTGTGGTCACTCCCAGCCCTTTCCAGCTCTGTCCTTCAGGGCTGCCGGCTGCTTCCTGCACATCACTTGCTCGTGCCCAGAGGAGAGGTGGGGGCGCGGCAGTTCTGACCATTGTGTGACCTCAAGGGCGTCCTGGCCGTTTGTGCCTGCAGGCATCACCCAGGGGACAGGGCAACCTGCACTGGGCACGAGATCAGCATCTCGGCTTCCTCCGGCAGGCCCAGGAACGCGGGCAGCCGTGGGTGGACGGTGGGGGCTGCAGAGGCTCATTGTGGAGCTCCAGGCAACAGGGAAGGAGACGTTTCTTGGCGGGAATGGGGGTGTCCCAGGCAGCCCTTGTCTCCTGCTGTGCTGAGTGCCCCCGCCCCGGGAGGTCTGGGCACAGTGGCTGTGTGGCACCCTCCTGGGGCCTGGAGGCTGGCCCGGGTTCCCTGCCCTGCCCCCCTCGTCTGCTGGCACCCTCCTGGCTTGTCGCAGGGCCCTGGCTGCCCCTCAGGGCCAGGGCTTGGAGTTTCGGTGGGACCCACTACCTGCCTGTGGACTCGCTCGGCACTCCCGTCACCCTGAGGCCGTGCCCCGTGTCCGACTGGCCTCTGCTTGTCAGAGAGGAAGGGTTGGTTTTGCTCCCTCAGGCTCCACTTCCTCCTTCCGTGGAGAGACTGCTAAGGAACTCGGTCAGGGCCAGCAGCGGGTGGCCCAGGCCCCTTGCCATCCAGGGCCTGCTGCCACGTGGCTGCCCCTCACCCCGCCGTGCTCCTCGCACATCTTCCACGCTTGCTGAAGCCTCCACCAGGGCCACACTCCGGCTTCCCACTCCTGTAGCCCTGCGGGCCAGGCCCGGGACCCCCAGAGCTGCTGGCCTTCCCCACGCCAGATGGGGGCTCCAGGGCTCCAGCCACACTGCACATCCGTGTGCCTGGCACGCCACAAGTATTCAGGGAGTGCGCAGCCCAGCGTGACCACCTGTCTCTGGTCCTCACTGGCCCCACCGGACAGCCCTGGCCTCTGCCCATGGAGTGTGCAGTGCTGATGGGAGGAGGCAGCTCACCCTCCTGGCCCAGGCTTTGCCCTCTCCCCGCTATAGCCCCCAGCTCCTGTGGGATGGGGCACCCTCGGCAGTGTCCAGACTGCTTGTGGGGAGGCGTCCAGGAGCCAGCCCGCGTGCGCATGCAGGGTGCAGGGAGGTCCAGCAGTGACCCACACGTCTTGTCGCTGCCCCTGGAGCCCCTCCTGGACAGGGGATGAGCTGCCTGGCAGCTTCCTAGCCTCTTAGACCCCTGACGCCTTCCTGTGCCCCAGACACTTGCTCCTCTGCCTGAGACAAGACAGACAGCTGAACACGGACCCCTCCCCAGGCCCAGCAGGTGCAGTCCCCATCAAAAACAGTGGGGGGGGGGATCCTCCCCTTCCCTCCCCCACCCAGTCCTCTTCCCTGCCAAGGCTGAGCTGGGCCCCTGGGGTCTCTCTTAGGCCAGGAGCTGGAGACAAAGAGGCAGCTGCCGACGGAGTGAGGAGGGGGCCACGGCCTTTGTGTGCACCCGGCCCCTTCTGGTGACCTCACCGCCGGCCAGAGAAGGGCCCTTTCTTCCTAAGATCGGCCGTTGGGAGTCCGTCTGGGGACAAAGCCGTGACCAGGCAGGGGACCAGCGAGCGGCTGGCTCCCCTCACAGCATAAATTAGGGGGGGGCAGGTGGAGGAGGGGAGGGTGGCTGCAGCTGGTATCTGGGAGGGGGCACACACTTGGGCATGCAGCCCCCCCTCAGCTGACACATGGGGTGTATGGGCTGCCCCCTCCCAGCCTCACTCATTCATTCATTCCCCCGTGTTCCTTCATTCATTCCACAGATGGTGCTGGGCACCGGCCCAGGCAGCCTTGTCTGGCAGTGCTAGGCCGGGGCTCCCAGACTGGAGGGGGAGTTGGGACGGACGGGTCGCGGCTGTGAGGGATCCTGTTGCCCAGTCTGAGGTCACACAGCAGCAGGAGGGGTCAGAAAGGCAGCTGGCTCTGCGTGTGTGTGTCTGGTGACACCCACGAGTGACCACGAAGGGCTTTCTGTCCCTGGCCATGCTCCACAAAGCATCCCCGCAGCCCTGCTGGCCTCCAGCTGTGTCTCGTCCCCTGGCAGGACACCCTTGCTGGAGACTGCAGGGGCAGGGCTGGTCTAGGGCAGTGTGGATGGCACAGAGGCAGGTGGCTGTGTCATCCGGAGTTCTGGGCAAAGACTGGCAGCCCGGGCTCCCGAGCCGGGCTCCCCAGCCTCCCTGGACACTTGCCTCATCCCTGCAGCCCCGAGCACGCCAGGGCCAGCCCAGGCGGGCTTCCTGCAGGCAGAGGCCGTGAGCTTCGGGCTGGGCAGGACTCCAGGCCTTGGATGTTGCCCCACAGCCCTGGGCCATGTCCCGACTGTGCCGAGGACAGGCCAGCCTGGTGTCCAGGGTGTGAGGCCCTTCCTGTGAGGCATGTGGCTTCTGGCCTGCCCACTAGGCCAAGAGCCCCAGGCCTGAGGACTCGGACGCTGGCTGCCCGGGAGCACCGAGAGCTCTGAGCTGGCGGGAACTGGGACCCCTCCACGCCCTTCGCAACCACTAGTGTCAGACCTCCTGCACCCCAGGCCCCAGCATGGATTAGGAAGTGCGCCCCCACAGGCCAGGGTGAGGCTGCCAGGGCCCCAGTCCCCTGAGGCCGGGGCGCGTGGCCCCCCCAGGAGCCCCAAAGGCCCCACGCCCCTCCCTAGAGCTGCTGCCGTGGCGTCGTGGGGGCGGGGTGGAAGTAGGCCAGTGCTTTGTGCCGCGTTGCCATGGCGCTGTCCCAGCCTGCACAGGCAGTCTTCCTCTGGGCCTGTTCCCAGCCCCTGCCCAGGCCCAGCCCCCCAGGGGTGCTCCCAGGCCTAGCGCCATTCTCTACCCTGGCCCTCAGCCTTGGGCTGCTGGGGAGGCAGTGTGCCACCCCAGTACACACACTTGGAACCCCACACTGCGCACAGAAGCACAAGGTAGGAGTGCACATGCTCATACATGCAGCACACGTGTGCACCCATACAGGTGTGCACACTGCACACAGGCAGCACACATATTCCTACACACGCATGAGCTTACGTGTGCATGCACAGACCTGCCTACCCCACACATGCATGTGCGCATAATGCACACATACACGTGTGCACACACAACACCCGTAGGCGCTCAGCCAGGCGGTGAGAGCCACAGATCTCTAAGGGCTTTGTTCTTAAGACATCTGCAGGGCAGGGGGACGCAGGCTCTCAAGACCCTCTGGGGCTCTGAGGGGTGCCCAGCCCAGAGCGGGGTCTCAGGGGTCTCAGGGTCTCCCACCTCATCCAGTTCTGAGACCCAGCTCACGCCTGAGCTCGGGGAAGGACAAGTGGCCTATGAGCAGCGGCGTGCGCCTCCCACCCCCCACATCCCTGGGCCTGCTGGGCTTGGGACCTGTCCAGGCATCTGCTGGCACGATGCTGTGTGCCGTGCCTGGAGCTAGACCCGTCACCTCATTCTGTCTGCACAGCCCCCACGCTGAGGGGTGTCAGCCCCATGGACAGGCAGGACGCACGCAGGCAGCAGCAGGAGCAGGAGGCGGCAGTCCCTGGGGACCCCAGCAGAGGGGTGGCGTCTAGCTCCAGGGAGCCCAGGCCCCACTGTCTTCTGATGTCAAAGAGTGGCGTCTGGGTGTCTGGGGAGGGAGGTGGCCCCAAGGTCCCTAATTCCTGCTGGGGACAACAGGTGAGCAGAGGTGTCAGGGCAGGGTGGCTTCCGGGGCGGGGGGCGGGGGGGCAGGGAGAATACCCAGGCCCTCTGAGCACCACAGCTGGGCCCACTGATGCCCTGCCTCCACCTCCCTGTCCGACAGCACAGACCTGCCGAGAGATCCCAGTCCCCGTGAGGCACGCGTGCTGGCCCCTGAGGAGCAGGTGTGTGGCGCAGGACACGCCTCTCCCCGCGGGCGCAGCGTCCTTCGCAGTGCTGGGTTCACAGCCTCGCTGTCCTGGGTGTAGCAGCCCAGGCGAGGGCGCAGGCGGCCCCTGCGCGTGGCCCCCAGGGTGGCTCTGGGCCTGGGCAAGGCAAAGGCGGTGCTGAGCAGTCCCAGAGGGCTTTCTAGGGCAGGGAGCGACGGCGGGGGAGGGGCCTGACCGGCTCCTGCAGCTGCTGTGAAGGCATGGGGGCCGGGGGGCAGGAGCTGAGTCTCACTGCACCCGGCCTCCCGCCAGCCCCAGGGAAGCACAGGGGCCCGCAGGCCTGGACCCCCGTCCCACCCCCGACACGCGCACTGCATGGCCGCTGCCTGGAGCCTCAGCTGCCCTGGCTGCCGCCGTACATCCACTGTGTGGAGTGCGGTGGACTTTTTTTTTTTTTTTTTTTTAATTATTTGTATTTTATTTGAAAGGTGGAGATACAGCAGAGAGATCTTCCATCTGCTGGTTTGCTCTCCATATCTCAGCAGCTGTCTGGGCAGGGCCAGGCTGAAGCCAGGAGCTTGGAGGGGCCCCACACACATGGCAGGGACTCCATAACTGGGCCATCGGGTGCTGTGCTGCAGGGCGTGTGTTAGGTGAGCCAGGTACTCTGACATTGAGGCAGGGCCCCGACCAGTGCGAATGCCCGCCCACTGGATGGGCTGTTTGTGCCTACCTGTCCCGGCTCTGGGGGCAGGAGAGCAGCTCCAGACTGGGCTCCTGGCTCCAGCCAGGCCGCGTGCCCAGGCCCCGTCCCTCACTCTCCTTTTCCTGCCCTGGACCCTGCAAACACAGGTACGCCCTGGTGGGCTCCCTGGCCCCTGGGTGGGAGGGGACGGCCCAGCTCCAGGGTGTCCCTGAGAGGCAGGGCATCATGCAGCCCAAGAGGCCTGTGCACGATGGGGCGGGAGGTCCCCAAAGGCTGCGGCAGGAAGCAGCATCGGCTTGGGCTGTGGAAAATGCACACGAATCTCTCAGGAGGCAGACCCCGGGGTCCCAGCAAGGGCTGGAACTGTGCGGAGACCTCCTCGGGGAAGGAGAGCCCCGCCACCTTGATGCCAGGGCCTGACAGGCCAGCAGGCCCTGTGCTAACTGGCGACTGCGCCAGCACCGTCCATCGCCAGGCTCAGAAGCTGCCACCCAGGCGGTACCAAGGCCACCTGTCCACCGTGGGTTGGGACAGGTGCAGCTGGCGGTGGCCCAAGCATAACAGCCTCCCAGGCTGGCTGGCCCAGGCCCACTCACTTCCGGTCAGCCTCCTGAGCCGCTCAAAACCTGGCCTTGGGTGCCGCCTGGTGGCCAGACCTGGGAGTACACAGCAGGCAGGTGTAGGTGTCCGGGAATGCCAAAAGGAGCCCCGAGCAGGTCAGGACTGCCTGGGGTTCCCCCTCCCAACCAGGCCCCACCTGCTGTGGGACAGGACAGATGGATGCAGAACCTTGAGCCTTGGGGAGGAGCCTCTGGTGCAGGACGTGGTGACCCCAGTGCCCAAGGCCTCGTGGGGTCCTGTCCCACGGAACCCCCTGACCACATCTTTGCACCTGCTGTTGGCTCCACCCACCTGCACACACTCCCCTCGCCCGTGTGTGGCCCTTGCCCACAGCCACCCCGGCTGTTGGTCCTGGGATGGCTGGTCAGGATCAACGGCTGTGGGATGCCCTTTCCTGGCAGGGCGGAACCCAGGGCCCCAGGGGAAGTGAGGCCCATGCACCTGGGCTGAGGGCCAGTCTGCAGGGGGCGCAAGGCCAGACTTCATCCCAGAGAAGCTGGGCGTGACGCTGTGCCAGCCCTGTGGCCATGGCTGGTCTCTGGGCCCTGAAACTCCTTGCACCTCTGAAAACCTCTTCAGCGAGGCCCAGGGGTTCCGCCACACGCATCTCCTGTGGCCGGAACCTGAGAGGCCCCCAGGCCCCTGCTGCCCTCGCTGACCCCCAAATCCTCTCCACTCTTCCTGCCCCCTTCCCTGGCTCTCCTGCCCAGCCCCATTCTCCCAGCGAGGGGGCCACTGCTGCCACCAGGGTGAGCACTCGGCATAGTGCCCAGTCCTAAGATGCCCACAAAGTCCCACGGGTCACCCAGGGCCACCGTTCTCCTGGCCCGACCCGGCAGGTGGGGCTCTTGCTGCAGGCCCCAGCTCAGTTAAAGACGGCAGCCTCGGGGGCCCTTCCTGCGCCCCAGGTAGGCAGCTGCTCATGGCTGAGCGGCTCAGACCCACACCTGGCAGGGACCCGTGGGGGGGATCCCGCCCCCAGCCCCCCAGCCGGCTCCTGCAGTGACCGAAACCCAGGCACTCCGGCGCGGGTGCAGCGTCTCACTGGCGTCCTCAGCGCTGTGCACACGCCTGCCCTGCAGTGTGAACATGAGACGCGGGGTTTAACGTCTGCCTGTCGGGGAGCCAAGTCCCAGTGGGTCTGTAACAGTGTCTGAGGCGTGTGGCCCAGGCGTCAGGGGCTGGGGCAGCGGCTGGGGCAGAGGCGGGTGCTGCGCAGGCTGCCGCAGCTGGGCTCGGCGGCTGGGCTGTGGCTCTCACAGCCCCTGGGCTCCTCGCCCTCCTCCAGTCAGCGCTGGGCCAGGCACACCATGAACGAGCAGGTCTTCCCCCGGGCGGCCATCAGGTGGCCCTGAGTCCATGTGCACCTGTGACCAGGCACCAGGTCTTCATGGAAGAGGGGCCTTGGGGATCCTGGCCAGACCGCCATGGCTCTTATGCCCACAAGTAGGCACGGAGCCCTCTCCTCCCAGCCCAGGAGTGACGGCACTGTCCCTGCTTGGGCTGCAGTGCTGAGCCCTTGCTGCCAGCCATGACACCTGCTGGCACTTCCTCCCCCAGGCCTGGCTGGGGGGGACGAAGTCCCAGAGGCCACAGTGTGCACCTGCAGCCTGCTTTTCTTCTCACCTGGCCGGGCACACCCCTCCCCCATGCTGCTGCTCCCTGGGGAAGGGACTGGGCACACGCTGAGCCAGGGACAAAGCACGGAGCAGCTGTGTGGGAATGGCGGGCAAGGGGCAAACTGGGGGCCTTGGGGCAGGTGTCCCAATATCTGGTGCACCTGACCCCCAGTCCAACCGCCCACCAGCACCAACCCCGCCTTGCAAATAGGAAACCGAGAACCATGGCGACGAAATGCAGTTGTCAGGTCCCAGGTCGGTGGCAGCAGGGCGAGCCGGCATGGGGTGGACCTCGCCAGCTACCGGCCTTGTCTGAATAGGGCAGCCTGGCCCAGTGAAAGTCCACGGGGAGACGGGGCTCTCTATCTTGCCCCTCCCCCTGGGGCCTGGACAGCCTGTGCAGCTCTGAGCACATCTCGGGGAGGGTCGGCCACAGCTGGGCAGGGCCCGGAAGCTGGACGCTGCCCACCACATCCCGTGCAAGCCTCATCAGCAAAGTGGCGTGGGCCACGTGTGGGGGCGAGACAGGCAGATGAGGTGCCCAAACTCATCCTCTCGTTCAGCTACACAAGTGCCCCCCGACCCCCGTCCTCCACAGCCAAAGCCAAGGGCTGCCAGGAGTCAGGGACCGGAGCGGAGGGAGGGCCCCAGCACAGGCCCGACCACCCTTCCTGGAGGCTGCTGACCCGAGCCTCGGGGCTGGCAGCCACCACCTCTCGCCACGCCAACGCCCTGCTCTCGGTTCCAGCTCTCAGCAGTCATCAGACCCAGGACAGCCAGGGGCAAGGTGAGTGCCCCGAGCCCTTGAGGACCAGTCCAGGGACCAAGGCGTGGGGTCTGTGTATGCGAGGGTGGGGGGCGGGGGAGGGCTGGCTGCAGGACCTGGATGGGGTCCTCGAGGGCCACCACGGGGGCAGAGGTCACAGCAGCACCCGGTGCCCAGCGCTGGCCCTGGGTGTCCTCGGTGCCCCTCCCCGGCCGCCCCACCACACTCCAGCTGTCCTCCCCGCCCCTACCAGAAGCCCCGTTCTCTGCCAGGGCAGCGAGCAGGCGGCTGCTCGGATTCCAATCCGCCCTGAAGGAACCCATCTGGGGGAACCCGCGGAGGGAAGCTGACTCTGCTTTCAGATGAGGAAGTGCTAAAGAATTAGTAACAGCAGGGGCCGGTGCCGTGGCGCACTTGGTCAATCCTCCGCCTGCGGCGCCGGCATCCCATATGGGTGCCAGGTTCTAGTGCCGGTTTCCCCTCTTCCAGGCCAGCTCTCTGCTGTGGCCCGGGAGTGCAGTGGAGGATGGCCCAAGTGCTTGGGCCCTGCACCCCATGGGAGACCAGGAGAAGCACCTGGCTCCTGGCTTCGGATCAGCGCAGCGCCGGCCGTAGCAGCCATTTGGAGAGTGAACCAGCGGATGGAAGACCTTTCTCTCTGTTTCTCTGTCTATAACTCAAATAAAAAAGAATTAGTAATAATAACAAAGGGACAGCACTTCCTGAGGGCGTGTGTGCACCGGCCACGCCCTCACCCACTTTTCAGAATAAACTGATTCAGGGAGCTGGGCAGTTCTTCCAGCTTTTTTTTAATAATTAAATTTTTTTTTATTTTTCAAAATTTTTTTCAAAGATTTATTTATTTATTTGAAAGTCAGAGTTACACAGAGAGAAGAGAGGCAGAGAGAGGAGAAAGAGAGAAAGAGAGAGAGAGAGAGAGAGAGAGTGAGTCTTCCATCCGCTGGTTCACTCCCCAAATGGCCGCAATGGCCGGAGTTGGACTGATCTGAAGCCAGGAGCCAGGAGCTTCTTCCGGGTCTCCCACCTGGGTGCAGGGTCCTTGGGCCATCCTCCCACTGCCCTCCCGGGCCACAGCAGAGAGCTGGATGGGAAGAGGAGCAGCCGGGACTGGAACTGGGATGCTGGCAGCGCAGGCGCTGGCCCCCCAGCTTTTGCTTTTAAATCTTCAGTTTTATTTATTTTCACTTGAAAGCAGAGACAGAGATCTTCCACTGCTCCACTCCCCCAAATGCCTGCCTACAGCTGGGGCTGCGTCAGACTGTAGCCAGTGGCCAGGGACTCCATCCAGTCCCCTGTGGGTGGCACCTGCACCTGCTGCCTCCCAGGTGGGCACTGGCAGGAAGCTGGGCACAGAGGCCGGGACTCAAACCCAGGACTGCAGTCTGGGACTCGGGCATCCTGAGTGACATCTCAAAGGCTGTGCCAAATGCCCCCCCCCCCAGCTGTGAAAGTGGCAAAAGTGACTTGAACCCAAGTGGCCTGGCCTGCCTGGGCTCCTGCTGCACAGCCAGTGTGCTCACGGGGGTGGGGGGCTTCTGTGAACCCTGCGGCCCAGGCAGCCACACGCGGATGCAGGAGGCTCTCTGGGGGGGCCCGCGCCCCGCGTCTGCACATGCTGAGCCCTACCCGCCACGTGGCCGTGCAGGCCTCTGGGGAGGTGATCCCGTCTCAGAACCACCTCTCAAGTCGACTCAACACCAGCACCTGCCCGGGCCTCACCGCGCCCCTGCCACACCTGCAGAGGCTCGGCAGGGGGTGGGGGGGCGACCAGGGTCAGCTCACTGCAGCGCAAACAGGACGGCCCGGCATGTGTGGACCAGCGAGCAGGGGCTCAGCCTCCCTGGGTGCTGTCCTCCGTCCCCGCCCCCCCAGCCCAGCCCCGCCCCGCCCAGGCTTCCCCACCCCCTCCTGCCTTAAGCACGCAGAGGGGGGCTTCTTGGTCTAAGGAACCCAAGGTCGTGTGCTCACCTCTGAGTGCAGAGGACTTACTGAAGGTGCCAAGGTCTTCCCAAGTAACCTTTTCTTTGAGAGGCGGACAAATGAGGTTCCAACTGCTGGTTCCCCCCAAAATACAGCCAGCTCAGTCTAGGTCTCCCGCATGGTGGCAGGGACCCAAGGGACCGACTGCCTCCCAGGTGCACAGTAGCAGGAAGCTGGAGTCAGGGTCCGGAGCTGAGAACAAGTCCAGGGGCTCTGATGTGGAACACAGGCATTGCTAGCGTTAAGCCAAACACCTATACTCCGCAGTGTCCTGTTCATGAGGTGTTGGAAAGACAGTGAGACACCTTCCATCCTCTGGTTCTTTCCCCCGATGGCCACAATGGCTAGGGTCAGTGCAGGCCAAAGCCGGGAGCCTGGAACTCCATCAGCGTCTCCCACGTGGGTGGCAGGCCCCGAGCGCTGCACCGCCCTCCGCAGGGAGCTGGGTTGGAGTGGAGCAGCCGGGACTCCACCCGGCACTCACGGGTGCTGCTGTCAGGCGGCGGCTTAACTCCCTGCACGGCGCCAGCCCCTCCAGAGTATTCTTTCCAACCCACTCTCGGCTGGCTAAGCCCGCACGGCTAGAGAGGCTGTCTCTGCTGCATCACGGGCTCACGTGGGAGCTGGAAGCAGGCAGACGACAGAGGTACCCGCAGGAAGAGGCCGGGACAGAGGTACCCGCAGGAAGAGGCCGGGACAGAAAAAAGTTGGTGCCACCACGGAACGGACTGAGCGTCAGCAAACGGCTGACGGGAGTGGACCTGGCCGCGCAGGCACCAGAGCTGGAGCGAGGCTGCCGGGCCCAGGCGGGGCTGACCCCGAGCCCTCCTCAGGGCTCTGCAAGAGGCGGGGCCCAGGCACCGCGACCGACCGCACTCGGTAACTCTAGACTCCTCTCCCAGAAGTTTCCAGAACCATGTCCCAGAGTTTCTTCCTCTTTCTATAAAAAGGTCAATTTCTGTGTCAGACCACAGCCCCGCCCCCAGCTGTTGGCAAGGGGACAGAGACCCACTCACTGCCACCAGCTGCAGCAAGGAGCCCACCCGCCACGCTCCGCCGGCCTGGCACTACAGGGACCCTCCCACGTCACACACGTCAGGTGACGACGGGCGGGGCCAGAGGGAACACACCAGACTCAGCCTCTCTCCACTACAAACATGAAGCCGAGATTTATTGCGTGGATCACCAAGGGCGCTAATCGGTACCAACGGTCCCGTGGTTAACAGGGGCGGGGACCCAGCGCACCGCGATCGGCCACTCCTCCCCAGGGAAAACACCGGCGTGGTACAAGCTTTGCAGACAAAATGAACACAGACCCCCGAAACCAGATAAAAACCAGCGACGTAAAACAAGCGCGAAAAGCTAACACACCCCGGGCGTACAGGCGTCGGCTCGGGCACACGGCGGCTCCCACGGGCTCGGGCGCCACAGGCCCCGTGCGTGAGGGCTGGTTGTGGGCAGCAGCCGTGGCACAGACAGGCTCGGAAGGGACGCAGTCCGTGCTGGACGGCCACTCAGGGCCGACGCGGACCGCTCCAGTGCGCCGGCCGCACGGCCGCAGAAACCAGACGTCAGCTGTCAGAGCGTCGGGCGCTGAGGGGAGAGGCTGACGCTAACGTGCCCACAGCGCCGGGCCAGATGAGCACTCCAGGGACTGCGCTGAGCACCGGCAGGCGCCAGGGCTCCAGCCCCAGCACACAGGGTCTGCGTGTGCAGCAGGAGGGGCCGCACCTCTGGGGCCGACCTCAGCTCCTCGCAGGCACTTAAGCCTATTCCTCTACCTCTCACCTCCTGCCCGGCTGCCGACTCGGGGCACCGTGCCCTCGTCAGGGCCGCTCCGGGAAAGGCACTGCCAGGGCACGGGCACACGCGGTCCTCGGGAAGTGCGGACAGGGCCGCCCTGCCGCGTGCCGGGCGCAGCCTCTCCCTGCCGGCGGTGGGCTCGGAGCGGCCCCGGGCAGCAGACGCCGCCTCCTGTGACCGGCCCGGGGTTCTCATCCTCCTGGCACCGGGCCCTCGGGTGCAGATCCACAGCAAACCCAGCCGAGGGCGTCTGACAGCCGGCGCTCCGCTCCCCTCTCCGAGGCTGCTGGGTGTCTTCATGATCACGCGGCACACAGAGGGTTAACTTCTCAGAGACAGAGACCGGAGCAGGACACACCCACCCCCGGGCTGGGCGGGGCCTCAGCGCAAACCCGGGGTGGGGGGTGGGGGGGTCTGTGCCCCACTGCACTGTGGAACCAAAACTTCCCCCTTCTCATAATTCTTCCAGTATTCCGTGAAGTCATGCCCAGTTTACGCTTAAATTTGCGTATTAATACGTGCACACCCCCACTTACAATCACAAGAACTACATCTACTTCCCTTTCTGATGGAAAGCGGGGAACACCAGCCACAGACCTCGCGCCCGCCCGGGAGGGAGGGAGGGGACGAAGGGGCCGTCCTGTAATGACAGCTGCTTAGCGACATCAAAAGCAGCAGGTACTGAATATAATTTCATCAAGTTACAAATACTGAGACTGAAATATGCAAGTACAAACCACAGCCCGGCTGGGGAGCGGGCGCGCCACGAGATGTGGAGGTCTCACGCAGTGCAAAACACGCCGGGCCGCCGCGCGGGCTCCGCACCCGCCGCTCAGTGCTCCCACTCGCGGGCGCCCACTCGCGGGCTCAGTGCCCCACTCGCGCCGGTGCCCCACTCGCAGCCAGTGCCCCACTCGCAGCCAGTGCCCCCTCGCGGCCGGTGCCCACTCGCGGCCGGTGCCCCCTCGCGGCCGGTGCCCACTCGCGGTCAGTACTCCCACTCGTCCGACTTGAGGTCCAGGTAGCTGAGGATGTTTTGCGCCAGCTTCACGGCCTGCTTGCGCGCGGCCTTGCACTTCTCCTCGCCCTGCGGGTCGACCGCGTCCAGGGCCAGCAGCTGCTTGGTGAGCAGCTCCTCCAGCCGGATGTAGTTCTTGTCGCTGCGATTGCCGTCGAAGGACAGGACCTCCCCCTGGATCTCCGACAGGTTCCCCAGGACGCTCCAGACGGCCTGGTGGGACGGGTGCTCGGCGCCCACGCTCTGCTTCCTCTTCTCCAGCGCCTCCTTCAGGTCCACGTAGGTGACCAGCGTCTGCACCTCGATCACCGCCCGTCTGCGCGCCTCCCGGATGCAGGGGTTCTTCTCCAGGCTCACCTCGTCCAGCTGCCCGATGAGGCCCTGCAGCTCCGTCTTGGAGCTCAGGTACAGCTCGGCCGGGCTCTGCGCGCGCAGAAGCTCGGCCCTGACCTCCCGCGTCCTGGCGCGCACCTTCTCTATCTCGAGGATGGACTGGTTCTGGCCCAGGTCGAAGGCGCGGGTCGTGTCCGCCTCCTCCTCCAGCTCCAGGTACTTGAGCAGCTTGTGGATGTCCTCCACCACCTCCCTCCGGTAGTTCCTGATGTCCGGGTGCCCGGCCACGTCCAGCGCGTCCAGGTCGGCCAGCAGCCCCGAGAGCACGCAGGACAGGTGCCGGCAGGTCTCGTCGGCGCACACGCCCATCAGCAGCGCGACCACCGTGCCGCGGGCCTTGCTCACCGTGCACATCACGGCGTTGATCCTGGCGACGCACGGGTGCGCGTCCTCGGACAGCGGCAGCGACGGCTGCTTCCGCAGGCAGTCCTCCAGGATCTCCTGCACGGCGCACACCCTGCTCAGCGCGCGGTAGCGGGCTTTGCGCAGCGAGACCTTGCCGCCGGTCTTGACGTGCGTCAGCCGCAGCACGATGTCCTGCAGGCGCTCCTCCACCTCGTCCGCGGCGCAGCCTCCCCCGCTGTGCAAGGGCGCGATCTCGTCCTGCGCCAGCGCCTGCGCCTCGCGGAACAGGTTCCGGATCTCCAGGCGGCGCGGGTGGCTGGCGTTCTGCTCCAGCTCCTTGAGCAGCCGCTCCGTCTCCTGCGCCGCCCGCTTCCGCGCCTGCTGGACGTCCCCCCTGCCCTCGGTGTCCACGGAGTCGATCTCGAACAGCTGCCGCGTGAGCATGCGCTCCAGCCTCCGGTAGGCCTTGTCGTCCGCCAGCCCGCTGAAGCCCAGCACCTGCGGCTCCACGGCCTTCACCTCCCGCTGGATCTCCTGCAGCCTGCTGATGGCCGGGTGCTGGTTTCCCATGTCCATGCTCCGCTGCCTGGGCTCACGAGCGCTGCGGGGCGACAAGAGAGCTCATTCAGAGCGGCCGCCGGCAGGTCCGCGGACCCCGGCCGGCAGGCCCAGGGCCAGCCCGAGGGGCCGCCCGGCCCGCGGCACAGAACAGCCCGCAGGGCACGCCCGGGCCAGCAGAATGCGGGACAGGCCCCGCGACGGGGCCCCAAGCTCCGCCGGGGCTCCCCGCCCGGGACAGCGCCCACTCTGCCTGCACTGCCTCCCACGAGGGCCCGCGGGCGCCGCCGCGGGCCCGGGCCTCCCTCCCTCTCGCACTTTACCCGGCGGAGGTCCCGGCTCCCCGGAGGCGCGGCGGCGAGGTGGAAGATCAGCCCTTCACCGGGTGCGGCGGCGGGGCCGGGCCCCTAACGGCATCCCCTTCAGCCCCCCGGCTCGGTCTGGACGGGGCGGCCGGTGAAGGGGCCGGCGGCGGCGGCAGCTACTGGCCGCAGCGGCCGCTCCGGGCGTCTCGGCCCCGGGCCCCCGGCTCGCCGCCGGCCCTGACCTCACAATGGGCGCGCGGGGGAGGCCGAGGCCCGGGCGCCCCGCGAGGACGGGCGGGAGGGGCGCGGAGCGGGGCCCAGCCCGGCGGGGAACCCGGCCAGGCGCGGCCGCGTGGGAGCCCGTGGGGGGGAGCAGGGTGGCCCGGCGGAGCCCCGCGCCGGCGCGCGCGCGGAGAGAGCAGACGCGATCGCCGGCGCCCCCGCACCACTCACCCGCGCCATCACGCGCTCCGCTGCCGCCCACGACTTCCGCAGAGCCCGCGGCGCCCCCGTCCGGGGCCGACCACCCCCAAGCCCTGGGAAAAGACGGCTCCGCGCCCGCGCCTCACCTCGAGCCGCGCCCCGGGCCTCTGGGACGACAGGGATCGGGGAACTGTCGCCGGCGTTCGCCCGCGCTGCCCGGTCCCGGCAGGCCTCCTCCGCGCCGCCCCGTCCCCACAGACCCCCTCCGCGAGCCGTGTCACCGCGGGAAAAGCGCGCGGTCGGCCCCTCCGCGGCGCGCCCGCCGGCTTTGCGACCCTGCCGTAAGGCAGCCCCGCTCGCCGTCGCGAACGCCGCCGGGTGCCGCGGGAGCAAGGTGGGCGCGGCCCCATGGCGGCGGTGCGGCGGGCGCCGCGGACCCTCGTCCCGCCCCTCTGCCGGGCCTTCGCGGGCGGCGGCGGGCGGCGGGCCCCGGAGCGCGGTGCGGAGCGCAGGGAAGCAGCGCCGAGCGGGGTAAGCGCGCTGCCGGGGCTGCCGGGCCGCCCCCGGTCTGGCGCCCACCGCCGCGGTGCACGGACCTGGTGTTTGCCCGAGGGCGAGTTCCAGAAGCGCCCGGAGGGGCTCGGCGAGTGGCTGCGGCCGCGGCGTGCGGCCGGCCGTGCTTGTCCTCAGGC
Source organism: Oryctolagus cuniculus (assembly GCF_964237555.1). Taxonomy (NCBI): domain Eukaryota; kingdom Metazoa; phylum Chordata; class Mammalia; order Lagomorpha; family Leporidae; genus Oryctolagus; species Oryctolagus cuniculus. The sequence goes on from NC_091451.1 coordinate 46,390,852, forward strand.
GCTGGCGGGCCGGGGCGGTGAGGCCGGCGCGGAGCCGGGCCGGGCAGTGGTTACGGAGCGAGGAGAGGGGCGGTGAGGCCGGCGCGGAGCCGGGCCGGGCAGTGGTTACGGAGCGACGAGAGGGGCGGTGAGGCCGGCGCGGAGCCGGGCCCGGCAGTGGTTACGGAGCGACGAGAGGGGCGGTGAGGCCGGCGCGGAGCCGGGCCCGGCAGTGGTTACGGAGCGACGAGAGGGAGCCCGCTGGCCGTTGCGACACTTTGGGCCTGCGGGTTTTCGTGCGGCCGCCGCCCCGACTTCCGCTCCCACGCGCGCACACCCACCAGGCTCGCGGGTGTCTGGGGAGGATTCAGCCTCTGAAAGGCGCTGGCGGGGGCAGCCGTGTAGCAACGAGAGGGTTGCGCGGGGTGCGGCGTTTCCGCGGCCGGTTTGGGCGCCGGTGCCAGCGCCGCAACAGGTCCCGCAGGCTGCTTGCTGGAGAACCGGACCCGCGCAGGGGCTGTGCGGGCCGTGTGGTCAGGTCCTGTGCGGGCCGTGTGGTCAGGGGCTGTGCGGGCTGTGTGGTCAGGTCCTGTGCGGGCCGTGTGGTCAGGGGCTGTGCAGGGCCGTGTGGTCCGGGGCCGTCTGGGACTGTGTGGTCCAGTGGCGTGCAGGGCCGTGTGGTCAGGGGCTGTGCGGGCCGTGTGGTCCGGTCTGTGCGGGCCGTGTGGTCAGGGGCTGTGTGGGGCTGTGTGGTCCGGTCTGTGCGGGCCGTGTGGTCAGGGGCTGTGCGGGGCTGTGTGGTCCGGTCTGTGCGGGCCGTGTGGTCAGGGGCTGTGCGGGGCTGTGTGGTCCGGTCTGTGCGGGCCGTGTGGTCAGGGGCTGTGCGGGCCCGTGTGGTCAGGGGCTGTGCGGGCCGTGTGGTCAGGGGCTGTGCGGGCCCGTGTGATCCAGTGGCGTGCAGGGCCGTGTGGTCCGGTGCTGTGCAGGGCCGTGTGGTCCAGGGCCGTCTGGGGCTGTGTGGTCCGGGGCCGTCTGGGGCTGTGTGGTCTGGTCCTGTGCGGGTCGTGTGGTCGTGTCCTGTGCGGGCCCGCGTGGTCCAGTGGCGTGCAGGGCCCGCGTGGTCCAGTGGCGTGCAGGGCCGTGTGGTCCAGGGCCGTCTGGGGCCGTGTGGTCCGGTGCTCTCCGGAAGAGGCAGGGCAGAGCCGGAGCCGCTTGGCCGCGTCCAGCATTGTGACCCCCGCCGTGTGCTCGGGGTCCGAGTGTCCGTGCTGCCGGGTGTTGGAGGGAGCTGGGGAGCCGCTGTTGCCCAGGGCAGTCGTGTGTGCTGGGCCTGCTGCGGGCGCCCCAGGTCGGGTGTTCCCGAGGGCGCCTTCCAGGGTGAGTACGTCTCTCCTATGTGTCCACATCTCTCCCACGTGTCCACGTCTCTCCCACGTGTCCACGTCTCCCCCACGTGTCCACGTCTCCCCCACGTGTCCACGTCTCTCCCACGTGTCCACGTCTCCCTCGTGTCCGTCTCTCCCTCGTGTCCACATCTCTCCCTCGTGTCCGCGTCTCCCACGTGTCTGTCTCTCCCTCGTGTCCGCGTCTCTCCCTCGTGTCCACGTCTCTCCCACGTGTCCACGTCTCTCCCTCGTGTCCACGTCTCCCCCACGTGTCCACGTCTCTCCCACGTGTCCACGTCTCCCTCGTGTCCGTCTCTCCCTCGTGTCCACATCTCTCCCTCGTGTCCGCGTCTCCCACGTGTCCGCGTCTCCCTCGTGTCCGCATCTCTCCCTCGTGTCCGCGTCTCTCCCTCGTGTCCGCGTCTCTCCCTCGTGTCCACGTCTCTCCCACGTGTCCACGTCTCTCCCTCGTGTCCGCGTCTCTCCCTCGTGTCCATGTCTCCCTCGTATCCGTCTCTCCCTCGTGTCCGCATCTCTCCCTCGTGTCCGCATCTCTCCCTCGTATCCGTCTCTCCCTCGTGTCCATGTCTCCCTCGTATCCGTCTCTCCCTCGTGTCCGCGTCTCTCTGGTGTCCGTGTCTCTCCTTCGTTCTCTGTTCCGCCCCTGAGTCCGTCCCGCGCGCTGCATTCCCTCTCTGGCCCCTGGCTCCTAACAGAAGCACTGCAGAACTCCTGTCAGGCGTCGCTCTCACCCCAGCCCAGCGAAACCTCAGCTGCCCAGTGTCCCCGCACCCTGCCCCTCCCAGACCGCGTCCTGGGTGGTGTGCGCCGGGGGTCTCGTAGCTTACCTGCAGGATCTTTAAGGCATGCATACATTATTTATTTGAAAGGCAGTTAGAGACAGAGAGAGAGAGATCTGCTGCTGGTCACTGCCCAGACAGCTGCTGTGGTCAGGGCTGGGCCAGGGTGAACCCAGGAGCCAGGAGCTCCACCTGGGTCTCCATGCGCGTGGCAGGGGCCCAAGGGCTGGGCCGTCCTCTGCTGCTTCCCCAGGAGCGTTAGCAGGGGCTGGATGGGAAGTGGAGCAGCCAGGACTTGAACCTGTGCCGGTACGGGGTGCTGGCACCTGTTACGCCGCGACAGCGGCCCCTCTTGTGCTTTTTGACCGTGAACTGTGTTGCTGAAGCAGCGGTGGAGTCGTGTGTGGTGGTGCTGGTGCTTCCTGCACAGGCTCGCCCCGTGGCCCCGTGGACACCGCCACGCACAGGTCCCGCCCGGTGGGGCCACGTGGCGCCGCGTGCGTCCCCGCTGCCTGCAGTGGTGCTGGTGCCAGGGCTGGTGTTGTGATGCCACCAGATCAGCGTCCCCTGCCACAGTGCCGCTCTGAGACCCGGCCGCTCTGCCTCCGACTCAGCTTCCTGCCAGTGCGTCTGGGAGGGCCGTGGGCAAGGGCCCAGGTGCCACCATGTGGGAGACCACGACGGAGCTCCTGCCTCCTGTCTCAGCCCCGCATCTGGGACGTGAGATTTTAGTTATTTATTTGACAGGTAGAGTTACAGACGGGGGGGCGGGGGGGCTTCCATCTGCTGGCTCACTGCCCATTTGGCCACAGCGGCCGGAGCTGAGCTGATCTGATCTGAAGCCTGGAGCCAGGTACTTCCTCCAGGTCTCCCATGTGGGTGCAGAGGCCCAAGGGTTTAGGCCACCTTCTTCTGCTTTCCCAGGTCATAGCAGAGAGCTGGACTGGAAGAGGAGCAGCCGGGACTAGAACCGGCGCCCATTCGGGATGCCAGCGCCACAGGCAGAGGATTAACCTACGGCGCCACAGTGCCGGCCCCTGCCTCTCTCTCTGTCACTCTGCCTTCTAAATAGTAAATAAATAAATCTTCAAATGCAAATGCTGGTGCCAAGTCCACTCATCCCGAGGCCTCCCAGGGAAAGTGTGACGCTCGCAGCGCTGGACTGGCCCACGGCCGGCGGGCAGCCTGGCTTGAGAGCAGTGGAGCCGGACAAGCTCAGGACACTCTGTGCCGGCGCTGCCAGGTGGCAAGGCCGTGGCTCTGGCCACGGGGGCGGGAAGGGCGAGGTGCGTCCTTAGCAGGGTGATGGCGTCCGTGGGATGCCCTTCCGAAACCAGGAGACTCCCTGTTGGTTTCCGAGTGGGAAGCCCGCTCGGCGTGGGCTGCCCTCTCGGTGAGCTGAGGGTGTGGTGTGGCGTCTGTGGAGTGGGCATGGTGGAGGCGTGGGCCCCGGCCCTGGCCTGGCAGGAACGCTGCCCCTCTTTCCTTCCCCGTTGCTTTGCCCACGGTCACTGGGTTGAGCAGGGCACTTCCAGGAGGAGGTGCCCGGCCTGGCACCGCACGGTTACGGAGGCAGAAGGATTCGGCTCCCGCCCCCGACAGGCGAGACGGGGCTTGACCCTTCCTCTGAGATGCGCGCGGGCCGGCCAGGCGGCTCCCGGGGAGTGTCAGGCTCGGGCTTGCCAGGGCCCGGGGAAGCCAGGTTTCAGGGCGCCGGGCGGCGTTCCGGCACTGTGCCCCCTGACGGGACTTTCCTCTTACAAAGCGGTGTTCTCCCAGGGCGCAGCTGCTGGTGACGTGGAAGTGCCTGCTCACAGGGCCAGAGCGAGGGCCGCAAAGGCCACGCGGGGGCATCTGTGGGTCAGTTTCTTTTCGTTTAAGATTTACTTATTTTATTTGAAAGGCAGAGTTAGAGAGATCTGTCTGTTGGTTTACTCCCCAAAGGGCCACAGTAGCCGGAGCTGGGCTAGCCTGGCGCTAGGTCTCCCACGTGGGTGCAGGGACCCAAACACTGGGGCCCACCTCCGCTGCTTTCCCCCGACCATTAGCAGGGAGCTGGATCAGAAGTGGAGCAGCCGGGACACGAACCGGCGCCCATGTGGGATGTTGGCGCTGCAGGCGGTGTCCTCACCCACCATGCAACAGCGCAGGTTCTTCCCTCGGTGGCTCCTGGATGTGGGAACGTGAGCTTCTTGTTGCGCAGGCTGGGATGGCTCGGAGCATTCCCGGGGCGGGGCCTGGACGGGGCGGGCCCAGAATCTCAGGCCCGGCCAGTGGGGAAGCAGGGAAGGCCGGGGTGGGCGGGGCTGCTCTGGGGACCAGCTCCAAGACAGCCATGGGACTGTTCGGCTGGCTTTTCTGTGGAACACTGGAGATTATATTGACTCTAGGCTGATGAATAAAATACTGAAGATCAGGTATTACAATCCTGCCTAAAAGGATTCAGTTGCTTAGCACCAATAGTTTTTTTTTTTTTTTTTTAATTTGGAAGACAGTGACAGAGCGCGAGCGAGCGAGCGAGAGCAACCAGGGCTGGGCCAGGACTGCCCAGGAGCCTGAAACCGCGCCCGGCGCTCCTGCGAGGGGTCGGGCTGGGCACTCGGGCCGTCAGTCACGTGCCGCCTGCTCAGTCATCAGAGCAGCGGGGACTTGAACCCCGCTGGATGCTGACGTCAGGAGCAGCGGCCTAGCCCCCTGCAGCACAGGGCTGGTGTGGCTGCAGGCCCCAGCTGGGCTGTGCTGCTCTCCGCTCAGCTGTGACGTTGCACTGAGACTGCCCAGGCGCCAGACAGAACTGACAGTGAGAGGCGGGAAGGCGTCTGGGTCTGCGGCAGGAAAGGCCTGCGGGACGTGAGGAGGGTGCGGGGCAGTGCCGGTTTCACTAAGCCTGGCCGTGGGCCCCACCCCCAGCAGCAGCGGCTGCCCAGGCCCAGCTGTGTCTGGACCTCTGCGCCAGCTCCCTCTGCCCTACTCCAGCAGCTGGCCAAGGCTGCCTTGCGTCGCTGACCTGTCCACTGGCACCGGGGCCTCAGGAGGACCGGGGTCCCCTCTCCCGGCTGCTCGGAGTTCACAGGGAAGTCCTGGACAGGCTCCAGAGCCGGCCGTTCAGGGCACCCAGCCCCAGCCATCAGCTCGCTCAGCACTGCTGGGCGGGGAGCGACACCGCCTGCAGTGCCAGCATCCCATGGGGTGCTGGTTCGAGTCCTGGCTGCCCCACTTCCGGTCCAGCGCCCTGCTATTTTGCCTGGGAAAGCAGCAGAAGACGGCCCACGTGCTTGGTCCCTGCCACGCAAGTGGGAAGGCCCCAGGTGAAGCTCCTGGCTTCAGTCTGGCTGTTGGAGCCATCTGGAGGGAACCAGTGGATGAAAAATCTCTTTCCCCCTCCCTATGAATGAATGAATGTATATTTTCATCTGTAAAGATGGCTGGCTTGGCCAGCGCCACGGCTCACTTGGCTAATCCTCCGCCTGTGGCGCCAGCACACCGGGTTCTAGTCCCGGTCGGGGCGCCAGATTCTGTCCCGGTTACTCCTCTTCCAGTCCAGCTCTCTGCTGTGGCCCGGAAAGGCAGTGGAGGATGGCCCAAGTGCTTGGGTCCTGCACCCACATAGGAGACCAGGAGGAAGCTCCTGGTTCCTAGCTTCAGATCGGCACAGCTCCGGCCGTTGCGGCCATTTGGGGAGTGAACCAGCAGAAGGAAGACCTTTCTCTCTGACTCTCTCTCTCTAACTCTGCCTGTCAAAAAAAAAAAAAAAAAAAAAAAAAAAAAAAAGAATGGCTGGCTGTCCTGGCGGTGTTTCCATTGTCGCCAACCCTGTGTAACGTAGATGACACCACGACATGGTCTGTAAGTTAAGCCCTGCCAGGGGAGAGTCCATGGGAGGGACTCCATTCCCCCAGCTGCTTGGTGCCACCGAGAAGAGGGAGGGGCCCCGGGGACCCATGGGCCTGCGGGAGAAGCAGCTGTGGGCAAGGGGCCACAGCTGGGGGGCCCCTCACCTGGGGCTGAGCGAGAGCCCGGAGGGCCCGGGGCTGCGCCTGAGGCCTGCTGAGGGGCTTCCGAGGCTTGGGGAGGGTGGGGGCGGACGCCAGGAGCCAGGCAAGGCCCCGGATGGGAGGGGGCAGGAGACACCTGGAGTCTAGGCAGCCCTGGACGGGAGGGGGCAGGAGACACCTGGAGTCTAGTCCCAGAATTGTGGGGGAAGAAGTGGGAGTGCCCACCGCATCCCCGGGAGGTCACCTGGGGCGGGGCCAGCCGTGAGGACCGGGTTTCGTGGCTGTGTGGGCAACACCGGGGTGAAGGTGTAACCGAGCAGCCCTCCGGAGGCCTGGTTGGTGAAGAGCAGAAGCCTGGAGACGGCCGAGCTGGGACAGCCTCGCTCAGGAAGCGCTCGCGCCGCCGGTCTAGGAAGGTTTCCTTCCGGCGTCTCCAAACACAGGGGCACAGATTTGCTTCTAGAGGACCTACGGATAGGAAAGTCTAAAGACTGCATTGACGTGGTGATCTTGAATGTTCTATCATTCCGTAAATATCTTTGGGGGAATAAAACCTTTTTAGGGGGGCTGGCGTTGTGGTGCAGCGGGTTAAGCCACTGCCTGTGAGGCCAACATCTCATGGGCGCTGTTTCAAGTTCCGGTTGCTCCGCCTCCGGTCCAGCTCCCTGCTAACGGCTGGCACCTTCCTGACCGCTGTCGGCCTTGGCCGCCCCTGGCTGCAGGCAGAGAGGCAGCCCTCCCTCCCTAGGCCCTCGTCCAGTCTCTGAATGGCGTGGTAACTCTCACTGGTCTGCAGCTCATCTGGACGGCGAGGGGCATTTTCTGTCGGGTTTTGTGTTTGTTTTTTTACCAAAACTCTAACTTGAGGGTGTTTGGCACGATGGTCAGAGGCTGTGCTTGGGACACCGCATCTCGTGGCACAGGGTGTCGGTTAGTGTCCGGCTCCACTTCCAGCTCAAGTGCCGGGGCTCCTGCTGCCCAGGTGGGGTCAGGTTCTGGCCCCCTGACTTCAGCCTGGCCTACCCCTGCCCTCGCAGATGGAAGATCTCCCTCCCTCCCTCCCTCCCTCTCTCCCTCCCTCTCTCCCTCTCTCCCTCCCTCTCTCCCTCTCTCCCTCCCTCCCTCTCTCCCTCCCTCTCCTTCTCTCTCTCTCTCTCTCTCTCTCTCTCTCTCTCTCTCTCTCTCTCTCTCTTTCTGTCTTTCCAGGAGAAAGGCAGGACTCTTCCTTGACCTCATCTGTTAAGATTCTTTCACTCTGCGCGTCTGGCGCGGTCACCGCCTGCCGGCTCTGCTGAGTCACGGCGCTGGCTCGGCTCTGCGTGGTGCCTTCCGGAGCTGAGCGCAGGCCCCAGGCGCTCTACTAGCTGAGGGCAGGGCTGTGAGGTGACCGCGCAGCAGCTCTGTGTGTGACCCACGTCCCTGTGGCCACACGATAAAACTGGGCCTGCGCCACAGGAAGTGGCCGGGCGCCGCCCCGTCGGGCTGCCCCAGCGTGCGCACTACCGCTCACTCCTGGCACCCTTGAAATCCCTATTTTTAGAGCGCTTGGAATTGAAAGGTTTGGGGACATTGTGGCCCAGACTCACTGGGCTGCTTTGGAGAGAGGCCGGCTCGGTGTGGAGCTGTCGGAGGGAGAGCTGACGGCTGCCCCACCCCCCGCCCCTGCCGGCCTTCTCTTGGTCTTTAGGTGACTGTCAGGGTGGGGTCCAGGGACCTGCGAGACCACCAGACTCGAGCTGGGGACGGCGTAGACCTGGATGGCGCTGATGAACTTTAAGCTCTCCACGCCCTTTCTTAGAGTGACCCAACCCCGTCCCCTGCTGCCCGTGGCTCCTCTCCCTTCTGTAGCCTGTGGTCACTGTCAGCCCGCCTGGTCAGCTGTGTCAGTTTCTGAGACTACTGTCTCTGCCTTTGCAGATGAATTCATCAGTGGGCATCGGGTGGGCAGCAGCTGGTCTGTGTTAGATGTCGCGAGACCTGCATTTTTCGGCTGCTAGGAGGCGCGGCCCGTAACGCTGCGGCGAGCTTCGGAGGCCTCCTGGAGGAGGTGCCTTCCAGCTGCCGAGCAAATGTTCATTTCTTTGTTTTATTTTATTTTTCTCTTGGATTAAATGGAGTTTCTTTTTTTTAAAGATTTATTTATTTTATTTGAAAGAGTCACACAGAGAGAGGAGAGGCAGAGGCAGAGAGAGAGAGAAAGGTCTTCTATCCGCTGGTTCACTCTCCAATTGGCTGCAACGACCGGAGCTGCGTTGATCAGAAGCCAGGAGCCAGGAGCCTCCTCCGGGTCTCCCACGTGGGTGCAGGGCCCAAGGACTTGGGCCATTTTCTGCTGCTTTCCCAGGCCACTAGCAGGGAGCTGGATCAGAAGTGGAGCAGCTGGGACTTGAACTGGTGCCCTTGTGGGATGCAGGTGTCACAGGTGGTGGCTTTACCCACTGCAGCACAACACCAGCCCTGGAAGATCTCTCTGCCTTTTCTTTTTTCTTTTTCTTTTCTTTTTTTTTCTTTTCTTTTCTTTTCTTTTATTTGAGAGGTAGAGTTATAGACAGTGAGAGAGAGAGAGAGAGACAGAGAGAAAGGGCTTCCTCCCATTGGTTCACTCCCCAAATGGCCGCAATGGCCGGTACTGTGCTGATCCGAAGCCAGGAGCCAGGGGCCCCTTCCTGGTCTCCCATGCGGGTGCAGGCACCTGGGCCATCCTCCACTGCCCTCCCGGGCCACAGCAGAGAGCTGGACTGGAAGAGGGGCAACCGGGACAGAATCTGGCGCCCCGACCAGGACTAGCACCTGGTGCTGCCCCCCCCACATTAAGATTTATTTATTTATTTAAAAGGCAGAGCTGTAGAGAGGCAGAGGGGGCTGTTTTCCAGCCGTTGGTTCAACTCCCCAAATGGCTGCAGCGACCAGAGCTGCGCCGATCTGAAGCCAGGAGCCGGGAGCTTCTTCCAGGTCTCCCACGTGGGTGCAGGGGCCCACGCACTTGGGCCATCTTCTACTGCTTTCCCAGGCCACAGCAGAGAGCTGGACTGGAAGAGGAGCAGCTGAGACTCAAACCGGCCCCCTCTTTTTACCTTTCAAGTAAATTAATTAATTTAGAAAAAATTTAAAATACATTTAAAAATAGCTTATATACAGTAAAATGAGTGTGTCCATTGTAAGTGTGAAAAACTACGCTGAATTTGAGAGATGTGTAAATCTGCAGTCAGCACCCAGGAGGACCTGAGGTCCCCGAGGATCCTCTGTGGTCTGCCTGGCTCTCCCTGGGCGCCACCACCCTGCACCGGCCACACCGCCCCTCTTGGCTGCGGGCTTGCGAGCTGCTTCCTGGCAGGGCCCGTGGGAAGTCTCGGTCGTGGTCGTGGTCGTGGTGGCAGCCACGACCGTAGAGATTTCCGAGCTGAGTGCATTTCGTTTTTTTCTTCCCTAATGTTCACGTTGCTCTGTTGACAGCCTGGTGTTTGATGGTTCAGCTGACCCTCTGTTCTGAAGGCCAGACGCTGCGCCTGCGCCACAAGTCAGGGTGCAGAACCGCTTCACTCCCAGCTTGCTGTGCAGTAGTGTCCCTGCCCCGGCGCCTGTCTTCCAGATGCTCTATAAACAGCCACAGAGCGTGCAGGCTCTGAGTAGCAAAGTGCGTTTCTGACTGCTGGTGCGCCCAGAGCGCCTGTGGAGAGGACACGCCTGTGTTCCCGCTGCCCAGGGGAGGGACTGCTGCTAACAGATTCTGGTGGTTGTCCGCAAAGGCACTTCTTTTTTTAAAGATTTATTTATTTGTATTTGAAAGAGTAAGAGAGAGGGAGAGACAGAGAGGTCTGCTGGTTCACTCCACAGATGGCCTCAATGGCCGGCGCTGGGCCAGGCCGAAGCCAGGAGCCAGGAGCTTCTTCCGGGTCTCCCGCGTGGGTGCAGGGCCCGAGCACTTGGTCATCCTCCACTGCCTTCCCAGGATACAGCCGGGACTCACACTGGCGCCCACAGGGGATGCCGGCACTGCAGGCGGCGGCTTTACCCGCTACGCCACAGCGCCGGCCCCCTTTAAATTTTTATTTATTTGTTTTCATTTTATTTGAAACACAGAGGGGGCCAGTGTTGTGGAGTAGAGGGTAGGCTTCTGCTGGAAACACGGACGTCCCAAATCCGGTGCCGGTGCCGCTTCTGATCCAGCTTCTTGCTTTGTGCCTGGAAGGCAGCGGAAGTCCTGGCTGTGAAGGCTGTCGGGACACTCACTTTACATGGAAGATCTCTGTCTCTCCGCCGTTCAAATAAATGGGCCTTTCTTTCCCCAAGAGAGGAGCAGAGGAAGAGCTCCCACTTGATGGACTCTCCAAGTGCCCTCGGCAGCCAGGGCTGGGGCGGGGAGGCTGCGGCTCAGCCCCGGAGTCCCGCCCGGTGGCAGAGACCCCAGTGCCTTGGCCAGGGTGCACACCAGCAGGGAGATGGAAGCAGAAGCAAACCAGGACTCGAACCAATGTGGGATGTGGCCCTCCCAAGCGTGCCTCACCCACTGTGCCAAATGCCTGCCCGGCAAGCAGGTGTTGATGGGAATATGTGCATAGTCGTTCCCCCTTGTCCTGGAGGCACACTCCCCAAATGGCCGCAATGACCACGGCTGTGCCAGGCCGAAGCCAGGAGCCAGGGGCTTCATCCAGGTCTCCCACATGGGTGCAGGGGCCCATGCACTTGGGCCATCTTCCACTGCTTTCCCAGGCCACAGCAGAGAGCTGGATTGGAAGTGGAGCAGCCAGGACTTGAACTGGCGCCCATGTGGGATGCCGGCACTGCAAGCAGCAGCTTTACCCACTGACCACTTTTTTACATATTTATTTTCTTCTACTTGAAAGGCAGAGGGACACACAGAGAGAGCTCTACCATGTGCCGCTTGATTCCCCACATGGCCACAACGCCAGGGTTCGGGCCGGAACTCCGTCTGGGTCTCCGTGTGGGTGGAGGGTCCCGAGCTCTTGGGGTGTCTTCTGTGCTTCGCTGTCAACAGCAGGGATGGGGCGGGGTATCGGGCTCGGACCGCATTGCGATGGGGGACGCCGCGGCACAGTGCAGCTGTGCGGTCTGCCTGCCCTGCCGAGAGGTAAGTGAGAGATGAGAACGAGAAGGGTAGTGAGGACCTCTGTTAAGTCCAGACTGACCTTTTGGAGCGACAAGGGTGTGCTTGTTTGTGTGTTAATCCCGTTCCTTTTGTTGAAGGCCTCCGGGTTCTGCCCTCCGAGGAAGTCTTGCCATGACTGGATCGGACCCCCAGACAGGTACTCAAACCTGCGACCTGTTCACTTCTACATCCCGGAAAACGAGTCGCCGCTGGAGCGGAGGCTGCGGGAGTTGAGACAGGAAACACAAGAGTGGAACCAGCAGTTCTGGGCGGCTCAGAACTTGACTTTCGCTAAGGTGAGCTGGGGTCTGAGTCGGCAGGGAAAGAATAGCACAGGTGGCCACGCGGGGGCGCCAGAGCCGCGCGCTCCCTCAGCCTCCGCCCCCTGCGTCACTGTTGACGAGCGTGGGGGCGCCTGGAGGCACAGATCGGGGCCCCCAGGGCGGTGCTGCCTCCTCCTGGATGAACTGTGGAAGGGAATAATTAAGCTTTATCCCTCCGGGTGCATTTTAGTCTGTACATTTGTGAACGGGACCCCCAAAGTTTACTGCACATCTCATTTGCTTTTTTTTTTTTTTTTAAGTTAATTTATTTGAAGTCAAGTTAACAGAGAGGGAGAGACAGACAGAGACATCTTCCATCCACTGGTTCACTCCCCAGATGGTTGCAACAGCCGGGGCCAGGCCAGGCTGAGGCCAGGAGCCAGGGGCTTCCTCTGGTCTCCCACGCGGGCACAGGGGCCCAAGGACCTGGGTCATCCTCGCTGCCTTCCCAGGTGCACTAGCAGGGAGCTGGATGGGAAGTGGAGCAGCCGGGACACAGACTGGTGCCATGTGGGTGTTGCAGGCGCAGCTTGACCTGTCGCCACCGCGCCGGCCCCTGGGCCTCCCATTCCAGATCCTGGGCCTCCCATTCCAGCCCCTGGGCCTCCCATTCCAGATCCTGGGCCTCCCGTTCCAGCCCCTGGGCCTCCCATTCCAGCCCCTGGGTCTCCCATTCCAGCCCCTGGGCCTCCCGTTCCAGCCCCTGGGCCTCCCGTTCCAGCCCCTGGGCCTCCCATTCCAGATCCTGGGCCTCCCATTCCAGCCCCTGGGCCTCCCATTCCAGCCCCTGGGCCTCCCGTTCCAGCCCCTGGGCCTCCCTTTCCAGCCCCTGGGCCTCCCATTCCAGATCCTGGGCCTCCCATTCCAGATCCTGGGCCTCCCATCCAGATCCTGGGCCAAGCAGGAAGCTAACACGGGTCTTGAGAGGGACCATTTCTCAGGATGCCGCCCGCCTTCCCTGGAGCAGAGGGGCGGAGCACAGAGCGATTCTGACGGCCATCTTCTTTCAGGAGAAGGAGGAGTTTATTCACTCAAGACTCAGAGCGAAAGGCCTGGGCCCGAGAGCTGAACCAGGTCAGTACGTCTCTGCTTCTCCTCGTTGTTGGGTTGAGCAGCTCCGTGAGAGGTCAGGAGAAGGGGTGCCGAGTGAGGGAGGGAGGCTCTGGGGTGGGCACTCCCGGGCAGGCGGGCACTCCCAGGCAGGCGTGTGGGGAGTGAGCCAGGCAGGTGAGCACTCCCGGGCAGGCGGGCACTCCCAGGTGAGCACTCCCGGGCAGGCGGGCACTCCCGGGCAGGTGAGCGCTCCCGGGCAGGCGGGCACTTCCAGGCGAGCACTCCTGGGCAGGCGTGTGGGGAGTGAGCCAGGCAGGCGGGCACTCCCAGGCAGGCGTGTGGGGAGTGAGCCAGGCAGGTGAGCGCTCCCGGGCAGGCGGGCACTCCCAGGTGAGCACTCCCGGGCAGGCGGGCACTCCCAGGTGAGCACTCCCGGGCAGGCGGGCACTCCCAGGTGGGCACTCCCGGGCAGGTGGGCACTCCCAGGCGGGCACTCTCAGGCAGGCACTCCCAGGCGGGCACTCCCAGGTGGGCACTCCCAGGTGGGCACTCCCGGGCAGGCGGGCACTCCCAGGTGGGCACTCCCGGGCAGGCGTGTGGGGAGTGAGCCAGGCCAGGGAACTCTTCTCCCTCTCTCTGTCCTGCTGCCTTTCAAGTATACAGAAATAAACATTTTTTAAAAATGGTTTTTAAATGGTTTTTGAGCAGAGTCTGGAGAGGCGTGGACGGTAGATGGGTTGGCCCGTGGGCCACGTGGGGTCTCTGGTCAGCTGCCGAGTCTTCTGGTAGTGTGGAAGGACAGACGCAGACGAGCGGGCGTGAGCTGTTGCAGTCAGTGCTGTGAGGTGTCGTCCGTTGACCCCTGCTCCAGTCTGTTCTCTGGGCGTGGTCAAGACTGTTGCACTGGACACGCAGTGACAGCTGTGCCCTCCCCTGGTTCTGCCTGTCAGTCACCTGGGTCTCATCCTGTCCCTGCCCGGGAGCCAGGCTGGGTCAGCTCCTCCACCTACCGTGCGGAGCAACAGAGAGAGAGTTACCTTCCATCTTCTGGTTCATTCCCAAATGGCCAGCTGAGGCCATCCAGGTCTCCACGTGGGGGCAGGGCTCAAGCACCTGGACCGTCAGCAGCTGCTTTCCCAGGCGCGTTAGCAGGGAGCTGGATTGGAGGGAGCTGGATTGGAGGCGGCTGGGCCTCAACCTGTTGAGAGAGAGAGAGGGGCTGTGTTTAGAGGAAGGCAGGCGCCCTGAGGGCTGTTTACACAGGAGGTGGTGGGGAGGGGCTTGTGTCCTGGCAGCGTGGAGGCTGTGGTCCCTCAGCACTGCCGCGACGGTGCGCGTGGTACCTGAGCTGGTCTGCTAGGCCGCCGAGCCACTCACGACGTGGGTAGCCCTCAGGACGCCCGTGTTCTCAGTGAATACAGAGCATCTACCTGCCGGTTACTCGTGGCTGGGAGACTGGATTTCCGTCGCGCCCTCTGCAGTACAGACGGGTTCCAAATGGGCAGGAGTCAGCCCACGAAGAGGGAGAGCAAAACCAGCCCGGCGTTGTCTGGGGAGCGGCCGCTCTCTGCGCGCGGCCCGCAGGCCCCGGCACAGACGCGGGAACCCCCGTCCAGAGCCTTGCTTCCTGGACGGAGCGCTGGGACCCAGGGCGGCTGGGGCTGAGTCCAGGCGGGAGCTGGGGTGGGGGCAGCTGCAGGTGCGGGGCCTCGGCAGGGAGGAGCCCAGGGGCTGCACAGCCGGCGTCAGCATCCAGGAGAGACGTCCAGTTAGCCCCGAGTGGTGGGTGGCGAGTGCCCGTGGCAGAGATTACACGGGCCGTGGGACTGGAGGAAGAGCCGCTGCAGACGCGCGGGACGAGCACACCGGGGACTGGTGCCTGGTGCAAGAAGACGAGGTTGCTCCGATTGTAAATTCTGCATGCTGGGGCCGGCACTGTGGCGTAGTGGGTAAATGCAGTGCCAGCGTCCCATGTGGGCACTGGTTCGAGTCCTGGTAGCTCCACTTCTGATCCAGCTCTCTGCTGTGGCCTGGGAAAGCAGTAGAAGATGGCCCAAGTCTTTGGGCCCCTGCATCCTCGTGGGAGACCTTGAAGAGGCTCCTGGCTCCTGGCTTCAGATCGGCTCAGCTCCAGCTGTTGTGGCCATCTGGGGAGTGAACCAGCAGCTGGAAGACCTCTCCCTCTTTCTCTGTAACTCTGATTTTCAAATAAATAAATCTTTAAAAAAATAAAAATAAATTCTGCTTGCTTCTTAAGCAACAAGACCTCAGTCTACACTCACCAGGTTCATGGGGGAAGGTGTTGGTGACGAGGCCTGGGCTGGTGGGTTCTCTTGATGGTTTTCCAGGTTTATCTCCACAGCGCGTGCCAGGAAGCAGGAAGGGGAGCGTGAGCTGAGGGGGTGTTGTCACGGGGAATGAGCGGCGCTCTGCTGGTGCGCCTTGCTGCGCTTTCTGTGGCTTTTTTTTTTTTATTGAGCAAAGCGGAAGTTTTATTGACAGGAGCCTCTGGGTGCGGCAGCCAGGAGGCGGTGGGGTCGCCCTTGCTACATTGTCCGCAGTCGCGGAGGGGAAGGGTCTCCGCACTCCACACTCCTAGGGGCCCACCCGCTCTGCGCGTGTTCACTGGGAGACGTCCCCGGGGCAGTTCTGTGGGGAGGTCTTCCCCCAGTGTTGCGCTCGGGGGAGAGGACGGCGTCCGTGGGGTGGACGTGGCTGGTTCTCAGTGCGGGTGTGGCTGGGGCCTGCTCATAAGCACTGGCAGCTGTGCGCTGTGAACAGTCAGCAAGCGTCCACGGTGCTTCTCCTCGGCGTGGGCCTTGGTGTGGGCGAGTTTGGGTGAGGAGGACCCGTCCATCCTGGCCGCTTACGGCAAGGGAGGGGTCAGGTGGGGGCCGCCCTGCCCACCTGCGCCTGCGCCTGCGCGGCTCCGACAGCACAGCCCCAGTGAGCGCCTCTGCCTGGGCCTCCTGCCCTGTGGCCAGTGCTGCCCATCCCTGATGCTACAGTGAGTGGAGCTGTTTTCTTTTCTAAGGATTTGTTTATTTATTTGAAAGGCAAAGTGACAGAGAGACAGACAGTTATCTTCCATCTAGGGTCACTCCCCAAACGCCTGCCTTAGCCAAGGCTGGTCCATGCCGAGTCGGGAGCCAGGAACTTCATCCGGTCTCCCCCGGGTACCAGGAATCCAGTGCTTGAGCCACCGTCCCCGCCTCCCAAGGCCGCGTCAGCAGGGAGCTGGGCTGGAAGCAGAGGCTCCGGCGTGGGGTCCGGGCGCCCAGGCAGCGGCCTCGCCTGCACACGGTGCCTGCCTCAGGGTGGTCCCGAGCTCGGTTCAGAGTTCACTGCTGGCGTGCCGAGGGGAGGCTGAGGGGCCTGCCCTGTCCTGCGGAGCAGGGCAGTGCCCGCCCTTGCAGCGGCCGCTTCCCTTCGGTTGACCCTTTGAGTTCCTGGCTTGCAGGTCCGAAGGCGACGCTGAGTGCAGAGGAAATGGCCGACTTCTACAAGGAATTTCTGAGGAAGAGTTTCCAGAAGCACATGCATTACAACAGGTGCGGATTCCCTTTTCCCTGGACGTTTGAACGGCACGTCCCCACTCCTGCCCTTGACGACATTCATGCTTCTGTCAGAGTAGAGGTTGCATGACCCTAGCTTGTTTTGCACTCCTAAGTAAAATCGGCAGCTTGGGGATGCTTGTGGCACCTGCGTAGCGGCGCTTGGGGAGTGGGCCCTGAACACTCTGGACAGGGCTCTTCCTCAGAGGAGACCCGCTCTGGGCTGGAAGCGCAGGAGCAGGGCTCGCGTCCGAGTGGCGCTGGGCCCCGTGGCCAGGCTCACGAGGAGGGCGGCCGCTGCGGGTGGAGAAGAACCGAGGCTGCGAGCGCATCTGCCACGCGCTGCTGCCGACTCGCTCACCGGCCACTCACTCACCGGCTGAGAGCTGGTGGAGACTGCGGGGCGTGTGCGGGGTGTGCAGGCTTCCCCTTGGGCCCACCGTGTCGAGGCAGCCAGATGAGGCGGGTGCATCCAGGCAAACACCGTCCACAGCTGTTGATACGCGGCCTTGGCAGGCAGGCTGGCCCCTGGCACCCCCACGCCGCACAGACTGGGCAGCCTCTGGTGACCTGGGCAGAAGCACCTCCCACCACCCAAGAGTTGCCTGCAGAAAATGAAGTGTCAGTCCAGTTAGGCCTCCAGACCCAGCGCAGTGCTCAGGAAATACGGGAGACGCGCCGCCGAGCCCAGTGTTGATGTTCTACAAACGCGTTTCTTCACTGCTCCGTCGTTTGTTTCATCAGATGCCGCGACGGTGTTGGGATTGTGTCGGGTTTTCCAAAAGCTTTTTTTTTTTTTTTCTTGAAAAAAGAAAAAGAGAGAGGCAGAGATCTTCCATCTGCTCATTCACTTCCCAAATGACCACAACATCCAGGGCTGGGCCAGCCAGGAGCAGGAGCCTCGTCTGGGTCCCCAGCGTGGATCAGGGGCCCAAGGACTCTGGCCATCTGCTGCTGCTTTCCCAGGCCATGGCAGAGAGCTGGAGCAGAAGTGGAGCAGCCGGGTCTCGAAGAAGCGCCCTCTGGGATGCTGGCACTGCAGACAGAGGCTTTACCTGCTATGCCACAACACCAGCCCCTCAAGAGCTTTTTTTTTTTTTTTTCTTTTCTTTTTTTGACAGGCAGAGTGGACAGCGAGAGAGAGAGACAGAGAGAAAGGTCTTCCTTTGCCGTTGGTTCACCCTCCAATGGCCGCCACGGCCGGCGCACCGCGCTGATCCGATGGCAGGAGCCAGGTACTTATCCTGGTCTCCCATGGGGTGCAGGGCCCAAGCACCTGGGCCATCCTCCACTGCACTCCCTGGCCACAGCAGAGAGCTGGCCTGGAAGAGGAGCAACTGGGACACAATCCGGCGCCCCGACCGGGACTAGAACCCGGTGTGCCGGCACCGCAAGGCGGAGGATTAGCCTAGTGAGCCGTGGCGCCGGCCCCTTAAGAGCTTTTAAACTAGTTACAAATACATGACGACCTGTACAACTTGACTTCAAAAAGTTTGTGGAAAATGAAATTAGATGATGTTTATTATTCTGGTGCAAAAAAAATTTTCAAGTGCCTGCATAGTTCCTTCACGATTTGCATTTTTCATGAATTTCGTGAAGGCCCGTCTATTTCCAGGTCAAATGACAAGAAATCAGGTTTGAGAGTTGCTTTACAATCTGGCAGTGATGGGGCAGCGTCGTGGTGCAGCAGGTCAGGCTGCCATCTTTGACGCTGCATCCTGTATCTCGGTGCTGATTCGAGTCCCAGCTGCTCCACTTCTTCTTCTTCTTTATATATATATATATATTTATTTATTTATTTCAAAGGCAGAGCTACAGAGGGGCAGAGGCAGAGAGGTTTTCCATCCGCTGGTTCACTCCCCAAGTGGCTGCAGCGGGCTGGAGCTGCGCCGATCTGAAGCCAGGAGCCAGGAGCTTCTGGGCCTCCCACACGGTGCAGAGAGCTGGATCGGTAGTGGAGCAGCCAAGACCGGAACCAGCGCCCACGTGGGACGCGGGCACTGCAGGCGGCGGCTTTGCCCGCTACACCACAGCACCGGCCCCTGCTGCACTTCTGATCCAGCTTCCTGATAATGTGCAGGATAGACTGTAGAGGACGCCCAGGCCCTTGGGCCCTGCCACTCACTGGGAGACCGGGATGGAGCTCCTGTTGAAACATCTGGGTTCTGTGGTTCGTTCTTTTCTTCCTTTTTTTTTTTTTTCTTCTTATTTTGTTTATTTGAAAGGCAGTTATATAGAGAGGGACAGATAGGGAGAGAGAGGTCTTCCATCGGCTGGTTCACTCCCCAAATGGCTGCAATGGCCAGAGCTGGGCCAATCCAAATCCAGCAGCCAGGAGCTTCTTCCCGGTCTCCCACGTGGGTGCAGGGGCCCCAGCACTTGGGCCGTCCTCCACTGCTTCCCCAGGTGCATTAGCAGGGAGCAGGATCGGGAGCGGAGCAGCCGGCCCTGTCACCCAGGCACTCTGACGCGGGATGTGGGATGCGGGTCCCAAGCGGCTGCCCCGGAGAGGGGAGGTGGAGCCGATTCTCCCAGTGGGTGCTCGGTGCTTTGTGTGCAGATGAAGTGCCAAAGCCAGGACCACTTCCCCCCATGTTTGCTCCTGAGACCACCCCCACCCCATCCCCTGCCCCCACCCCGTCCCCACAGTGGGTCTCCAGATGCCGCAGAGACTTAGCACTGAGCAGAAGGTGGGGGAGCGTGGGGCACACGGCAGGGGCCTGACCCTGGCCTGACTCAGCCCAGTCAGAAGGGAGGGGCCGGGGCAGCGGTGAGGAGGCTGGGGGCCAGTCGGCTCACCTTTCCTGCGGCGCCGGGCTGCGACTCGGTGCTTCTGCTCCTCTGCAGAGACTGGTACAGACGTAACTTGGCCATCACCTTCCTCATGGGCAGAGTGGCCCTGCAGCGCATCTGGGACGTGCTGAGACGGAGACGGAAGACGAGCACTTAGGAGCCCACCCAGACCCGGGCTGACCCGCAGTGGCCGGTGTCCGTGGGGAGTGGACGGCAGCAGGAGCTCATTTTGTGAGCCTAAAAACTGTATGTGACCCGGGTCCCACGGCTTCCCGGGGAGCCCTCGGCCCGCGTCTCGGGGCCACCTGGCTCCCTCCTATCTCTGGATCTCGTCCTGCCGTGCTGTGAAGCCCAAGTAATATGTGCAGGTTTTCTCTGTTTGAATTCTATCAGATCAAAATGGAATAATATACAAATACTAATAAAGTTTTACTTGAAACCTTGCCTCTGTCAATGGATGATTGGGAAGCCGGCTGCCACACTGCCCTGTTCCCTGGCCTGGGCCTGACCCCAGAGCGCAGTTGTCCCGTGAC
Source organism: Oryctolagus cuniculus (assembly GCF_964237555.1). Taxonomy (NCBI): domain Eukaryota; kingdom Metazoa; phylum Chordata; class Mammalia; order Lagomorpha; family Leporidae; genus Oryctolagus; species Oryctolagus cuniculus. The sequence goes on from NC_091451.1 coordinate 46,410,374, forward strand.
GCCGCAGCTCCTGTCAGAGCCTGACTCGGGCAGCCCCTCCTGGTGCACCGACTTCCCGCCAGGCCATCGTTTCCGTGCTGCGTGGGACGGAGGCTGTGCCTGTCCCGCGAGTCGGCCTGCAGGGGACACGCCGCCTCTCCTGGGGGGAGCGGATGCTGCCGTGGATCTTGCCGGCTGCCTGGCAGTCATCGGTCACCTTGCGGTGACAGGCGAGGCAGAGCGCTCCGTGGCTGCGGTGCTGCCGCCAGGTCTTCCCACGGGGCTTTTACTGTCCTGTGGGGACAGGCAGGTGGCAGCAGAACCTTCGGCGGCAGCCTGGGGTGTGACCGGGGCGCCCCGGCAGCTCCTCACGGCCATCTGCAGCAGCCCCCGCCTCCGTGGTTAGGGCTGCTGATCTGCCCTGCGTGGTCCTTCTTCAGTCACGTGCGGGGCCCAAGTTTAGGGCAGACAGTGCTGCCGGGCGGGCTAGGCCAGGCCGACGCCGGAGCTAGGAAGTCCACCAGGTCTCCCACGGGGTGGCTGGTAGGAACCTGTGTACTTGGAGCTGGAGCCGGGAATCGAACCCAGGCACCCCAGTGCAGGGGGTGGCTTTCCAGCCGCTAGGCAGTGCCCCTCCCGCTCACCGGCTCCCTCCGCGTCTGCAGTGACTTCACAGTCAGCAGGGGCGAGGATTGAGAGCTTTGCGGCTCAGGAGAGTGGCCCCTGAGGCACGTGCCGGAGACGCTGCTGGTGGGCGCAGGCAAGCCGTGGGCAGTGCTGTGCAGCCAGGGGCCTGCGGCTGACCACTGGCTTCTGAGATGCTCTGGGGTCAAGGTCGCTGTGTCCCGGGGGTGTCTGCCTGGCGCAGATGGCTCAGTTACTGAGCAGAGTCCGCCCGCAGCCAGCCTGGCGACCAGGCACCAGTATTTGCGTGGTACGGAGACCCGGTCTGACCACGCTGTGCTCCTCTTACCCGGCCTCTTCCAGACCCCCGGCTCCTGCGTCGGATTCCGGAAGCCTCACGCGAGAGAAGCTGACTCAGTGCCAGCTCTGGTGGGGGCAGCCCGGGTCGGAGGACAGAGACCCCCGGGGACAGACCGCCCGCTCCCTGCAGCTGGGAAGGCCCCAGACCCGGGGCCCACGGCGTCCCCAGTGCCAGGCAGGCGCAGTGCGTGGTCTGCCTGGGTCAGAGGACAGAGACCCCCGGGGACAGACCGCCCGCTCCCTGCAGCTGGGAAGGCCCCAGACCCGGGGCCCACGGCGTCCCCAGTGCCAGGCAGGCGCAGTGCGTGGTCTGCCTGCACGCCAGCTGCCGGCCGTCCGACAGGAAGGTGCCGTCCAGCGGGCAGCAGCCGCGCACGCTAGGGCAGGACAGGCAAACTTGAGGCTCTCGTCCTTGAGGCCAAGGACACCATCTCTGGAGTCAGGTGAGTGACAAGCAGACGCGGGTCTGTGGTCAAGGGGAGGGCCAGTGGTCTCCGTGAAGCTGTCAGGAGCAGTGGCCCTGGGGCCGTGCCCGGGCCCGCAGGGAGAGCAGCAGTTGTGGGTGGCTTCACGCCCCTCGGCAAGGCGCGCGTCACCGGTACGGTGCTCGTGGGGACCGCTGGACAAGCAGGACAAGGGGTGGGCGTCTCCGGTCTCCGTGAAGCTGTCAGGAGCAGTGGCCCTGGGGCCGTGCCCGGGCCCGCAGGGAGAGCAGCAGTTGTGGGTGGCTTCACGCCCCTCGGCAAGGCGCGCGTCACCGGTACGGTGCTCGTGGGGACCGCTGGACAAGCAGGACAAGGGGTGGGCGTCTCCTCAGGGCGCCCGAGTCCCGTGTGGGAGCTGGGGTCAGCCCCTGGCTCCCGCTCGGTCCCACCGTGTGAGGACGCACATAGTTGGTCCCCAGCACCCCACTCTGCTGTGTGAGAGGAGCATGGGGAGCCTCCGTGGTGGTCTTGGCTAGGAGGGAGAGGAGGGGTGGGCACTGGGTGCAGGGGTGAGGACGCCCTGGGGACACCCACATCCACACTGCAGTGCGCAGTCCCAGTCCTGGTCCGGCCCAGCCTCCTGCTGAGGTGCACCCTGGGAGGCTGACTCAAGCGCTTGGGCCCTGCCAGCCTCGTGGGAGACCAGACCGAGCTCCAGGTCCAGGCTCCAGCCATCATGGGCGTCTGGGGAGTGAGCCAGCGGATGAAGACCTCTCTTTTTTTAAGATTTATTTTTATTTATTTGGAAGGCAGAGTTGCAGAGAGAGAAGGAGAGACAGATTTTCCATCTGCTGGTTCTCTCCTCAAACGGCTGCAACATTGGGGCAGGACCAGGCTGGAGCCAGGAGCTTCTTCGGGGTCTCCCACGTGGGTGCAGGGGCTGAGCACTTGGACCACCTGTGCTGCTTTCCCAGCTGCATTGCAGGGAGCGGAAGCAGACATGGAGTAGCACCCACAGGGGGTGTTGGCCTCACAGGTGGAGACAGCCTGCTACGCCACAGCGCCAGCCCTCTCCAAATACGTGTTAAATGCTAAAATGCTAAGTTCAGTGAGTGTATTTTACCTCAATGTAACGGAAAAACAACTAGGAAAGCACAGATGGTGAAAACAGTACAAAACACGTGCCGGCGCCGCGGCTCACTAGGCTAATCCTCCGCCTTGCGGCGCCGGCACACCGGGTTCTAGTCCTGGTCGGGGCACCAGATTCTGTCCCGGTTGCCCCTCTTCCAGTCCAGCTCTCTGCTGTGGCCAGGGAGTGCAGTGGAGGATGGCCCAGGTGCTTGGGCCCTGCACCCCATGGGAGACCAGGAGAAGCACCTGGCTCTGCCTTTGGATTGGCGTGGCACGCCGGCAGCAGTGGCCATTGGAGGGTGAACCAACGGCAAAGGAAGACCTTTCTCTCAGTCTCTCTCTCTCTCACTGTCCACTCTGCCTGTCAGAAAAAAAAAAAAGTACAAAACACGACTCCATGGCTGCATCCCAGCAGGACGACCCAGCACGAGGGAGCTGACTGAGCAGGCGTTTCACAGGACAGTGGAGATGGCCAGGGTGCGCACGGCGGGCCGCGGGTTAAGCCACGGCTTGCAGCTCCAGCGCCCGTGTCTCCCGCCGCCCTCTTCCAGTGCCGCCCTCCCGGGAAGGTGCAGACGGCCCAAGAACTGGCCCCTGCCGCCCGCCTGGGAGACCAGCATGCAGTCTGCATCCTGGCTGTGGCTGTTCGGAAAGTGAATCAGCAAATGGAAGCTCCCTCTCTGTCATTCTGCCTTTCAATAAATAAATAATCTTAAAACAACAACAACAACTAATGGAAATGGGCAATAAGTGCCTGCAGAGATCAGCAGCTTAGTGGAGAGGGAAACGCAGACCCAGCGCAGGTGCAGAGTGAGGGGCTGGTGAGGGCGGGCACCCAGCGCAGGTGCAGAGCGAGGGGCTGGTGAGGGCGGGCACCCAGCACAGCAGAGTGAGGGGCTGTGAGGGCGGGCACCCAGCGCAGGCACACGAGGGGCTGTGAGGGCGGGCACCCAGCACAGCAGAGTGAGGGGCTGTGAGGGCGGGCACCCAGCGCAGGCACACGAGGGGCTGTGAGGGCGGGCACCCAGCACAGCAGAGTGAGGGGCTGTGAGGGCGGGCACCCAGCGCAGGTGCACGAGGGGCTGTGAGGGCGGGCACCCAGAGCAGGCACACGAGGGGCTGTGAGGGCGGGCACCCAGCGCAGGCACACGAGGGGCTGTGAGGGCGGGCACCCAGAGCAGGCACACGAGGGGCTGTGAGGGCGGGCACCCAGCACAGCAGAGTGAGGGGCTGTGAGGGCGGGCACCCAGCGCAGGTGCACGAGGGGCTGTGAGGGCGGGCACCCAGGCCGGGCAGAGGCGTCAGGCCCTTAGGGGAAAGGTCCAAGCGTTCCTTTTCCCTTCAAACTGGTTCTGTATCACGTGTTTTATTAAACTGCTATTTACTTTGATTATATGTGAAAGGCAGAGAGAGAAACAGACTCTCATCTGCTGAGTCACTGCCCGAGTGCCCACAATAGCCAGAGCCTGGAATTCAGTCTGGATCTCCCACATGGGGGGCAGGGCCCAGCTCCTGAGCCTGCACTGGCTGCCTCCCAGGCTGGGAGTTGGGGGACGCTGGGTGGGAAGTGTAGGAGCCAGGACTGGACCCGGGCACTCCAGCGGGGGCGGCATCTTCACTGCTGAGACCAGCATGGCCCCTGGATGTTTGTTTGTTTTTTGTTTTTTTGTTTGTTTTTTAACAGGCAGAGTGGACAGTGAGAGAGAGGGAGAGAGACAGAGAGAAAGGTCTTCCTTTTTGTCGTTGGTTCACCCTCCAATGGCCGCCACGGCCGGCGCACCGCGCTGATCCAAAGGCAGGAGCCAGGTGCTTCTCCTGGTCTCCCATGGGGTGCAGGGCCCAAGCACTCGGGCCATCCTCCACTGCACTCCCGGGCCACAGCAGAGAGCTGGCCTGGAAGAGGGGCAACCGGGACAGAATCCGGCGCCCCGACCAGGACTAGAACGCGGTGTGCCGGCGCCGCAAGGCGGAGGATTAGCCTAGTGAGCCACGGCGCCAGCCGTTTGTTTGTTTTTAACATTTATTTATTTATTTATTTGAAAGGCGCAGAGGGAGAGGGGTCTTCCATCTGCTGGTTCACTCCCCAGATGGCTGCAATGGCCGGAGCTGGGCCAATCAGAACCCAGGAGCCAGGAGCTTCTTCCAGGTCTCCCACATGGGTGCAAGGGCCCAAGGACTTGAGTCATCTTCTGCTGCTTTCCCAGACCATAGCTGAGAGCTGGATTGGAAGTGGAGCAGCTGGGTCTTGAACCTGTGCCCATGTGGGATGCCGGCACTGCAGGCAGCGGCTTTACCTGCTACACCACACCCTGGCCCTTGGATGTTTATTATAAAGCTAAACATACAAAGTAGGATCCAGAAATTCTATTCCTAGGTATTTACTCAAGACAAATTAAAAAGTATGTTCCTAAGAAGACTGGTGTAAGAAAGCTCAGGTGCACATTCATATCGACCACAGTTAAAGCAGCGCAGGCTCCTGTCGACAGTCGGCGGCCAGACGCAGGGCAGCATGGATGGATGCCAGAAAGAGGCGGGCCGGAGTTGTGCAGGGCTAAGGTGCTGCTTCTGACGCCAGCATCACAGACCCAAGTGCGGCTCAAGTCCCAGCTCCTGCCGGTGCGCCTGGGAAGGCAGCAGAGGATGCCCCAGTGCTCCGGGCCTGCACCCACGTGGGAGGCCTGGATGGAGCTCCCGGCTCCTGGCTTTGGCTGGCCCAGTCCTCGCTGTTGTGCCGTTTGGAGAGTAAACCAACAGGTGGAAGATATTCTCTCTCTCTCTCTCTCTCTCTCTCTTTCTCCCCCCACCCCGTCTTCCACATAAACAAATGAATGCAGAATAGAAGAGGGCTGAGTGAAGGACCCCGACACAAAGCCCACTAACACAGTGCTGGAACAGGCAGATCTGGTCTACGGTTAGACAGAAAGAGACAGAAAGCAGCGCAGTGGTTTCCGGGCCGTGGTTGGCGGGGCCGCGGCGGGCAGCTGTGCCCTGGGGTGGGAGCGTCCCACAGTTGCTGGGATTCTGAGATTCCTCAGACCTCCTCGGCTCCCTGGAGTTGTGTCAGCCCCTGGGATTGATGCCTGGCGTGCAGGCGGCTGTGGGCTCTGGCCCCAGAGTTGCATCCACTGTTGGCCTGCTTTTCCATAAAACTAAAATGGCAGAACAAACAAACAAACAAACACCCAAACTCCTTTTTTTTTTTTTTTTTTGGACAGGCAGAGTGGACAGTGAGAGAGAGAGAAAGGTCTTCCTTTTGCCGTCGGTTCACCCCACAGTGGCCGCTGTGGCCGGCGCACCGCGCTGATCCGAAGGCAGGAGTCAGGAGCTTCTCCTGGTCTCCCATAGAGTGCAGGGCCCAAGCACTTGGGCCATCCTCCACTGCACTCCCGGGCCACAGCAGAGAGCTGGCCTGGAAGAGGGGCAACCGGGACAGAATCCGGCGCCCCGACCGGGACTAGAACCCGGTGTGCCAGTGCCGCAGGCAGAGGATTAGTCTAGTGAGCCACGGCGCCGGCCCAACACCCAAACTCTTAGTGAAAAAAGCAGGCAGTCTCTGAAGTAAAGGTGGCTGTAGCATAAAACAGACCCTCTCCCAGTGTGCCCCTAAGGTGTGCACTTCCCTGTTGCGAACGTCCCCTAAGACAAACACTGAGCCTGCTGATGCTATGAATGCTGAAGCCTTCTGGGTAAATTCTACTGAGGTTTGCAACGTAGTACTCTTATCATCATTATTTTAAGGTTTATTTATTTGAAAAGCAGATGGCAGGGGTGAGAGAACAGCGTGAAGAGACCTCTCCCCAGGTGGCTGAAGCAGCCGGGCGGGGAAGGCCTGAGCCCGAGAAGGGGCTCCAGCCGAGTCTCCCACGTGGGTGCAGGGGGCCCAGCACTGGGGCGGCTCCCGCTGCCTCCCAGTGCATCGGGGGGGCTGCACGGGAGGCGGCACGGCCAGGACGCGTCTGGCACCGGAACCGGCTCTCTGAAATGGGTGCCGCTGCACCCTACTGTGAAACGCACCCAAGAGCGAGGCAGAGGGGTGGGGGCGGGCAGGGGAGCGCGGCCAGCCAGGAGGGCGGCTCGGCCGTCTCTGCGGCGGGCCGTGGGTGCTCCCTGCACACTTTGCTCACTGCCTCTGTGAATGGGAATGTGTGGGGCCTCAGCGTTCCCGGGCGGCTTCCAGGGATGCCCGTGGTTACCCAGCGGCACAGGTGCCACCCCTCTCCCAGTGCCCGACATCCTCCTCTTGAGATAACCACGCAGAATACATCGACTCCGTGCCACGTAGCGTGGGCAAGTCCACTTCCCCTCTGGGATGCCTCCTGATGCTGGATAGACGTCCTCCCGGAACACGGCCCCACCCCCAGCACCTGGCTGAGCCCAGAGGCAGGTCTGGGCTCAGGTGGAATGTGACGGACAGACAGATGGTGCACCCAGCCAGGCCCACCTCTGCCCCGTCGTCGCCCCAGACACTGCGGGTGGGCTCCCCAGGGTGCTGCAGGGCCTGGGATGCTGTGTTTGGAGAGAGGCCAGCCTGGCATCAGCGTGACAGGGACAGTCAGCATGTGACTGCTCGGGGTTGGGTCACGGGGCCTTGGGAGGGGACCAGCCGCCACACCGAGGCGTCCCGTGGGGTCTGTGGGGGTGTGGGACACAGGGTCCCTGGTGGTCTTGCGAGAATCCCATGCTGCTTTCTTGGGGAGCTGGGTGGAGTCCCCCTACGGCCGGGACAGCAGAGCACGCGTGAGGGACGGGGACGCAGAGGGTGGGCTTCACTCGAGCCCCCACGTGCCGCTGCTCCCGCTGTCTGGGCAGCGGCTCCTGGAGCTCTCCACAGCGCATCCCTCTCTTTGAAGGAAAAGCTCCCTGGAGATCGGGTGGACTCCATTTCTAGAATTAGTCTGACAGCAGACAGGGTGTGACCGCGGGCCAGAGCCGGCAGGACCCAGCCCAGATTAGCCCTGGGTCCGGAAGCCGAGCCCGGGCACACCCAGTGACTCGTCCCCAAGCCTCACGCAGACGGCTGCCTGGGCTGGGAGGGGCAGAGCCTGGGCCTGTGACTCAAGGACAGCCCCCCCCAGAGCCCCCCATATCCAACGCCCCTCACCGGCATCTGTGGACTGAGCTTAGACCCTCAGAGTCTAGGACGAAGCCTGCCCCCACCCCCCAGAGAATTCACATGACAAGAAGTCACTTCCAGGGGTTGTGCACAGTGGGGCTGAGCCACCGCCTGTGACACCGACGTCCTGTATCGGCCCCAGCTCCCTGGGAAAAGCGGGGGAAGATGACTTGGGCCCTGCATCCACGTGGGAGCCGGAGGAAGCGTCTGGCACAGCCCGGGCAGCTGCAGCATCTGGGGAGTGAACCAGCATGGGGAAGACCTCCCTCTTTTTCTGGAACTCTTTCAAAATAAATGGATAAATCTTAAAAAAAAAAAAAAAAAAAAGTCAAGCTGGCACCGCGGCTCACTAGGCTAATCTTCCGCCTTGCGGCGCCAGCACACCAGGTTCTAGTCCCAGTCGGGGCGCTGGATTCTGTCCCGGTTGCCCCTCTTCCAGGCCAGCTCTCTGCTGTGGCCCGGGAGTGCAGTGGAGGATGCCAAGTGCTTGGGCCCTGCACCCCCTGGGGGACCAGGAGAAGCACCTGGCTCCTGCCATCGGATCAGCGCGGCGCGCCGGCCGCGGCGGCCATTGGAAGGTGAACCAACGGCAAAGGAAGACCTTTCTCTCTGTCTCTCTCTCTCTCACTGTCCACTCTGCCTGTCAAAAACAAACAAGTCACTTCCTCTTCCATTTGGGGCCCTGTGTTGTTCGTCCACTTGTGGGGTCCTTCCCGCCCCTCTTTCCTGGGCTCCCCGAGGGACACAGGCATCCCCCATCTCCCAGCCCCTGCTGCAGCTCCGAGGCTGTCAGCTCCCCTGCCTGGGGCCCCTTGTTCCCCCACTGCCCATGTGCCAGCGCAGGCTCCTGGCGCTCTCTGAGGGAGCAGCAGGAGGTGGGAAACTGCCACGGGACCTTTTCACTCCGGCTTGGGCAAGGATCGGGACCCTGGCTCCCCCTGGGCCCTGTCGCTGCGCCCGGATCTGTGACTCCAGCCCAGGCTCTGCTTAGCGTCCCAGGCTGCCTGCCCATCTCCCCAGGATGCTGAGCGGGGCAGGGAAGGGTCGGAGGTGGGAAGGGTTTGGACGTCGGTGAGTGCAGAGGACAAAGTATGTCCATTTGGGAAAGGAAAAAGGAGAAACAGCCGGCGAGGAGGGCGAGGGACCCGGGTCAGGGCCTGCCCTGCACGGCAGGACCAGGGGCTCCTATAGCGACAGCCGAGCGGGGAGCAGCTCTCTCCCGGCTCCCTTGGAAGTGCTCTTCCATCTGGCAAAGGGTCCCTGGACCCTGGCTGCTTGTCCAGCTCTCTGCTGGCCGCAGGGCTGCTCAGTGCCGTTGGCACTTGAATGAACAGGTGATTCAGGTTCCACCCGGGGAGCCCCGGGGTCCTGCTCTCTAGGTCCCCCCGACAAAGGCGGAGGCCTCTCGGACCTGGGCCCTGGCTGAGTTAGCACCCGCACAGGAGGCACGGAGGGGCTCCCTCCACTCCAGCCTGCGTGACAGTGCCTCTCCAGGGCCAGCAAGGAAACCCCAGGACGGCAGTGCCGTCTGTCAGTCAGGGACAGGTGTGGGCAGCACAGGACCAGAGGGGACTCAGCATCTCGGAGTGAAACCCCAGGACAGGATGACCTGGAGACCGCCGCGCCCTGGTGCCGCCGCCAGGTGGGCTTCCTGAGGTCCCCGCTGGAGCTGCCGGGTGCTCAGGGCGTGGGGCACAGCACCCACATTTTGATCCAGGGCAGCGCCCCGGGGGCCCAGGCTGCCTGCTGATGGCTCCAGGGCTGAGCAGAACTCCTGAGGATCTTGACGGAAATCAGACTCACGGGGGTGGGAAATAAGCCCACCAGAGACCACCCGGCCTGGAAGGATGGACTCTGACACACAGGTCAGAGAAAAGCCAGGCTCTGTTCACAGCCTGGCAAGGGCGGGTGTCTGGGGACAGCACACTCAGAACAGGGAACGAGGCACACACACCTGCACACAAGTCCCTCCCCCCTCTCCTCACTGGCCGAGGATTGAAAAGTTCACACACCCTGATGCACAAGTCCCTCCCCCCTCACCTCATTGGCCGAGGACTCACAGGTTCACACACACCTGGTGCGCAAGTCCCTCCCCCCTCTCCTCATTGGCCGAGCACCCACAGGTTCACACACACCTGGTGCACAAGTCCCGCCCTCCCCTCTCATTGGCCGAGCACCCACAGGTTCACGGCCCACGCCCTTCCCAGCCGTCTCCCGCCCTCTGGGTTTCTCCTGTCTCAGAAGCCGGCCGTTTGCTGTCCCAGGTCAGCCCCTGTCCCCGCCAGGAGCCAGCCTTGCCGCGCTAACACCCGTCTCGTGTGTGAGCCCTGCGGGTGTGGCCGCGCCTGCTGTGTGTGAGCGGGTGTGGCCGCACCTGCTGTCCGAGGGATGGGTCAGCGTCAGAGATACTGTGCAGCACCAGCCTGGCCTCAAGCAGCAGCCAGCACCCCCTGGGGCGGACGCGGACCGAGAGCCCGGCCGGCCCAGGATCTGCGGGGAGCCTGCCCTGCCTGGATGCGGTACCTTTGAGAAGGGACCGTGCACTTGCCTCCCACGCCCCTTCCCCGTGCAGGCTGGGGAAAACCTTTGGCAGCAGGACTGGCGGAGCTGACGGTCTGCTGTAACCCGGCTGCAGACCCGACGGGTGGTGACCGAGTGTGCAGTCCCGACGCCGTGAGGCGACGGGGCTCCTGTGGCTGCACGGTGATCTGAGAACCGACCCTTCCTCATTCCCCGCGAGGGGAGGGGTGAGGCCAAGGAGAGCCGGGTCAGGGGCTGAGGGGACGCAGGCCCTCCCTGCCCCAGTGCCCTAGGCTGACCACACAGAGCACGGGAGGCTGGTGCAGGCGGGGAAGGCTTCCTGGAGGAGGTGCCTCGTGGCTGAGTCTCGGAGTGGCTGGGGGAGAGGGGCATTTTAGGCAGAGTGGATAGCATGGACAGCGGAGCGAACCCAGGGGCAGGGGAGGGTGGCAGCCCCGGTCCTGGGGCCCTGCAGGCCAAGCTGAGGAGTCTGAACCTGACGGCAGTCAGGACGCGGGAGCGGTGGGCGCCACGGACGCGTCCGCCTCTCCCCTGCCCGGCGCCGCCGGGTCCCTCCTGCCGGAGGACTGTCTCTGCCCGGGGACCTTGCCGGTGCTGCCCGTCGGCGTGGCCTCGCCCTAACCCTCAGTGACGGAGGGAGCCGCGGGGGCACTGGCATGGGTCAGAGGTACCCAGGGAGCGGTGCGGGGCCGCCGGGGGTCCTCGGGGGGTGCCGAGCCGGGGCGCAGGGCGCGAGCAGGGGGACGCCCGGCCGCCGTGACCCCCGCGCGCGGGGCCGCACCGGCTCGGGCGCGGGCCGACCACAGCGCCGAGGGCGCGGCCCCGCGCCGGCCCCTGAGTCAGCGGCGCCCTCGGCCGGCTGCTGAGTCAGGCCGCAGCGGGGATGCGGCGGCCGCGGGCACCGCCCTGCGGGCCCGGCCCGCACCCGGGGGGCGGGCGGGGCGGCGTCCGCGCCGGGGGGCGTGAGCGCCTCGGGGCGCGCTCGGGGGCGCACGGAGCCGGCGCGCGGCCCCCGACCCCCGCCCGCGGCCGCTCCCGGGGAGGCGCGAGTGACGTCACGCGGGCGCGCGGCATTGTGGGCGGGCGCGACGCGGAGTCGCCATTTTCGGCGGCGGCGGCGGCGGCGGCGGCGGCGGAGCGCGCGGCCGGGGCGAAGCTGCGAGGAGGGAGGCGTCGGGCGGCGCCGGCGGTGCAGAGCCCAGCGCCGGGCCGGGGATGCGTGGCGGCCGCTGCGCCGGCGCCCCTTCCCCGTGACCCGCGCCTGAGGCGGCCGAGGCCGCTCCCCGAGCTGACAGCGCGAGAGCGCACGGCGGCGAGCGGGACGGTGAGTGCCCGGCCCGGCCCGGCCCGGCCCGGCCGCGCCCGGGGCCCCGCAGGGTCGGGTCGCCGCGCGCCGGCCGCGCATCCCCGGCCCTGCCTCCCGGCCCCGCCCCGCATCCCCGGCGGGGTCCGAGCCCGCGGGCGGGGGCGGCGCGGCCGGCGCTTTGTCCGAGCCGGCGCTGCCTTCCGCCCCCGCCCGCCCGGCACCGCCCCGGCGAGCGCTGTCAGCCCCTCGGAGCGCCGCGGCGGGCCTGACGGGGGAGCCGGCCCCGCCGTCGGTGTGGACCGGCAGAGCGGGCGGAGCCGGCGTCCGGGCGGGTGGGCTGGGAGGACGACGCCCTTTGAGGTGCGGGCACCGGAGGCGCAGGCGGAGCGCTCGGCCCGGTGGGCGGAGGGCCGGGGCTTGTGAGAATGCACGGCCGCGCGGACTCGGCGTCTCGGGTGGTGTGGAATTGGGTGTGGGTGTGGGTGTGGGTGTGGGTAGCGCAGCCTCCCGGTGCAGCCGCGCCTGGCAGCCGGCGGGGCGGGGAGGCCGGGGCGCCTGGCCGCAGCCCCTGCAGGGCCGAGGGCCGAGGGCCCCCAGGGGCAGGGGCGCCCGGCGACAGAAGCTGCGGTTCAGATTTTACGTTCTTGCGGTGCTTCGTCGCACTGGAGAGGGAAGGCCCTGTCACTCTCCGTGAGGGCTGGAGAATAGACGAGGCAGGACAGGGCAGAGCTGAATGAAACGCAGGCGTGGCGCAGGCTGGCAGCGTCCTCAGTGGGTGGGTGGGTGTCAGGCCGGCGCTTCGCGGTGAGGAAGCGGTCAGCGCCTCCACAGAGCAGGTGCCGGGCAGTGAGGATTGTGCAAGCTGGACGGAGCAGGTGCTGCGCCGACGGGCAGCCCCCGGCGGCGGTGTCCACCAGCAGCAGGCCGCCTGGCCTGGGCAGCACCCCGACTCCTCATGGCAGTGGTGGGGAGACGCTCCGCGGCTGAGCCCAGCGGCTGTGCGGGGGCAGCTGGCCCGGGAGCCGGGTGGGGGCGGCCGGATTAGCGAGGATTGCAGGGGTCACAGTGACCTGCCCTGGGGTGCAGGCCGAGCAGCCCCGTGAGAACCCCGGGCAGATGGCGCGGCCCTCCGCCGAGGTTGCCCAGTGTCCCCCAGCACCCCACCTCCTCTGCCGCCTCTTGTGCCCAGGCTCGGGGGCCTCCAGGGCACCTGCCCCGCCCGACCCCCCCAGCCTCCCTCTGTCTAAACACCGTCACCTGGTGGCGGCCGCAGGGCGGGTTCTGTCGGCCCGCTCAGCGGCAGTGCCGCGCGCCTCATCCATGCTGAAGGCCTGCGTCTCCAGCGGCTTCCTCCTCTCTGGCTTGCGCGGCTCACTTCCCACCAAGACGGGCAATGGGAACAGGACGGAAGCAAGTTTGGTTTTGGATGCCTTAGATCCCAGGCGCTTGTGGGACCCCAGGCGGCCCAGTCGGCGGTTGGGAGGGGTCCGGACACAGGTGGGCTGGAGGTCGGGACTGGAGAGGCTGTATCCTGCTGTGAGAGGCCAGTGGCGTCCCGACGTCCAGCCGTGTGGAGAGGCCCTTGGGAGCCAGGGGAAGGGGAAGGGGTCGCGTTCAGAGTGGCTAGGCGGCCGGAAGGGCTGAGGAGAGCTCAGCTGGGTTAGGTGGTGGCAGTTGCTAATGACTCAGGTTCCCTTAGAATTCCCCAGGAGGCTGGCTGTCTCCTGCAGCCCTGCTGTGTCATTCTGCTCCCCGTCTCGGGTCAACAGGGAGTTACAGTTTACTTCGCCTTAACTGACTTTTGGAGGCAGATGGAGGGACTTGGTCTGCTTTGAGTGTCCCTGGCGTACTGCCTCCACTTTTAAAGGATGAACGGGACTTCCGGCTGAGTTGCGGTGCAGATTGAAAGCAGCCGGTAGGGCGGTTGTGCGGGCTGTGAGTGAAGCTCCGCTCGGGCGTCCAGTTCCTGCTGATGCATCCTGGGAAGGCAGCAGATGTGTGGGAGGCGTGGATGGAGCTGGGGTCTGGGCCAGCCTCAGCTGTTGTGGACATTTGGGGAGTGAAGCAGAAGGTGGGAACTCTTTGTTGCTCTTTCATATAAACAAATAAAAAACAACCAAACAAATAAATAAATCTTTTAAAAAGATGAAGCGGGGGGGGGGGGCGGCGCTGTGCGTAGTGGGTAAAGCCATGCCAGCTTCCCATGTGGGCACCGGTTCTCGTCCCGGCTGCTCCACTTCTGATCCAGCTCTCTGCTGTGGCCTGGGAAAGCAGTAGAAGGTGGCCCAAGTCCTTGGGCCCCTGTACCTGCGTGGGAGACCTGGAAGAAGCTCCTGGCTCCGGGCTTCAGATCACCTCAGCTCCAGCTGTTGTGGCCATCTGGGGAGTGAACCGGTGGATGGAAGACCCCTCTCCCTCTCTCTCTCCCTCTCCCTCTCCCTCTCCCTCTCCCTCTCCCTCTCCCTCTCCCTCTCCCTCTCCCTCTCCCTCTCCCTCTCCCTCTCCCTCTCCCTCTCCCTCTCCCTCTCCCTCTCCCTCTCCCTCTCCCTCTCCCTCTCCCCCTCCCCCTCCCCCTCCCCCTCCCCCTCCCCCTCCCCCTCCCCCTCCTCCTCCCTCTCTGTAACTCTTTCAAATAAATAAATACATCTTAAAAAAATGAAAATGCAGCAGGAGTTAGTTTCTTGGTTCTGCAGGGGCCCAGCTATCTCCGTTTGAGCCAGGTCTGTTCCCTGACTTGAGCTACTTAAGGTGGGAGTTCAGGCCTTTCTGAAGCTCCCTGTACCACCACTGCCAAACTGACAGCCGGTGGCACTGCTGTGGGTGGGGCAGCTCTGTGACATGCCGTCCAGTGCCGACACTGAGGGTGGACGGGCAGGGCACTCCACTCGGGATTCTGCTTCCACCCTGCGCCCCGCGCCCCGGCACGTGGACCGCGGCCGTGCTGCCCTGAGTGCTGCAGCTGCCTTGGCCTGCAAAGGCCTTGCTCCGCTTCTTGTGTTTGGATTGCCATTTTTGCTGGTAAAAGAAAGTTTTTTTTTTTTTTTAATTAATTATTTGAAAGGCAGAGTTAGACAGTGTGCGCATGGGAATGATCTTCCATCTGGCAACAGTGGTCAGAGCTGGGCTGACCCAAAGCCAGGCGTGAGGAGCTTCTAAGTCTTCCAGTTGGGTGCAGGGGCCCAAGGACCTGGGCCATCCTGCACTGCTGCCCAGGCCATTAGCAGGGAGCTGGGTCAGAAGTGGAGCAGCCGGGACTTGAACCAGCACCCGTGTGAGATGCCGATGCTGCAGTGGTGGCTTTACCACCTGTGCCGCAGTGCTGGCCCCAAGAAGGTTGTTTTTAAAAATGTATTTGAGAAGCGTAAAGAATGCACCACACACGCACCCCCTTCCCATCTGCTGATTCACTCCCGGCTGGCAGCTGGGAGCTCAGTCCAGGTCTCTGTGAGTGGCAGGAACCCAGCGCTGTGCCGTCGTCACCGCCGCCCAGAGTGAGCAGCAGCAGGAAGCTGGAGCCAGGGCGGGGGTGGAACCGGCACCCTGAGCTGGGACTCCTGATGTCCTCAGAGCTCATCTGTGATTTCTGTCGCTTTAAACTGAGCGACCGTTGAGTGTTGATGTGGTTTTAGGATATTTGTGTTAGTGTTCCATTTCCTGTTTAACAGAGTCCACGAGTTTAGTGGCTGAGAATGGCATCCCTGGGACGGTTTCCGAGTGGAGGAGCTGGGCCAGGCGCTGCTCGGGTCTCCTGTGCTCCGCTCGTGGGCTGCAGGTCTCTCTGGACCTGAGCCCGGGGCCCTTTTTTTTTTGTAAAGTTTTATTTTATTTATTTGAAAGACAGTTACAGAGCGGTAGAGACAGAGAGAGAGGTCCTCCATCCGCGGGTTCACTCCCCAGTGGCTGCAGTGTCCACAGCTGCGCAGATCCCAAGCCAGGAGCCAGGAGCTTCTTCCAGGTCTCCCATGCGGGGGCAGGGGCCCAAGGACTTGGCCCATCTTCTACTGCTTTCCCAGGCCACAGCAGAGAGCTGGATCGGAAGAGGAGCAGCTGGGACTAGAACCAGCGTCCATATGGGATGCGGGTGCCTCAGGCCGTGGCGTTACCCACGCGCCACAGCGCCGGCCCCAGAGCCTTGCTCCTGGGGAGCTGGGACCGATGTGCTCACCTTGCTGGCTCGGCACAGGGCTGTGTTCGCGCCTCCGATTGCCCACATTGCCTACCCCGTACCCAGCATCTCCGTGGTCGTCCCTGGCTTCTTCTCAGGCTTACGGGGCCCTTGTGGTCAGGGCAGGCCCACCTTGTCCTGCTGATGTGGGAGCACTTATCCCCAGGACGCTGCTGGTCGCGCTGCCTCAGCGCTCGATGGAGCAGCTGGTGTGTGCCCCTGGATGTTGGGACCAGGGCTGCCTCATCGCTCACCGCCACATCTCAGTTTTCCTGCTTTCTCAAAACAGAACATTTGTAACCAGCCTTCTGTCATTTGTCACAGGAGGGTGCAGCTCTGAACACATGCAGTCCTAAGTGGCAGGAAATCCTTGTCAAAATTGAGATAATTTTCATACTGTAAAATGCTAAAATTTTAAGTGTACTGTCCAGTCAGTTTTGATAAATTTGTATGAAGAACTGGGCCAGAAAGTTCTTCCATGCCACTTGCCAGTCCTGGTCATCGTCCCCCCAGCAGCACTGACCTGGTTTCTGGCACTGGAGGTTTGTGTTTGCTTGTTGCAGAATTTCACGCAAATGGGATGTTAACGTCGTATTTTGCTTCCAGTCTTTTTCATGCGTGTGAGGAGTTTGAGGCCACCCTGTTCCTGCAAGGGCGCGTGGTGGTGGCGCCTTGTCGGGCGCGGTCGCCCTTCGCCTGCCTGCTTTTGTGCAGCTCTGCCTAGGTCGCTGCCTCTTCGGTGCTGAGCGTGGGCGCTCTCTGCGTGTCGCGCGGGAGTCCTGGGCAGGGACTTGTCCTCCATGTCCCCTCCGTCTGTGACTTGAGTGGAGTTGCAGAGTGTGAGGAAGCCCAGTTTACCAGTGCTTCCTGGACGGTTCCTGCTTTCTGTTCTCTGAGTGTTTGAGTCGTTGCTCTCTTGGGAAACTCGTGACGCAGGTGTAACGGTGCAGGGAGGGTTGTCCCGTTCCTCTCTCCTGAGAGAATGCACTGCTTAAAAATGTTTTCTTTAATTGCTTTATTTCGTTAGAAACGTGCGTGGGTCTTACGACGTTGCGCCCACCTGACACGCTCCCACTCCGTTGGGTGGCTTCTCTGCCACAGGGCCAACAGGTCTGTGTCTGTGCGTCTTTTGCCCGGGACCCCGGGACCCCGTCACGAGTTTCTTAGCCATGTGGTCAGTCCCTGCCACGTACTCAACCGGACTTGAGACGTTTGCATCCTTAGGACTCGTCTTAGGAAAAGCAGGGTTTCCTGTGTTCATGGAGCCCCCCCTGTGGCATCGGGGCATCATATGTGCCTGTGGTCTCAGGCACGGAGCAGCCGGAGAAGGCCCGTGGGGGCTGGTCAGGGAGGTGGCCGCTTGGGAGCGCCGTCTCCTCAGGTGCAGTGTGGGTGCTGGCAGGCCTCTGGTCGATCCTTCCAGGATGCACGCACACCCTGAGACAGGCGGCCTGCTTGGTTGTTGCAGCGCTACCGGATCCAAGCACAGGTGCAGCCAGTTTCAGAATCTCCCCAGGGCCCCTCTGAGCCGCCGTGGGTGAGCACCCTGAGGGCTGGCTGGCCTGGTTCCTTCTTCTGAACTGCCCAAGAGGCGCCCGTGTGCCTTGGCTTCCGTGATGGTGTTTGGGGCGGCTAGATGCTGTTGTGGTCTGCTGTGCCAGCAGGTTTCCCTTCGCAGCGTCCTGTGGCTCGTAGGCCAGCGCCGTCTCATTCAGCCCCTCTCTGATCCAGGGTTAGCAGAGGAGATAGGCAGGTCAGATGGGGAAGGGTGGTCGGATCCCAGGAGGCACACTTTTCCTCCGCGGTGTGAGGGCTTTTGGGACGCTCTGGGGTTCTTTCTCAGCCATAGCCTCCGTCAGCCCCGGGCCGGAGATAAACTTCTGCCCAGGAGGTTCCCCATGGGCCCGTCCCATGATGGAGTGAATCACCTCTGTAGAATATGATTCTTAGTTGGGAAGGGGGCAGTGGACAGCTGGACAGAATCATTATTGGGGCTGGTGTTGTGGCGCTGTGTGCTAGGCCACTGCCCGTGACACCAGCATCCTGTGTGAGCAGTGTTTCAGATCCCAGCTCCTGCTGTGGCCTGGGAAAGCAGTGGAAGACGACCCCATACTTGGGCCCTGCACCCGCATGGGAGACCAGGATGGAGCTCCAGATTCCAGGCTTTGGCAGGGCCAGCCCTGGCTGTTGTGACCATCTGGGGAGTGGACTAGTGAATGGAAGATTTCTTTTTAAAGATTTATGTATTTGAAAGGCAGAGTTACAGAGAGGCAGAGGTAGAGAGAGAAGACTTCCATCCACTGGTTCACTCCCCAAATGGCCTCAACGGCTGGAGCTGGGACTATCAGAGTCCAGGAGCCTGGAGTTTTTTCTGGGTCTCCCACATGGGTGCAGGGGACCAAGGACGTGGGTCATCTTCCACTGCTTTCCCAGGCCACAGCAGAGAGCTGGATGGGAAGTGGAGTGGCTGGCATTCTAACTGGTGCCCATATGGGATGCTGGCACAGCAGGTGGTGGCTTTACCCACTAGCCCTCAGCACCGGCCCCTGGAAGATCTTTTTCTCTCTGTCTCTCCCTCTGTTTCTGTAACTCTGCCTTTCAACTAAATAAACACATCTTATCTACATCTATATGTAGATATACATATTTATCTGTCTATCTGTACTGATTATTGCAGAAGGTTTTTACATTTAGAAAATGAAGTAACTGGTGGTTGAGGAGTGTGGCATTTGTATGCTTATCCAAGGAGGTCATGGTTTGAAAGAGATGGAGATTCTCCTGGGAGACCTTTTGCTCAAATGCGAACTTCTCTGTTACAAAGACATGGTTCTTCCTGCGGCTCCCACCAAACCTGGAACAAACATGGAGGATGTGCCTGCTCTCAGGTTGTCCCCCTGCTGGCTTGGCACTGTGTAATTTCTGTTCTGAAGTTTCAGGGCCAGAACATATGTACGTTTTACTACTGACATTACCATTGCTTACTTTGCTTTTTAGTCACAAATTTTTAAATGAATTGAAGACTTCATAGCAGAAGAGCATTGGATGAAAAGATTGGGAACTGGAGCGACTGTTGTGATGTAGCGGGTAAAGCTGGCATCCCATATGGGTGCCGATTTCTATCCTGGCCGCTCGACTTCCCGTCCAGCTCTGTGCTCATGGCCTGGGAGAAGTAGTGAAGGACTGGCCAAGTGCTTAGGTCCCTGCACCTTTGTGAGAGACCCAGAGAAGCTCCAGGCTATCGCAGCTGTCTGGGGAGTGAACCGGCAGATGGAAGATCTCTCTCCCTGTTTCTTCTCTCCCCCCTCCAACTCTGACTTTCAAATAAATAAAATAAATATTTTAAAAAATGATTAAGAAATAGTTTTTTTTTTTTTTTTAAGATTTGTTTATTTGAAAGGCAGGGTTACAGAGAGAGGGAGAGACAGAGAAAGGTTCTCTATCCACTGATTTCACTCCCCACTTGGCCACAATGGCCAGGGCTGGGCCAGGCCAAAGCCAGGCGTGTCTTCTAGATCTCCCACATGGGTGCAGGGGCCCAAGCATTTGTGCCATCTGCTGCTGCCTTCCCAGGCACATCAGCAGGGAGCCGGCTTGGAGGCAGAGCAGCCGTATAAGAACTAGCGTCCACGTGGGATGCTGGCACTGCGGGCAGTGGCTTAACGTGCTGTGCCACAGCACCAGCCCAGAAATGAAGCTTTTTGTAACTTCTGGAAAAAGCTGAGAGAGGTTTGTGTCATTTAATATGGACAATTCAGTGTGTATTCTGTCAAGGTGTAACTCACCTGTGATAGAATTCACAGGGTTGTGCAGCCGTCACTGTCTGAGAACAGCCTCACTACCCTAAACAGGAGCCCTGCACCCGTTAGCAGGCACACACTGCCGGCCCCCTCGCCGTTCCTCCTCTGTCACTGCGGTCAGTTGGTGGACACTGGAGGGTCTGCACATCTTGGCCCTGGCCTGCAGCTTTGCGTTGCTCTAGCGGTTGCTGTTTCGGAGCGGTCGCTGCAAGTTTCTACGTGAGTGTCCGAGGGTGCTGCACAGTTTGGGGAAAAGGGAGTTAAAAGAAACATTTATTTTGGTGCAAAAAATTTTTGAAATCCATTCATAGTTTTTCACAGTATGACGTTTTAGAAGACCCTTGTACGTTTTGTTTTCAGTTTTGGGGGAATATATACCTGAGGGTGGGATTTCTGGGTGCTCATTTAATTTTCCGTGTGGACATGTGCCATCGGATCCACCGCACACTCTGGGCTTGAGTTCCGAGATACTGCGTGTCTCTTGTCTGGACTCCGGCGTGGGCTGCCCCTGCAGGCCGGCCCCTCCTGTGCCCGGTGCTCCCTGGGCTCGGCCTGCGTGTGGAGAGGTGGGCCGTGTGCTTGCTGGCTTCCCTGGGCTGCCAAGGTGTCCGCTGCTCCAGCTCGAGCTCGAGCTCCCGGGAAAACCTCCCTGTGCACCCTGCTGGGCTCTGCCAGGCGGAGGCTCCGGCTTCTCGCCTCCGTCCCGGTTTCCCTCAGCACGCACCCTTCATCACTCTGCGTCACTGTCAGAGGGGCTCTCGGCCTCCCCCGGCTGTGCTGCCTGTGCCCCAGACCTGCCGCTGTCGCCGTTGGGCCCGCTGTCTCCAAGGGTGCGGTTCAGGGGTTGTGACGCGAGCTGTGCTGTGCAGCCGCCTGCTCTCAGCCCCCACATCCCGGGGTGCCTGGGCTGTTCTTCTCCTTCTTTACACCATGCTGGCTGAATTGCACGTGGTGGAGCCAGGGGACGCAGCGGGACCGGGACGACAGCCTCGTGGCTCTCTGGCCTTCGCTGTCTTTCTGCTCATGTTTGAGAAGGGGAAGGGTGACAGCTGTGTTGCCTGTGGGTCAGCAGAATGCTTGGTTGTGGGCACGCGTGCAGTGCCCGAGGCTGAGGGGTCTGCGCACACTGACCGATCAGGCAAGATAGACACGGGATCCCTGCATGACAGAGGGACGCCTGACTCTGGAAGCTGGTGTGACCGAAGCCCACTGCGTGAGCTGCCATTACCTTTGAAGAGGCTGATCTGTAGTCTGGTCTATAGAGCCTAACTTTTTTTTTTTTTGGCAGACAGAGTTAGAGAGACAGAGAGAAAGGTCTTACTTCCGTTGGTTCACTCCCTAAATGGCTGCTACGGCCGGCGCACCGCGCTGATCCGAAGCCAGGAGCCAGGTGCTTCTCCTGGTCTCCCATGGGGTGCAGAGCCCAAGCACTTGGGCCATCCTCCACTGCACTCCCGGCCACAGCAGAGAGCTGGCCTGGAAGAGGGGCAACCGGGACAGAATCCGGCGCCCCGACTGGGACTAGAACCCAGGGTGCTGGCACCGCAGGCGGAGGATTAGCCTAGTGAGCCGTGGCGCCGGCCTGTAGAGCCTGACTTTTAGAATATAACCAGTCCTGGGGTGGGTTTTGTTTGTTTGTTTCATAAAAAATCCACTCTAGTCAGCATTTCTGTTCTTGCCTCCGCGTTCGGTTGGTGTGCTTTGTTAGAGTGGAGTGTCAAGGCCTCTTTGTGTGAGGGTCTAAGAAAAGCCTGCAGCTCTGGGCTGCCTGCTGGGGGTTGTTTTTCTTACTCGTGAGCTGTCAGAATCGCTCCTCAGGACGCACAGGGCTTGGGATTCTGTCCCTGTTCTGGGCGACGTGAGCTGAAGCCACTTCCGCTGCCTTGTCTCCTCAGCAGACGGGGTTACAGTGGCGACCGACTGACTACTACAGGTGTTTCTGTTCTAACACACACGAAAATGCTGGCAGGTGGAGACTCTTAGTTCACGTGTTGCAGGTGTATTTTTCACTAGTTTTCATCTAGTTCTATATGTTTTGGTATTCCTTGTATGTACAGATTAAAAACATAAACCTTTACATTTTGTGATGGTTTTAGATTTATCAAAAGTGGCAGAAACAGTACTGGCAGTTTCCTCAGTGGTGCCGTGGTTCATCTGTGGCACGGGAACTGGCACCGGCACGTTGCTGGTAGCGGAACTCTGCTGTGTGTGGGTCGTGTAAGCTTCCATCCACGGCGCCTTCCAGAAGAGCACATCGTGTTCTGACGCCACAGCTGGGTGGTCCACGCACAGAGCAGTTTCTCTCTCGAGTTCTGGAAGCTGGGGAGCTGGGACCATTGTTGGGTTCTGGCGAGGGCGTTTTCCTGGGTTGCAGATGGCCACCTTCTCGCTGTGTCCTTACGTGGTAGAGGTGTGCAGGAGAGCGCTCTGGGTCCCTTTTATTTTATTTAAAAATTTATATTTGTTTTCTTTGAAAGGCAGAAAGACGGAGATCCCTGTCACTGGTTCACGCCCCAGATGCCTGCAGCAGCTGAGGCTGGGACAGGCTGAGGCCTGGAGCCAGGAGCCTGGTCTGGGTCTTGCACGTGGGCAGCAGGGCTCCGACCACTTGAGCCACCCCGGTCTGGGTCTCGCACGTGGGCAGCAGGGCTCCGACCGCTTGAGCCACCCCGGTCTGGGTCGCACGTGGACAGCAGGGCTCCGACCACTTGAGCCACCCCGGTCTGGGTTGCATGTGGACAGCAGGGCTCCGACCACTGGAGCCACCCCGGTCTGGGTCGCACGTGGACAGCAGGGCTCTGACCACTTGACCCACCCTGGTCTGGGTCTCGCATGTGGGCAGCAGGGCTCCGACCACTTGAGCCACCCCGGTCTGGGTCGCACGTGGACAGCAGGGCTCCGACCACTTGAGCCACCCCTGCTGCTTCCCAGGGTGTGCATTAGCAGGGAGCGGTGACTGGGAGTAGAGCCGGGACTCGAACCCAGGCCCTGCAGTATCACACGCAGGCCATACGGGATCCAGGTGTCCCAAGCAGTACTTGCGCCCGTGCTTGTCCCACGGGGCACTTTGATCAGGACACTAATCCTATCACCTGCTCCACCCCCGCGGCCCAGTCAGCGTCTGCACCATCACACTGAGGGCTGGGTTCACATACACGAATTGGAGGGTCACACACGCAGTCCACTGCAAATGACCCTGATGGTTCTGAGAAGTGCTGGTCAGGTGTTTCGTAAACTGTCCCTCACTTAGTCTGTGTTTTTCTCATGGCTAGGCCAGGGTTTGGGTTTGGGTTTTGGGAAGGAAGACCGCTGGTCCTGGGCCGGGACTGTGGCCTGAGTCAGCAGGTTGAGCTGCGGGCTCCACTGCTGACATCTCCTGTCGCGGCGCTAGCTTGAGTCCTGGTGCTCTGCTTCTGATTCCCTCCCTGCTGATGCGCCTGGGCAGGCAGCAGGTGGTGGCCCGAGTGCTTTGGACCCCGCACCCAAGTGAGAGACCCAGAGGGAGCTCCTGGCTCCTGGCTCTGGCCTGGCTCAGCCCCAGCCGTTGTGGCCATTTGGGGAGTGAACCAATGGATGGAAGATCTCTCTCTGTGCCTTTCAAATAAATAAAAAGAAAGAGACCCCTGGTGCCCATGTTGGATTCTAATCCCATTTTGTCACAAGACAAGTCAGGGCTCTCGGGAGACGTGGCTGATTGTGGGGCAGGAAGCACGATGTGGCACAGCAGTCCGAGCTCCATCTGCAGGGCTGCTCTCGGCTGTGTGCTTCTAGTCCAGCTCCCTGCTGATGACCGGGCACAGAAGTGGGGGATGACCCCAGTGCTTGGGGCCCTGCCACCCATGTGGCAGACCCAGATAGAGTTCTGGCTGTTGTGGGGATCTGGAGTGAACTGGTGGATGGAAGATCTCTCTCTCTGCCTTTCAAAAAAGTAAAATAAATATTAAAAAAAAGTCTAGATGATCTGTAGCACTGTGAGTAGTGTTTGTTTTTTTAAGATTTATTTATTTGAAAGTCAGAGTTACACAGAGAGAGAAGGAGAGGCAAAGAGAGAGAGAGAGAGAGAGAGGTCTTCCATCCGCTGGTTCACTACCCAAGTGGCTGCAACGGCCGGAGCTGGGCTGATCCAAAGCCAGGAGCCAGGAGCTTCCTCTGGGTCTCCCATGTGGGTGCAGGTGCCCAAGGACTTGGGCCATCTTCCACTGCTTTCCCAGGCCATAGCAGAGCTGGATCTTTTTTTTTTTTTTTTTTTTTTTTTTTTTTTTTTTTTTTGACAGGCAGAGTGGACAGTGAGAGAGAGAGACAGAGAGAAAGGTCTTTCTTTGCCGTTGGTTCACCCTCCAATGGCCGCCGCGGACAGCACACTGAGGCCAGCGCACCGCACTGATCCGAAGGCAGGAGCCAGGTGCTTCCCCTGGTCTC
The DNA here is from genome assembly GCF_964237555.1 of Oryctolagus cuniculus. Classification (NCBI taxonomy): domain Eukaryota; kingdom Metazoa; phylum Chordata; class Mammalia; order Lagomorpha; family Leporidae; genus Oryctolagus; species Oryctolagus cuniculus. Next base: position 46,434,234 of record NC_091451.1, read on the forward strand.
CCATGGGGTGCAGGGCCCAAGCACCTGGGCCATCCTCCACTGCACTCCTGGGCCACAGCAGAGAGCTGGCCTGGAAGAGGGGCAACCGGGACAGAATCCGGTGCCCTGACCGGGACTAGAACCCGGTGTGCCGGCACCGCTAGGTGGAGGATTAGCCTAGTGAGCCGCGGCGCCAGCCTGGAGCTGGATCCTAAGTGGAGCAGCTGGGACTTGAACCGGTGCCCACATGGGATGCCAGCACTGCAGGTGGCGGCTTTACCCGCTTCGCCACAGCACCAGCTCCAATGAGTAGTGTTTATAAAAAGAAAAGAAAAATGACAGGGCAGTGTGAGAACACAGGAAGCAACTTTAAAAGGCTGCAGCGGCCAAGGCTGATGACAGCGATGCAGTGTTTTTAATGATTATTAGTGTTATTTAAGTCCAGTTGAAGTGTAAAATGAAAGTCCATGTTGATGTAAGTTATGAGAGAATCTAACGTGGCAGGTGCAGAGCAGGGACAGACCCTTCTCAGGGAATTCCAAGCTGTTGCAGTTGCCCGGCTCCCGGGGAGGTGCTGCTGGAGTCTCCTCCCTGCCCCTTGGAGCGAGGGCTGGCCCGGTGGTAGTGGGCAGCAGGGGGGGCCTGAGCGTCGGGTGTTGGTGCGTGTGACGCGCCGTTGTCAGAGCTGCGGGGTTTTGTAAGGCCGGGGTTTCCCTACTCCCTCGCCCGCCCCATCCGTCTCCCAGAGGCAGCTTTCGCTCGTTGCAAGTGAAGTGGTTTCCCGTGATTCCCGCCGTTCCTGACCAGCGCGCCTGTCGTCTGCCGCAGGTAGCTTCAGTTCCTGCTGCGCTGCCCTGCACGGGGAGACCCGTGTCTCCCTCGCCGCCGGCGTGCTTTGTGCACGCGAGACTAGCTCAGGACGCTGCCTGCAAGCTGATCAGTCTTCCGGGCCGCCCTTTTGTTTCCCTGGGAACTCATAGCCTCGCAGTTGGCACTGATTCAGCGTGGAGGCCTCGGCGCTTGTCTCTGGCTGGGGGCAGATCTTCAGGCACAGGTCCTGCCCCGTGTCCCCGTTTCAGTTGAGCACGGGGTCTAGCAGCCTGAGGAGGGGTGCGTGGGAATCCATTCTTGAGATCTCACGTGTCTGAGCATGCCTGTGGATTCTAGTTGAAAGAGAGCCACGTGTCTGAGCACGGTAGGTGTCCGGCTGCCTGTGGGTTCTAGTTGAAAGACGCTTACTCAGAGTTGGAAGGTGCTTGCCGAGTCACCTTTTGCTTCCAGTGTTGCTCTTGTGCAGCCGTTCTTGTTCTGCATCGCCTGCTCTCCGGGAACATGGAGGATATTCTGTCACCACAGATTTTTGTTTCCTAATAAAATTGGTGGTGTGTGTGTGCGGAGATTCCCCGCTGTGCCTTGGAAGAGCGCCGGGTGTGGAGCCAGGCTTGGGAAGGTTACCGCTGTCTTTGGTGGTCACGTCTCTCGCAGGCCCGACCTCGGCTTCCTGAAGCGGGAGGCCCGGCTGCCATTGCCGTCCGCTTCTCTGGGGGAGCCGCGGCCTCCTGTGTGGAGGAGTCTGCCCTGAGCTGGCGCTGTCCTCGTGCGGTCAGAAGGCTGGTTGTAATTCTGAAGGCTTCTGTTACTCTGTGGAGCGTTAAGAAGGCTAGTTGTAATTCTGAAGGCTTCTGTTACTCTCTGGAGCGTTAAGAAGGCTGGTTGTAATTCTGAAGGCTTCTGTTACTCTCTGGAGCGTTAAGATGAGCAAAAGAGGCACGCTCGTCCCAAAGAACATCCTTACTCTGCCTCTCAAATAAGTAGATGATCCTAAAAAGTTAAATAAAGTGACAACTTTACCAGCTCATAAGAACTGTGTTGTGTTTAACGGTTGTCTCTGCTGGACTGTTTCGGAGTAGTGGAACTGACCGACCACGTGCACGGGTGGTGTTTCTGTCCAGTGCTGCGCCCGCCTGCAGGTGCGGGTCTGTGCGTTGAGTCTCACCGCTGTCCTCCTGTCCACTCACTCTTAGCAGTAAAGCCCCTGCCTGTCGAGCAGGGTGTGGGGGATTCTCTGTTGCCGGCAGAGTCCAGTTACCTGCTCTGTCTGTACTGTTAAGTCTTATTTCAGGTTTGAGCATGCGCTTTTTTTTTTTAAGATTTATTTATTTATTTGAAAGCCCTAGTTACACAGAGAGCAAAGGAGAGGCAGAGAGAGAGAGAGAGAGAGAGAGAGAGGTCTTCCATCCGCTGGTTCACTCCCCAGTTGGTTGCAATGGTCAGAGCTGCGCCGATCTGAAGCCAGGAGCCAGGAGCTTCTTCTGGGTCTCCCACGTGGGTGCAGGGCCTCAAGCACTTGGGCCATCTTCTACTGCTCTCCCAGGCCATAGCAGAGAGCTGGATCAGAAGTGGGGCAGCCAGGACTTGAACTGGCGCCCATATGGGATGGCGATGCTTCAGGACAGGGCTTTAACCTGCTGCATCACAGTGCCGGCCCCTGAGCATGTGTGTTTTTTTTTTTTTTTTCTTTCTTTTCTTTTTTTTTTTTTTTGACAGGCAGAGTTAGTGAAAGAGAGAAAGAAATGGAGAGAAAGGTCTTCCTTTTTCCGTTGGTTCACCCCCAAAGTGGCCATTACAGCCAGCGCACTGTGCTGATCCGAAGCCAGGAGCCAGGTGCTTCCTCCTGGTCTCCCGTGCGGGTGCAGGGCCCAAGCACTTGGGCATCCTCCACTGCCCTCCTGGGCCACAGCAGAGAGCTGGCCTGGAAGAGGGGCAACCGGGACAGAATCCGGCGCCCCAACCGGGACTAGAACCCAGGGTGCTGGTGCTGCAGGCGGAGGATAAGCCTAGTGAGCTGTGGAGCCAGCCAATAAATCTGTTTTTAAAACTATCATTGGGGCCGGCATTGTGGCATAGTGGGTAAAGTTGCTGCCTTCTATCTGGCCCAGTCCTGGCCATTGCAGCCATGTGGGGAGTGAACCAGTGAATGGAAGATTTCTGTCTCTTCTCTCTCTCTGTAACTGTACTGTTCACCTAAGAAAAAGTCTCTTTTGGGGGGCCGGTGCTGTGGCATAGTGGGTAAAGCCGCCACCTGCAGTGCCAGCATATCATATGGGCACCGGTTCTAGTTCCGGCTGCTCCACTTTGATCCAGCTCTCTGCTACAGCCTGGGAAAGCAGTAGAAGACGGCCCAAGTTCTGGAACCCTGCTCCCGTGTGGGAGACCTGGAAGAGGCTCCTGGCTTTGGATTGGCGCAGCTCCAGCCATTGTGGCCAATTGGGAGTGAACCAGTGGATGGAAGACCTCTCTCTCTCTCTCTCTCCCTCTGCCTCTCCTTCTCTCTCTGTGTAACTCTGACTCTCAAATAAATCTTTAAAAAAAAAAAAAGAAATGCACTTGGATGTTTTGCTGCTTTTGTTCTTTGGCAGTAATTTCTGTTGCAGTTATTTCTTCCATAAAAAACAAGTCCAGAGCAGAAACAGGACAAGACGTGCCTGTTCCGAGGTCATCACTGAAATGCCGTTCGTTACTCACCTGTAAAACGTGGACGTGAACGTTCGGACGCTCAGGTGGCGAGAGGTGCACGGTGAGACCTGCTCTGAGCTTCGGCCTCTCTCCCAGCAGCGTGCATGACGACATGTCCACGATGGTGTACATCAAGGAAGACAAGCTGGAGAAGCTGACTCAGGATGAGATCATCTCCAAGACAAAGCAGGTGATTCAGGGGCTGGAGGCGCTCAAGAATGAGCACAACTCCATTCTGCAGAGCCTGCTGGAGACACTCAAGTGTCTCAAGAAGGAGGATGAGAGCAACCTGGTGGAGGAGAAGTCCAGCATGATCCGGAAGTCCCTGGAGATGCTGGAGCTCGGCCTGAGCGAGGCGCAGGTACGCCCCCCCGCCCCCCCGCCCCCGCCCCCGCCCGAGATGGGCGCCGTCCCTGGAGGCAGAGGCACCGGCCGCTTGCTGGGGTTGTGTGCGTTACGTGAACACCTGTGGATTGGGCGTGTCTGAATTTTAAAGAGGAGAGACAAAATAGAGGCCCCTGTAGGTGTCATTTGGGTTTGCTTTGGGCCCCTGTGCGAAAGAACAGCAGCTCAGGTAGTGTAGACGTGAGTGAGACAGGCACTGAGGCAGGCTGTCCCAGAGAGGTTCCCCTGTCAGGGCGGCCCAGGCTGCTGCCCCCTGCTGCCCGCGCGCCCGTTCCAGGAGCAGGGAACCGACGGGAAAGGCATGCCTTCTCCCTGGGGCGGCGTCCTGGGGCGGTGCACAGCCTCTCGGGACAGAGTCCTGGCCATCCAGCAGAGGTGGCAGTGGGGCTGGCGATGCTGTCTTGCCCATAGCAGTTGGAGGTGCTGAGGCCTGAGGGGAAGGTGGACGCTGGCCAGCCGCTGAAGCCTAGCAGTGCCCAGGGCCACTGTCCAGAGCTGCTTGTGTCTACTGGACGCAGAGATGAGAAACCTGGAAGTCCCTGGTTTTCCCCTCCGTAGCGTCTCAGGCTGCCAGTGGGTCTGAGTGAACGCGACACACTGACCCGGGCTGCCTGTTCAGTGAACCGAGAGGGCGGAGGAGGGCGGCTGGGTCACGGTTCTGCTCTCAGAAGGAAGTGGCCTCCTGGCCCCTGGTTCTAGAGCTGTTCCTCGTCCCCGTGCTAGGACACTCAATGGATGTCGTGAATCCCATTTCCCAGGTTTGAGGTTTCACGGTGAAGTTAGTGTGGCAGATAACATGTTTTAAAAAAGAAAGAAGGAAAAGCCACCATTTGGAGTTTCAGGTTTTCACCCCAGGAAGGAGGTGATGTGATTGCCACGAGAGCAGGGGCGGGCTGCAGGTGGCTGGCTCCCCTGCCGCCCCTGCCCCTCTGCTCCTAAGGCCTGGCCGACGGCCTCAGGCGGGGCCTGGTGCAGCCGCTGGGCTTTCTGGCAGCACCATAGGCCTGTGACTGCGCCACGGCGCCCTGACTCTTGCGGTAGCCACGAATAACTTCCCTTCCCCCGGAACAGAGAGGGCTTTGTGTGGCCTCCCTAATCCAGTCCTGCCAGCAGCTGCCCACCTGCCGGTGCTCAGTGCGCACAGCCTCCCGTGTGGGAAAGGGCCTGTGAGGGTGGGGGCTGTCCAGGCAGCAGAAAGACAGCAGCAGAGTGGCAGGGCCTGTGCGAGCTCCGAGAACACCAGTGTGTTTCCCAGAGCTGCTCTGATGGGGTGATGGTTCCCATCGCACCCACCGTGTCGCTGGTGGCCCTAGGGTGCAGAGAAGTAAACAGCAGGTTGTACTTCCAGGTGCTCTGGAGACAGTGTCCGGGCATCAGCCAGAGCAGGTGGGTGGAGGGACCTTGTTGGGCAGCACTGCAGGCCGTCACCGTTTCCACTGCCAGGTTATGATGGCTTTGTCCAATCACCTGAATGCCGTGGAGTCGGAGAAGCAGAAGCTGCGGGCGCAGGTCCGCCGTCTGTGTCAGGAGAACCAGTGGCTGCGGGATGAGCTGGCCAACACGCAGCAGAAGCTGCAGAAGAGTGAGCAGTCTGTGGCTCAGCTGGAGGAGGAGAAGAAGCACCTGGAGTTCATGAATCAGCTCAAGAAGTATGACGACGACATCTCCCCGTCGGTGAGTGCTGGTGCCGCGTGCGCGCTCGGCGTCCAGGGAGCCCACGTCCGCAGCAGCCTCGTGATGGCACCAGGGACCACCCTTCCCCTCGTCCCGTCTCCTCGGCTCCCTGCCAGTTCACCGCAGGCATTTCTCACTGTCTCAGGGTGAGGTGTGTCTTACAGGGTGGGTTCTGGGGGGGCTGTCCTCCTGCCGTGCGTTGTGTCCTCATGGAGGAGGGGCAGCCGTGGAGCAGATGAGCCGCACTCGCCGCCCTTAGGTCTCCCCTTAGGGCACTAATGCCATCGGGAGGCCCTGCTACCCTCGTGACCTCACACGCGTGGTCCGTCAGTAGCACTCGGTCTTACTAGGCGCACTGCATTTTGCCTTCCTGTTCCTTAGCTGGATGTTTGGATGTGAGAGACGCACTGCCGGGGCCTGTGGTGGGAGTGAGAGTGCGTGGAGGTGTTGGTGCCAGCTAGTGATTGCCCTGAACACTGGAAAGTGCTGAGAAGGGGAAATCTAGTTCCGTAGAGTCAGAGACTTTGTAAGCTTTTTATTTTGAAAAAATGTCAAACGTGGGAAACATGTACAGTGAGCTAATTCTCCCCACCTCCAGGCATGCCTGTGAGTGCGTCTGTCTGCACTGGCTCCAGCAGGCGGCCCTGCCACAGGCCGCTCCCTAGGATGAGGGAGGGTGTTCTGGGAAGCCCAGGGTGGGGGCAAATCAGGGAATGAATGATGGATTTTATCTATTTTTTAAAGATTTATTTGTCTGTTTGAAAAGCAAATTTACAAAAAGAGAGAGAGATACAATGAGAGAGAGAGGGAGAGAATCTTCCATCCATTGGTTCACTCCCCAGATGCCCACAGTGTTGGCTGGGAGAGGCTGAAGCCAGGAGCCTGGAAGGTAGCAGGTATCCAAGCACTTGGACATCTCCCATTGCTTTCCTGGGTGCGTGAGCAGGGAGCTGGATCAGAAGTGGAGCAGCCAGGACTTGAACCTGTGCCCCTGTGGGATGCTGGTGTTGGCAGGTGGCAGCTCAGCCCACTTGCCTCAACACCAGCCCCAAGCCAGGGGATCTGGAATGCCACAGTGTGTCATCTAGCCCCTTTGGTGCTTGTGTCCCAGCGCCTGTCACAGCACATTGGGGTCCACAGGGTCAGGGACACCTACCCCTCTCTTACCTGCCGTCTGCAGCAGTCTTCAGCCTGTCTGTCTTTCATGACCTTGGTATTTTTGAAGCAGACAGGCGGTTGTTGATACGTCAGTCCTTGGTTTAGCTGTGTCTCATGCTTGGATCGCGCGTCCCACAGGGAGTACTCTGAAACAAGTGCTGTGTATTGCCCAGATTATCCCTTCCAGAGGCGAGCTATGTCTGCCAGGGACACTGCCCGGTCTCACTGCCCGGCTGTGGTCTGTTTCTCCGATGTGCAGTCTCTGTTTGCCCCCGGCTGTCGGCAGCATCTGTGGCGACAGAGCAGGGTTCCCACCTGCCCGTCATGGTGGGCAGCAGAGGGAGGGGCCCAGTCCCTCTGTTCCCATGGTGACCACAGCTGCACCATTTCAACAGGTCTTCACATGTCATTTCCAAGTAAGATTTTAGTCCAAGTAGAGGTTCCCTGTTCAACATGAACTTGCTCAGAACACAGCCCGAGAACCGGAGGCAAGGGAATGGGGTCCTGGCTGTGCGGCCAGATCTGGCCTGCTTGGAGGTGGTTCCAGTCCAGCAAGCCTCTCATTGCTCCTTGTTGTGCTGGTAAACATGCCGAATTGTGGCTGCTCTTATATTCGATTTTAATAAAAAAAAAATACTTATTTGAAAGGCTGAGTTACAGAGAGAGGGAGAGACAGAGATCTGTCCACCGCTCACTCCCTACATGGCTGCAGTGGGTGGAGCTGGGCCGGTCTGAAGCCAGGAGCTTTCTCCAGGTCTCCCACGTGGGTGCAGGGGCCCAAGCATTTGGGCCGTCTTCCCCTGCTTTCCCGGGTGCATTAGCGGGGAGCTGGTCGGAAGCGGAGCAGCTGGGGCGGGAACCAGCGCCCACATGGGATGCTGGTGTTCAGGTGGTGGCTTCGCCTGTCATGCTGCAGCGCCGGCCACATTCATCTGAGTCCAGTGAGAATTTTCAGTGAGGGACTGTTCTCTCCTTTGTAGGAGGACAAAGACACGGATTCCACCAAAGAGCCTCTGGATGACCTGTTCCCCAACGATGAAGACGACCCAGGTCAAGGAAGTGAGTGCTGACACTGATACAAAGGTGTCCTTCCCTGAGCACACACGTGCCTGCCTCCCGCAGCGCCAGCCGGCGGGTGTGCCTTTTGCTTCCCCAAAGAATGTGCAGTCGCTTTGTTTCGCTTGGGCCATAGCAGCTGTCGGGCCAGGCCCCGGGGAGTGGGTGTGCGCAAGCGCAGGGGGTCCGTGGGTTCTCACACGTGGCAGAGGTTAGAATTTCTCTTTTTTTTCTCCTAAGATTTTTTTATTTATTTGAGAGAGAATTACAGATGGAGAGGAAAGTCTTCCATTCACTGGTTCACTCCCCGAATGGCTGCAGCAGCCAGAGCTGGGCCAGTCTGGAGCCAGGAGCTTCTTTTGGATCTTCCATGTGGGTGCAGGGCCAGAGCACTTGGGCCATCTTCCACTGCCTTCCCAGGCCACAGCAGAGAGCTGGATCGGAAGTTTAGCAGCCAGGGCTCGAACTGGCCCCCATATGGGATGCCGGCCCTGCAGGCGGAGACTCGACCCACTACGCCGCAGCACCGGCCCTGGAATTCTCTTTCTCGTTAGTCTCGTGCTGCGGGAGGTCTCAGCATTGGCAGTGGACGAGGCACCGGACGAGGCACCCACCCTGCCGACGTGCTGTTCAGCTGCCTCGGGGAGGGCTAGGCAAGGACTTCGGCGGCTGAGGGAGGAGCAGCTGCCCCGCCCTGACCGGAGTGGGTGCCGTGTGCCTGCCCTGGCTGGTGTGGGTGCCGAGTGCCCGCCCTGACCAGTGTGGGTGCCTGGCTGGGGTGGGTGCCGTGTGTGCCTGCCCCGCCCTGACTGGTGTGGTTGCTGAGTGCCCGCCCTGACCGGGGTGGGTGCCGAGTGCCCGCCCTGGCCGGGGAGGGCGCCGAGTGCCGCGCCTCTGAGGTGGGCCTCTCTTACAGTCCAGCAGCAGCACAGCAGCGCCGCCGCGGCTGCCCAGCAGGGCGGCTACGAGATCCCTGCGCGGCTACGCACACTGCACAACCTGGTGATCCAGTACGCTTCGCAGGGGCGCTACGAGGTGGCCGTGCCACTCTGCAAGCAAGCCCTGGAGGACCTGGAGAAGACCTCCGGACACGACCACCCTGACGTGGCCACCATGCTGAACATCCTGGCCCTCGTGTACAGGTCAGTGCTCGTTCTGGACGACTTTCCGACCAGCCTGCCCGCGGGCACGAAGTACCCTCCAAGCTGGGCGTCTGCGTCTGGTCACACGGCGGAGGTCAGTGGAAACTCTCCCTAGCAAGCTCTGTGGCGAGGACGGCCTCGGGCCGGCCCTGCCAGGGCAGCCCTGCCTCCGCCTGACTCCCCACGGGCTGTGCTGCAGGGTCTGTCGGTCCGGGCGTTTTCCTGGGTGCCTGTCGGTGCCCTGCCCAGAGCCTAGGTAGCTCCCTTGGGACCCTGGGACCCGCTCGCCTTCACCGCGTGGACGCTCCCTAGGCCTTTTGTCTGCAGCAGAGACCACGCCGTGTGAGGGAGGGCACTTGGCCGTGGCGCCCACTGCAGGAGAGGCGGTGGCCTGGGGGCGGGCAGCGTGCTGGGAGGGCCTGGCAGAGGGACCGGAGCCTGAGCAGGGCCGGGGAGGGCGGGCCGTGATGCTGGAAGAAGGCAGGACGCAGCCGTCCCTGTGGGTGGCCGACGGCTGAGCCGGGACAGCGAGCGCTCTGGCTGTCCCACGCTCCGACTGCTCTCCTGTTGCAGACGTGGACTGTTGTGCATGTTTATGTAGAAATTCTTTAGTCAAGAGTGTTTGCTTTTAAGATCTTGCTAGACTGTGCTAGGTTTCGTTCCAGAAAGCTTTTTTTAAAATTTAATTATACGCCTCCTAGCGCCATGTGTGCGTTCCTGGCCAGCAGTAGTTATTACCCGTGGAAGCGAGCTCAGTGGACGTAACCGGGTTCTTCCTCTTCTTTTTTTTTTTAAGATTTACTTATTTACTTGAAAGTCAGAGTTACACAGAGAGAGGTAGAGACAGAGACAGAGACAGAGACAGAGAGAGAGAGAGAGAGAGGGGTCTTCCATCCACTGGGTCACTCCCCAGATGGGCACAGTGGCTGGAGCTGCACTGATCTGAAGCCAGGAGCCAGGAGCTTCCTCCAGGTCTCCCACGTGGGTGCAGGGGCCCAAGCACTTGGGCCATCTTCTACTGCTTTCCCAGGCTGTAGCAGAGAGCTGGATCGGAAGTGGAGCAGCCGGGTCTTAAACCGGCATCCATATGGGATGCCAGCACTGCGGGTGGCAGCTTTACCCGCTACGCCCCGGTGCCGGCCTCTGTAACCGGGTTCTGTCGTCGATGTCCTGGGTGTGCACATCACACTGCATGGCCTCTCTTCCGTCCTGAGTTCTGTTACACTGTAAGAGAGACTTGCAAAAGACCTGATGGGTGTGTGTTCCGGAGACAGTGGTGTGTGGACGCCTGGTGCCTCCTGGAGGCAGCCTGGGCAGCGTCGGCCTGAGGAGCGGAGCCCTGGCTGAGGCTTCCCGTGCTCTCCGTCCTCCATGAGTTTCCTGAGGCCTTGCTTATTTCTCAGTTAGGACTTTCTTTTTCTTTTTTAAAAAAGATGTATTTATCTGAAAGGCAGAGTGACAGAAAGCAGCCATGACAGCCAGAGCTGAGCCAGACTGCAGCCAGGAGCCAGAAACACGGATTCTGTCTGGGCCTCCCACACAGGAGGCAGGGGACCACGCGCAGGGGCCGTCCTCGGCTGCCTTCCCAGGCTACTTAGCAGGGAGCTGGACTGGAAGTGGAGCAGCCGGGCCTCAGACCAGTGCCCCGTATCACAAAAATGGCCCAGGGTTTATTGTTCACAGGGTCCACTTTGCTTTCATTTGGAATTTTGAGTTTCTTGGTGGGCTTGTGCTGGGCTTTATTTCTGAGATCCTGATTGGGCAGATCTGTAGAGGTCCAGGTGTCCAGCAAGTTCCAGGTGAGGTGGTGCAGCTGTCTGGGGCCGCACCTGAGAGGCAGGGCTGTGACCTGGTCGTTGGCGGGTTAATAGTCCCAAGAGTGTTAGAGCATGTCCCAAGTGTGTTAGAGCGTGTCCCAAGGATGTTAGTGCATGTCAGTTTCAGCAGTACTTACTGTAACTCGTCTTAGTTCTCAACACACTTTTAGGTAACTTTCTTTTTTTTAATGGTGTTACTAGTTTTTTTTTTTTTTCCTCACTTATTTGACAGGCAGAGTTAGAGAGAGAGAGAGAGAGAGAGACAGAGAGACAGAGAGAAGGGTCTTCCTTCCATTGGTTCACCCCCCAAATGGCTGCTACAGCCGGCGCTGCGCCGATCCGAAGCCAGGAGCCAGGTGTTTCTTCTTCCTGGTCTCCCATGCGGGTGCAGGGCCCAATCACCTGGGCCATCCTCCACTGCCTTCCCAGGCCACAGCAGAGAGCTGGACTACAAGAGGAGCAGCCGGGACTAGAACTCGGCACCCATATGGGATGCCAGCGCCACAGGTGGAGGATTAACCTAGTGAGCCATGGTGCCAGCCCCAGTGTTACTAGTTTTTTAAAACTTTGTTTCCTATTGCTTAGTTTCACAGAATGCTCAGAACAGCTTATGATGTATACCAGAGTGGTTGGAGAAGAGAACAGTACACGAGGCCCTGCGCTGTGCACTGTGGTAACCCCGCCCTGCGACCCAGCATCCCATGTTGGAGCGCCAGTTCGAGTCCCGGCTGCTCCACCTCTGATCCAGCTCACGCTGATGCTCCTGGGAAGGCAGCGGCCCCGCCACCCACATGGGAGACCTGAATGGAGTCCCAGGCTCCTGGATTCACCCTGGCCCAGCCCTGATCATTGTGGTCTCTTGGGGAGTGGACCAATGGATGGAAGATCTTTGTCTCTAATGAGTTAACTAAGCAAGAACAACAGCTATAACATACAAGCACTTGGGTAGAATTTGTGGGATTCAGAGGTTCTGCAAACCTTGTTAATCCTGCTGTGCAGGGCAGAGCCTTGCTGGGCAGCTGTTAGCTTTCAGTTGGGAATGTGTGTGGTAGGTCTCTGGAGCCAGTTTTGCAGCACGGCGGTGGTCGATGGCACACTTAACCCAGGATGCACTGGGGCTGCTGGTTTTTTTTTTTTTTTAAAGATTTATTTTTTACTTGAAAGTCAGAGTTACACAGAGAGAGGAGAGGCAGAGAGACAGAGAGAGGTCTTCCGTCCAGTGGTTCACTCCCCAATGTGCCACAATGGCTGGAAATGTGCCGATCCAAAGCCAGGAGCCAAGAGCTTCCTCCAGGTCTCCCACATGGGTGCAGGGGCCCAAGCACCTGGGCCATCTTCCACTGCTTTCTCAGGCCACAGCAGAGAGCTGGATGGGAAGTGGAGCAGCCGGGACCAGAACCGGCGCCCATATGGGATGCTGGCGCTTCAGGCCAGGGCGTTAACCCGCTGTGCCACAGCGCCGCCCCCTGTCTTTTTCTCTGTCTCTGTCTCTCTCTCTGAAGACTTATTTATTTGAGAGGCAGAGTTACAGAGAGAGAATGAGAGTGAGAGAGAGAGAGAGAGAGAGCTCTTCCATCTGCTGGTTCACTCTCCAAATGGCCACAACAGCCAGAACTGGGCTGATCTGAAGCCAGGAGCCAGGAGCTTCTTCTAGGTCTCCCATGTGGGTGCAAGGGTCCAAGGACTTGGGCCATCTTCCACTGCTTTCCCAGGCCATAGCAGAGAGCTGGATTGGAAGTGGAGCAGCCAGGGCACAAACCGGCACCCATATGGGAGGCCAGCCCTATAGGCAGCCCCCCTACTTAATTCTTACTTCACAGTGGTAAGGTAGCATAGTCAGAGTACACGTGGGAGGGCAGGGACCTGGGGAGGTTGGGCAGTGTGGAGGCCACGTGGTCGTTACCTGGGAGCCTGAGCTGAGTGCGGTCAGTCCTGTCTGATATCCACCTGCCCTCTGCTGCCGTGCCTGCCCCGTGTCGGCAGCCCCAGGACAGCCCTGCGTGGCCAGTGGTGCCCAGTGGTCCGGGTTGGGGGACCCAGGCGAGAAGTTTATGAGATCTGATTTTGTAGCTCACCTGGCTGCCAGTGCATTTAGTGATGGGTTTCCTTGCAGTCTTCCCTCCCATACATAAGAGTTTTTTTGTTTTAGTTTTAGTTTTTTGGTAACTGAAGCTTAACTTTTATGTTCATAGTTCTAAAATGATTTTTCAATGATGCAGCAGCACTCTGTGTGTTTTTCCATTTAGAGATCAGAATAAGTACAAGGATGCAGCGAATCTGCTCAACGACGCCTTGGCCATCCGTGAGAAGACCCTGGGCAGAGATCACCCTGCGGTTTGTATGCCTGGTTCTTCCCTTCTCCATGCATTTGATTTTCCCCAAGGACTTGTTTTATCCAACTCATTTTAATATTAAACTCAACAGGGAAGGCTTAGGAGCCGCCTGTCCTAGCGGTGCAGGTAGGAGGCGTCTCCCAGGGCTGGCCAGCGGCTCTGCTCTGGCATTTGCCCATGCACACGCAATCCCTTTAGAGCCACCACTCAGTGGACCACCCGCTCTGTGTTCTGATCATAAATCAAATTGCATGTACCTCTATAAATTTGTTCCTCAAGCATTTATATTTTTATTGAAATCTGTTGAGATTTGCATACAGATCTATTTTGGTTGGCTTTGTGGCTTCCAGGGGAATTAAAAAAATCATGTTGTTGACGTTGATTTGTTTACTGTCAGTGTGTGTTCCGCCGTGTTACTTGGTGTCATCTGTTCTGTGAGTTGCTGTCTTGTAACGGAAGTCCTCCTCCTCTCTGAGTACAAGTGAGTCTGTGATGTGTGAGTGCCCTCGTCCGGGTCTGTTGCTGTTCTTAGTGGCTTTCTGTACTGGCAGGTGGCGGCGACCCTGAACAACCTGGCTGTCCTTTACGGAAAGAGAGGGAAGTACAAAGAAGCCGAGCCTCTGTGTAAGAGAGCCCTGGAGATCAGAGAGAAGGTAGGCAGGAGAGCAGGATGCAGCATTCTGTGTTTAAAAGACATTTCAGAAAGTCTTATTTTTTTTTATAAATATTTATTTATTTATTTATTTATTTGAGAAGCTGAGTTACAGTGAGAGGGAGAGACAGAGAGAGAAGTCTTCCATCCGCTGGTTCACTCCCCAGATGGCTGCAACAGCCGGAGCTGAGCCAGTCTGAAGCCAGGAGCCTGGAGCTCCCACGTGGGTGCAGGAGCCAAGGACTCGGGCCATCCTCCACTGCTTTCCCAGGCCACAGCAGAGAGCTGGATGGGAAGTGAACAGCCAGGACTCGAACCAGCACCCATATGGGATGCTGGCACTGCGGGTGGAGCTCAGCCTACTGTACCACAGCACTGGCCCCCAGGCTGAAGTCTTATTTATTTATTTGAAAGTCAGAGTTACAGAAAAGCAGAGGCAGAGAGAGAGAGAGAGAGAGAGAGAGATCCTCTATCTGCTGGTTCACTCTCCAAATGGCTGCAATGACTGGAGCTGCACTGATCGGGAACCAGGAGCCTCCTCTGGGTCTCTTCTGCTGCTTTCCCAGGCCATAGCAGAGAGCCAGATGGGAAGCAGAGCAGCTGGGACTCTAACCGGTGGCGGCCAGCCAGCACTGTAGGCAGCGGCTTTACCCACTACACCACAGCGCTGGCACCAGGCTTAAGTCCTGAGAAGTGACTATTGTGTTTTGTCATTACTGAGTGTTTCCTGAAAATAGCTTGTTTAATAGGATAGAAAGCTGGGAAACAGGTGGATCAGACTCACCTGAGAGGGGTGTGTGCTAGAAAGGGCAGCCCTGCCGGCCGCGAGCAGGGGTCCTGACATCGCAGGTGTCACGGGGTCTGCTTGTCGGGAAGTTGTTCAGTTAGATGCAAATCCCCCAAGTGTGTTTATGGGGATAGAGACTGAAACCGTTATTCTCAGAACTGAAGATGAGCTAGAGTGTGGGTGAAGTCAGCATCGTGGCTATCCAGTTCTCTGCTACCTTTGGTGGTCGCCAGGAGTCAGAGCGGCGAGTGCTTGTGCCGGCAGCTCTGTGGCTGTGCGGGACGTTAGCAAAGTCGGCCGTCAGCTGCACAGCGAGTAACCACAGGCAGATTAGCTGGGCATTGTCTGCAGTTACTTATCAGTGACACTGAGAGATTGGCCACTTAGTTTTGGGCCATAATGGCAAAGAATAGGCAGAGGAAAAATGAGAAGAAGCTCATTATAAAATTGTACAGGTGATTTTCTTTTAATAATTTATTTTATTTATTTGAAAGAGTTACAGAGAGGGAGAAACAGAGAAGGAGAGAGATCTTCCATCCGCTGATTCACTCTGCAATGGCCGCAACAGCCGGGGCTGGGCCAGGCTGAAACCAGAAACCAGGAGCTCCATCCAGGTCTCCATAGCAGGAGCCCCAAGCGTTTGGACCATCTTCTGCTGCTTTCCCAGCTAGCGAAACTGGGTCAGAAGTGGAGTGGTTAGGACTCGAACCAGCATTCATGTGGGATCTGACCTCACAGGTGGTAGCCTAACCCACTGCCACAGCACAGGCCCCTGCACTGAACCTTGAACTTCTGAGTTGAAAGTGCCTCAGCAGCGTGAAGCAGTGGGTTAAAACCGCCCCCTGCAGCGCCAGCGTCCCGCATGCCGCTCCGTGTCCCGGCTGCTCCACTTCTGATCCAGCTCTCTGCCAAGGCTTGGGAAAGCAGCGGAGAATGGCCCAAGCATTTGGGCCCCTGTCACCCATGTTGGAGACCTGGGAGAAGCTCCTGGGGTGTGGTAAGGGCAGCCCGCTGCAGGGGTGAGGGGCAGGTAGGGGGCAGGAGAGGAGTTGGTGAGTGTTTATTCGGCCTTCGATACAGTGTACGCTGCAGTGAGTGGTGCTTCGGCAACAAAGAATAAGCAGGAAAGCTTGGGCAGCTGTAAAGGTGGAGAAGCGGGTGATGTGCTGGTGAGTGACTGTGGAGGCGGGGACCTCCCCTCTGAGGCGCTGAGGAGAGCCCTCAGGGTGAGCAGCTGCGCTGGGAGAGGTGTGGGCCCAGAAGCAGGGAGAGTGGTGGGTAACAGGGTCTTCATCACGTGCAGTTCCCTTGTCTGCAGAGCGCTGCGTCCTGATGGCTCAGGGCTGCCCTGGAGGACTCGAGTCAAACAGGGCAGCCGGCGAAGACGAGCACGGTGTCCCCTCCCCCCAGGGCCTGCAGTGCGGCCTAGCGGGTAAAGCTGCCGCTTACCAAGCTGGCAGCCCAGAGGAGGTAAAGCTGCCGCTTACTATGGCTGCTCCACTTCCACTCCTACTCCCTGCTCATGTGCCTAAGCAGCAGAAGATGGATCAAGTACCTGGGCCTCTGCATGTGCGTGGGAGCCCCGGATGGAGTTCCAGGGTCCTGACTTAGGCCTGCCTGGCCTCGGCTGTCGGAGCCATCTGGGGAGTGAACCAAAGGATGAAGATCTCATTCTCCATGTCTCCCTGTCTCTGTGTAACTCTGTCTTTCAAATAAGTAAATGGACTTTAAAGAATGAAAATGGGAGTTCAAAGGGCTCCGGCGCCGCTCCTCTTACTGGTGTGCCGTGGGAGCCGTTGGAGGTGTGCAGCCTGGAGGTGGCGCGCAGTCGCGTTTCCGCTTTAGAAGGAGCTGTGACAGGAGCGTGCGGAGTGGACGGCTGCAGAGACGCGAGCCTGCGTTTCTGACTGACTGTGTTCATCCCTAGGTTCTGGGCAAGGATCACCCTGATGTTGCCAAGCAGCTGAATAACTTGGCCTTGCTGTGCCAGAACCAGGGCAAGTATGAGGAAGTGGAGTATTACTACCAGAGAGCCCTGGAGATCTACCAGACAAAGCTGGGCCCCGATGACCCCAACGTGGCCAAGACGAAAAATAACCTGGTAGGTGACGGCGGGCCGTGGCGTGGCCTGGGCTGTTCTTGCAGACTCAGAGCAGCCGTAACTCTGCCTGCCCATCGGGGTGTGTGCGTTGCTGCCGTGTGAAGGACACCAAACTCTTTCTTTCACTTCAAGGCTTCCTGCTACCTGAAACAAGGGAAGTTCAAGCAAGCAGAAACACTGTATAAGGAGATCCTCACTCGGGCGCACGAGAGGGAGTTCGGATCTGTAGACGGTAAGACGCTCTCCTGACGTTCACGCTGTGACGTGGTTTGCAGCGTGCAGTTGGTGATAGTGAAGTCCTTAGGACCTTTTCCAGGGTAGAATGCGATCTGGGACCACTGTGTAGCCAAGCGCTGAGTCACCGGGTCGGGCGGCTGCGTGTCCTGTCCCACAAGGAGTCCGTGCTGCCTCTGCTCCTGCCTGCGGCTTCCTGCTCATCGGCCCCGCCAGGCAGTGGTGACGGCTCAGTGACTGAGTCCCTGCCGCCCGTGGGGAGACCTGGGCTGAGCTCTCATCCCCCTGCCCTGGCCTTGCCCTGAGTTCCAGGCCCATGGGGAGGCCACCAATGCCTGCCTCGGGCCGCACTAGTTCACCTGCCTGTGAAGCTCACAGCCGTTTTCTCAGCGCTAATGGCCACTGAAGACTTCAGATACGCCGGCGTGACCGTGCTGCACAATGACGCAGAAACAGGACGGTGGCCTGCCGTTGCCAGCCAGGCCGTGCATGCCACTGTGGAGGCACAGCAGGGGGGTTGGTTTCTTCTTTTCTTTTTAAATATAGTATTCTTTTTTTATTTTTATTTTATTTTTTTATTTGACAGGTAGAGTTATAGACAGAGAGAGACAGAGAGAAAGGTCTTCCTTTCGCTGGTTCACTCCCCAAATGGCCGCTACGGCCGGTGCACCGTGCTGATCCAAAGCCAGGAGCCAGGTGCTTCTTCCTGGTCTCCCATGCGGGTGCAGGGGCCAAGCTCTTGGGCCATCCTCCACTGCCTTCCCAGGCCACAGCAGAGAGCTGGACAGGAGAGGAGCAACTGGAACTAGAACCCAGCACCCATATGGGATGCCAGCACTGCAGGGGGAGGATTAACCAAGTGAGCCACGGCACTGGCCCCTCTTTTTTTTTTTTTTTTAAAGGCCATCATTTTATTTGCAAGAGTTACAGAGAGGTAGGGACAGAGAGAGGTCTTCCATCCGCTGGTTCACTCCCCAATTGGCTGCAGTGCCGGAGCTGTGCTGATCTGAAGCCAGGAACCAGGAGCTTCCTCTGGGTCTCCCACGTGGGTACAGGGACCCAAGGACTTGGGCCATTTTCTGCTTTCCCAGGCCATAGCAGAGAGCTGGATCAGAAGAGGCGCAGCCGAGACTCAAACCAGCGCCCATATGGGATTCCGGCACTGTAGCCAGCAGCTTTACCTGCTACGCCACAGCGCCGGCCCGGTTTTTTCTTGCCTGGGGGGTCTGTAGAAACCACTTTTGAAAAATCTTCCAAAGGTGTCCTTTTTTCTGGGTTGTTGACGGGAGCGGTCAGTCTCTGCCGCAGGTGTCGTGGTGCTGGGGTGCGCGTGGTGCAGGCCCGGCATAGCCCTCGGTGCCCAGGTCCGGAGGTTCCGCCCTGACCTGATGCAGAGGCTTCGCTGAGCCTTGGGTGTCCCTAGCCCATCTCCTTAATTAATGCTGCTCCTCCCAAATCCTGCTCTTGGGGTGGACGGCTTCCTTGCAGGTGGCTGGCTTCTTCCTGCTAAACGCAGCTGTGTGCAGTTAGCTGAGCTCCAGTTAAAAGCAGTTTTTCTCGTGATTTATTCTCTGTGCGCGTGAAGCATGGGCTGATCAGGCGCTCCTTCCTGAGGCGGGTGTTGGTGGGAGGGGTCTGTCGTGGCTCACTGTAGCCAGAGTGCATTGGGTCCCAGCTGTGCCAGTTAGGGGGTATATTTGTACTTGTGTTCTCACAGTGGAGCTAGTTTACAACCATTATTTAAAAACACTTGTACTCTTTCCCTCCTAAGATGGGAGACCAGGATGAAGCTCCTGGCTCCTGGCCCAACACTGGCTGTGCAGCCAACTGGGGAGTGAAGCAGCAGATGAAAATCTCTTTGACCTTCTTTCTTTCTTTTTAAATTTGTTTATTTATTTGAAGTCAGAGTTACACAGAGAGAGGAGGAGAGGCAGAGAAGGTGGGGGGTCTTCTATTCACTGGCTCACTCCCCAAATGGCCTCAATGGCCGGAGCTGGGCCGGTCTGAAGCCAGGAGCCTCCTCCAGGTCTTCCACATGGGTACAGGGGCCCAAGGACCTGGGCCATCTTCTACTGCTTTCCCAGGCCACAGCAGAGAGCTGGATGGGAAGTGGAGTAGCCAGGACTCGAACCAGCGCCAATATGGGAATCTGGCACTGCAGGCGGTGGCTTTACCTGCTCCACCATAGCGCCAACCCCTCACCCTCGTTCTATGCTACTCTGTCTTTCAAATAAACAAATAAATTAAAAAAAAAATACTTTTATGACCAGTGGTAGTAGTTGTTAAGCATTAAGTCATGTGTTAGTTACTGAATAAACAGATTAAATGTGTGCTCTCGTGTCACTTTGTCAGCAGTACTGTGACTGATTCCATTAAAAATATTTTTATTTGAAAGTCATAGTGACAGAGCAAGCTCCCAAATGCTGATTCACTCTCTAGATGTCCCCCAAAAGCAGGGCCTGGGCTAAGTCAAAGCCGGGAGCTAGGAACGGGTTCCCTGCATTGACGGCAGGCACCTGGCTACTTGAGGCTACCTCTGCCTCCCACGGTGCGCGTTAACTTGAAGCTGGGATGGAGCGCGAAGCTGAGACTCACACCGCATGCTCTGAGAGGGTGCGGGTGTCCCAGTCTTAGCTGGCATCTTCACCGCGCTGCCCAGTGCCAGTGCCTCCTCCGCTCTGCGCCTGTTCGTTTGCGTAAGTGAAACCGTGCTGTCCGCATTCGCACTGCTGGGAGCAGCAGGAGCTGAGCTGGTGTCTGATGAGGTCATGCCTGAAACGCGTACGGGTTCGTGCCTCTTCTGCTTTGCTGCACTGTCTTCACTGCTCTTCTCAGACTTTCGTGTAGTGGCAGATTGTTGAGATTCTGGAGTTCCCAGTGTTAGCCAGACGCTGGCGTTTACAATGTTACGAGTAAGCTCTAGCACTGGGCAGGCTGTCCTGACTCCGTCTCCTTGTCCCTCGGCACCGTGTCTGGCCCGACAGGCTGTCTTCCAGGGCGCACTGGGTCTGTCCAGGTTGTAAGAAGTAGGGTCCAAGAGGGTCCTACAAAGACTGAGCCACGCCCTGAGTCACTGAGACCAGCAGCCTCGGTGCCGCGTGGTTCTGTCGCGCTCCAGTTGAACCTGTTTCTTCTTCCCTAGATGAAAACAAGCCCATCTGGATGCACGCTGAAGAGAGAGAGGAGTGCAAAGTAAGGACGCGCTACTCAGGCCTTCTCTAAATTGCTGTACTGCGTTCAGGGTAACTGCTCACCTCGCACTATGTGTTGTCAATTAGGGGAAGCAGAAGGACGGCGCGTCTTTCGGAGAGTACGGCGGATGGTACAAAGCCTGCAAAGTCGACAGGTGAGAAAGCCACAGGGCTCCTGGGCAGGCTGGGCAGGAAGCTCCTCGCGCTGATTGTCCGACCTTGTCCCCAGATTCCAGTAGCACGCCCACCGTCTTTGTAAATTAGGCCATTTACAGACGCAGAACTCACTGTCCGTCAAGCGCACTGGAGGACGGGAAAGCGGCTGCTGTGTAGGGGAGCAGTGCGCTCGGGCAGCCCTTTCCGGTGCGCAGCTGTGACGCCGCCACGGTGCTGACGCAGGCATCCTCCCCTCACTTCCATGCTGGGAGTGCGAGCCGGTGTGGCTGCCGGTCCCTCCGTGCCCTCTGAGCCGGTGTGGCTGCCCGGTCCCTTCGTGCCCTCCGAGCTGGTGTGGCTGCCCGGTCCCTCCGTGCCCTCTGAGCCAGTGTGGCTGCCCGGTCCCTCCGTGCCCTCTGAGCCGGTGTGGCTGCCGGTCCCTCCGTGCCCTCCTGTTGGGGGCTCAGCCCGGCCTGCTGCCTTCTTCACTTTCCTCGTCCTTTTGACGAGGCCTGCTGGCATCTGCTCAGGAACCTCTCTGGAATCAGCATCCCACCCTGGGGCTCCCCACGGCACTGACTGTGCTGCGCTGCACACGTAGACCCCGCGCTGCACACATAGACCCAGTGCTGCACACGTAGACCCCGCGCTGCACACATAAACCACACGCTGCACACGTAGACCCCGCGCTGCACACGTAAATTACACGCTGCACACGTAGACCCCGCGCTGCACACGTAGACCCCGCGCTGCACACATAGACCCAGTGCTGCACACATAGACCCAGTGCTGCATACGTAAACCACACGCTGCACACGTAGACCCCGCGCTGCACACGTGGACCCTGCGCTGCACACATAGACCCCGCGCTGCACACGTAGACCCCGTGTTGCACACGTAGACCCAGTGCTGCACACGTAGACCCAGTGCTGCACACATAAACCACACGCTGCACACGTAAAGCCCGTGCTGCACACGTAGACCTAGTGCTGCACATGTAGACCCCGCACTGCACACATAAACCCCGCGCTGCACACATGGACCCCCTGCTGCACATGTAGACCCCACTGTACACATGGACCCCGCGCTGCACACGTAGACCCCGCGCTGCACACGTAGACCCTGTGCTGCACACGTAAACCCTGAGCTGCACACGTAAACCCAGTGCTGCACACGTAATCCCCGTGCTGTACACATAAACCCAGTGCTGCACACGTAGACCCTGAGCTGTACACATAAACCCCGTGCTGCACACATAAACCCAGTGCTGCACACGTAGACCCTGAGCTGTACACATAAACCCCGTGCTGCACACATAAACCCCGTGCTGCACACGTAGACCCTGAGCTGTACACGTAGACCCCCTGCTGCACACATGGACCTCCTGCTGCACGCGTAGACCCCCTGCTGCACGTGTAGATCCCGCACTGCACACGTAGATCCCGCACTGCACGCATAGATCCCGCACTGCACACGTAGACCCATCTGAATGTGCATTGTATGCCACAGCACATTACATCTTTGCATTTATGTCTATATTTTGAGTGTATTTTTGAAGATTTATTTATATATTGGAAAGAGTTACATGTAGTGAGACAGAGACTTCCATTCTCTGGTGCACTTTCCAGATCGCACAGTGGCCGGGCGGGGCCAGACCAGAGCCAGGAGCCGGGAGCTCCATCCAGGCCTCCCAGGGGTGCAGGGCCCTGAGCACTCGGGCCGTCCTCTGCTGCTTTCTCCCAGGCACCGTAACAGGGAGCTGTATCGGGAGTGTAGCAGCCGGTACTTGACCTGGTACTCAATTGGGATGCCAGTGTCTAGTGGCACCCCCTGTGCCTCAATGCTGGCCCCAAGTTTGTTTGTTTAAAAGGCAGACAGAGCCGGCACCGCGGCTCACTAGGCTAATCCTCCACTTTGCGGCGCCGGCACACCGGGTTCTAGTCCCGGTCGGGGCGCCGGATTCTGTCCCGGTTGCCCCTCTTCCAGGCCAGCTCTCTGCTGTGGCCCGGGAGTGCAGTGGAGGATGGCCCAGGTGCTTGGGCCCTGCACCCCATGGGAGACCAGGATAAGTACCTGGCTCCTGCTATCGGATCAGCACAGCGTGCTGGCCGTGGCGGCCATTGGAGGGTGAACCAACGGCAAAAGGAAGACCTTTCTCTCTGTCTCTCTCTCTCATTGTCCACTCTGCCTGTCAAAAAATAAAAAAAATAAAAAAAAAAAAGAGGGATTGTTCACTTCTCAATCCTTTCTATAAAAAAAAAAAAAAGGCAGACAGAGAGAGAGACCAGTCCACTGATTCATTGCCCAAATGCTCTGAACAGCCAGGGCTGGGCCAAGCTGAAGCCATGAGCCTAGCACTCTATCTGAGTCTCCCGTATGGTGCCAGAGAACCATCACCCACTGCTCCTGGTACACACGGTAACAGGAAGCTGGCACCAGGAGCAGACTGGATATCCTGGCCTGGGCATTCTGATGTGGGGTGGGCATCTGGCTATTAAATTTGTTTTTAAAGATTTATTTATTTATTTGAAAGACAGAGTTACAGAGAGGTAGAGAGAGAGAGGGAGGGAGGGAGGGAGGCAGGGAGGGGCTTCCATCTGCT
Organism: Oryctolagus cuniculus; assembly: GCF_964237555.1. Classification (NCBI taxonomy): domain Eukaryota; kingdom Metazoa; phylum Chordata; class Mammalia; order Lagomorpha; family Leporidae; genus Oryctolagus; species Oryctolagus cuniculus. The sequence goes on from NC_091451.1 coordinate 46,457,037, forward strand.
GGTTCACTCCCCAGTTGGCCACAATGGCCGGAGGTGTGCCAAACCAGAGCTAGGAGCTTCCTTTGGGTCTCCCTCGTGGGTGCAGGGGCCCAAGGACTTGGGCCATCTTCTACTGCTTTCCCAGGCCATAGCAGAGAGCTGGATCAGAAGAAGAGCAGCTGGGACTCGAACCAGTGCTGTATGGGATGCCGGCACTGCAGGCGGGGGCCTTACCCGCTGTGCTGCAGCACCGCCCCTTCCATTTGTGCATATTGTCTGCACGTGCTTCCATCTTAGTCATCATCTCAGAGACATGGGGTGCTTCTGTGCCTCGAGTGCTGCCGTTAGCGGAAGCAAAGCTCTCGAGGCGCACGTGTGTCTGCTCCCGTGGGTGTGGGTTCACTTCTGCGCCCTGCAGAGCAGGATCGCGCCGGCCTGTCTGCAGGGGGCCTCCTGCCCGCTTCATTCACAGGGGACACCCCCGGGCGGGCTCCGGGCTGCCCCGCTCTGCCCCTTGGTGCTGCAGAGAGAGAGACGTGAGCGCTAGCATGACCCCAGCACCCCTTGCTGCCTGCACACACCAGCTCTGCCTGACTGCCACACAGAGCCGGCACAGACACCTGTGTGGACAGTGCCAGTGGTGTGTGGCTGTGGCCAGGGCCTGGAGGGAGGAGTGTGTCCCCTGCCTCAGAGGCTGCCGTAAGCAGTGTCAGGGCTGCTTGAGCTAGATGGACTGTAGACTTCACTTCTGGAGTGGAGTGCCCGGAGGCTGCAGTGGGCCCTGCCCACACGTGTCCACCCCGGAGGCTGCAGTGGGCCCTGCCCACACGTGTCCACGCCAGAGGCTGCAGTGGGCCCTGCCCACACGTGTCCACCCCGGAGGCTGCAGTGGGTCCTCGCCACACGTGTCCACCTTGGAGGCTGCAGTGGGTCCTCACCACACGTGCCTGCCCCTGGAGGCTGCAGTGTGCCCTGCCCACACGTGTCCACCCCGGAGGCTGCAGTGGGCCCTGCCCACACGTGCCCGCCCCTGGAGGCCTCAGGGGTCCTCACCACACGTGCCCGCCCCTGGAGGCCTCAGGGGTCCTCACCACACACGTCCGCAACCTTGGGGGTCCCAGGGCTGCTCCCAGGGCTGCATGTGCTGTGCTTTCCTGCAGCCCCACGGTCACGACCACCTTGAAGAACCTCGGCGCACTTTACAGACGTCAAGGCAAATTTGAAGCTGCAGAGACACTGGAGGAAGCTGCCATGAGGTCACGCAGACAGGTGGGTGGGTCCCCTCCGGCTCCCACTGACCTGTTGGAGCTCTGAGTCGTTGCTGCTTTTCAGTTGGAAGGTAGAGGCAGAGAGAGAGCTCCCACCTGCTGGTTCACTGCCTGAATGCCTGCAACAGCCGGGGCTGGGCCAGGGCGGGGCCAGGAGCCAGAGCTCCATCCTGGTCTCCAGCACGGGGGCAGGGCCCACGCTCTGCTGCTCTCCCAGGCGCACTAGCAGGAGCTGGATTGGAAGTGGAGCAGCTGGGACTCGAACCGATGCCTGTGCATCAGCGTCGCAGGGGCAGCTTAACCCGCTACACGCCAGTCCCTGGAACTTTTTTAATGCTTGTTTCTTTGCATGACTTTGAAAGTTTGATTGAGAAATAGAAAATTTTGACTATTTTTGTTAGTACAAATAAAAGACCATTAATAAGATACTGAGCACGAGCAGCAACAGCAAGATCTGATTGTTTGATTCCCCAGAATTCACCCTCTGAGGGCACCACGAAGAAAGTCAAACCACAGCAGAGCCCAGGACTCGAACCAGTGGGAGCCTGTGTGGGACGCTGGCACTGAGGCTGCGGTTTAACCCGCCGGCACCACAGCGCCTGCCCCTAGTCCAGTAATTTCTGTGTTATTGGAAAGAAGAGAATATTATCATATTACGATTCTGATTATCAAGTACAGTTGAGTCACGTGGTGTCCATACCCCTGTTCTCTAAGGCAGTGTTTGTTACAGGTAGAACGTTTCATTTATGTTACCTTTTTTTTTTTTTGTCAGCTGTACTTAGAAGTAACATTTGTATTTCAAATACCCGAATTGCACTGTGTCTACATCTTTCCATCCCTAGCTCTTCCCGGCCCTCCTTTGAGAGGTGGCGTTGATGTCTGTAGATTCGTGCATTCGTATCTTGGGAACAGCAGGGATCTTCAGTGTTATGAAAATAATACATGTGACTTCACAGTTCTTGCACCAAAGTAAACCTGTTTTTCTTTCATTTCCCCATAAAAAAGAAAAAAGTGAAGGGACAGCCCACTCAGCGGCGAAGCTGCCTGCAGGTCATTGCTGGTGGTCAGTGTCAGGTGTGGAGACGCCTCTGACAGCAGCAAGCTGCCCCTCGCGCCCGCTAGGATGGCCGTTGTGAACCACGTGGGACGTCACAGGGGCTGGGAGGGGCCTGGCAGCCGGCGCCCTCGTGCTGCCGGGAGGGAGAGCAGTGGTGCAGCACCGTCTGGTTGCTTTGTGCAGTTGCCGAGCGTTGCTTGGCCGGGGGACCCAGAGGGTGGAGCACGGGCTGGTCATCACTGCAGGGGGCCGTGCCCAGTGGTCTCTGCAGACACTGGACTAGGCGGAGGTGCTGTCTGGGTCGCGGTGAACTGTGTTTTCCAAGTGGATCTGCAGATGTCCAGCTCTGGGCCACTGCCGCGGAGGGGCCCACGCCCGTGGCCACCCTGGAGGCCTCTCCCTCCCCTCGGAGGAGCCGCTGTTGTCATGTGTCCCTCTGGAACTGGGGGTTCCGATTTTCCCAGCGAAGTGAACGCGAGCGCTGACGCGTCCCGTGCTTCCCGTCCTGGCCCGCAGGGTCTTGACAATGTTCACAAGCAGAGAGTGGCCGAGGTGCTCAATGACCCTGAGAACCTGGAAAAGCGCAGGAGCCGCGAGAGCCTCAACGTGGACGTGGTCAAGTACGAGAGCGGCCCAGACGGAGGGGAGGAAGTGAGTATGGGCGTAGAGTGGAACGGGGTAAGTACAGCGCGGCGCAGCCTGGCAGCGCTCGCCGGGCCCCCGCCCCTCCGTGCCAGGCAGTCGCCCGCTCTCGGATCAGCTGCTGCTTTCGCTTCCTTAACTTGCGCTCGCTCTGTGCGTACTGGAAGGGGTGCTTTCTCAAGCGGTCGTGGGCGCTGTGTGGCTGAGTTCTGAGCACTTAATGCTAGTGAGTGTCCTTGCTCCAAACTGTCATCCTTAACCTGATTCACGTTAACGCGGGGTCAGTGTGGCGGACAGCTAACTCGCGTCTTTAACTCACCCGTTGGGTCGCTAACTACAGTGCTGCTAACCTCCGGGCGGGCGCTGCAGGTCTGAGGAGTTCAGGAGGGGGGCCGTAGGGCAAAGCCCTGAGGTCCTGCTCCCCCCTCTGCCTCAGCTCTGGGGCTGTGCCGGGTGCTGACCGCTGACACAGAGTGGGCCCCTGAGCCTGGCCCAGCCCCGGGTCTCTCCCATGCGCCTCTGAGCTGTTTGTCCAGTGGTTGCCAGAGGGCCTTTAGCGAGTGAGTGGAACACACGGGTAGCTTCTGTACATGGAGTGGTGGCTTTGGGATTCTGCCCCTACCGGGCAGGCTGAAGGCAGGCCCCACCGGTTCAGGTGCACGCTCCTCGTCTTGGAAGCTGCATTTGCGCAGCCTGATTAGCTGTAGTAGTGGTTCTGGCCTTTCTTGCCGTCTGCTTTAGTGTGTGACTGCAGCGTGTTCTCGGGATTTCCTGTAGCTGTAGCTGGGTGAGGAGCTGGCGTTTTGTAGGAAGTGTCAGTAGCAGGTCCAGGGGAGCTCTCCCACCGTCTGTACCTGGCTGCTTTCTTGCTCTTTCCTGTGCCGAGACAGCCAGTGAGTGTCTGCTCTGACCCCCCCCCCCCGCCCCGGGTCCTCTGCCCCCCGCTGCAGCCCTGCAGAGCCCCGCGCTGCTTCCTCGACCCAGGGTGCAGCATGAAGTTTAGAGGAACCTTGTTGAGACAGATTTCTAGTCCACATTTATACATCACGCGAGTCAGTGTGTTGGGAGGCTCGGACGAGGGAGGTGTGCGGAGGGGCGTGGGGCTCGTGGGCTGTCGCCGCAGCCCTGCACGCCTGTGCCTCCCCACCCTGGCTCCCTCTCTGGCCCTGACACGTTGTGCACGAGACGTCGGGTGCTGCTCCTGAGCAGCAGGACGGCGCCCTCGGCTGCCGGGGGCCTGCGCTCCGTTCCCGGAAGCCACCCCAGGGCAGTGGCCGCTGACCCGACTGCGCGTGCGGGGGCTCCCGCGGGGCTGTGGCCTCTGGAGGGGCCGACAGGCCGCGGGGCTTCCCGGGAGGGATTTTCCAGCTGAGGGCGTGAGGAGGCTGTGCTGCGCTCCCCTAAGTTTGATTGAATTTTATTTTCGAAGCCTGCCTTTGTGTCTTAGAAGAGGCAGAGGTGGCAGTGTGCGCCTGCGCCTCCCCTCAGCAGCTGGGTTAGTGCGATGGAGATGGAGGGGCGCGGGAGGCGAGCGGGAGCCGGGGCCGCCGCGCTGCGTCCCCTCCTGCTGTGTCCGCACCGAGGTGAGACTGGGAAGTTCCTCACGCTGTTCTCGCACAGCAGAGTGCGCTGAGATGGGGGACGTTTGAGAGCCGGGACCGCTGAGGCCGGCGCTGTGGCACAGTGGGCCCAGCCTCCACCTGCAGTGCCAGCATCCCACATGGGCGCCAGTTCTCGTCCCAGCTGCTCCACTTGGATCCAGCTCCCTGCTAGTGGCCTAGGAGAGCGGTGGAGGATGGTCCAAGTGCTTGGGCCCCTGCACCCGTGTGGGAGACCTGGGAGAAGCTCCTGGCTCCTGGCTCTAGCCTGGCCCAGCCCTGGCTGTTGTGGCCATTTGGGGAGTAAACCAGCAATGGTAGACTCCTGTCTGTCTCTCCCCCTCTCTGTGTAACTCTTTCAAATAAGTAATAAAGTAAATCTTAAAAGATAAATAAAAACCAGTACCAATTCAGCTATTGATAGGTAGGTGTACATCAAGATTTTTTAAAATCGGGAAATAAATTAATTGTTGAGGTAGATGTTAGTGCTGTGACCGTCATCTCTCTCTCTCTCCTTTTTTAAGATTTTATTTGAAAGACAGAGTTAACAGAGAGAGAAAACGCAGAATGATTGTGTATTCCTGGTTCCCTGAATGGCCGCAATGGCTGGGGCTGGGCCAGGCCAGAGCCAGGAGCCAGGAGCTTCTTCTGAGTCTCCCATGTGGGTGCAGGGGCCCAAGCACTTGGGCCATCTTCCACTGCCTTCCCAGGCTGTTAGCAGGGTCCTGGAGAGGAAGTGGAGCAGCCGGGACTTGAACCATCGACCACTGGGATCCAGCACGACAGGCAGCAGCGTAGCTCTCCGTGCCGCAGCGCCGGCCCCGTAACCATCGTCGCAGTGCACAGTGCGGATTCCGAGTTTTATTAGAGTAGCTTCATTGTTCTTATTATAATAAGAACTTATTATGCATCTATAATGAGAAAATACCATTTAGATTGCACCTTCTGTTGGGGTTCTGCATACGATTTTTTTTTTTTAATTTTTTTGACAGGCAGAGTGGACAGTGAGAGAGAGACAGACAGAGAGAAAGGTCTTCCTTTTTGCCGTTGGTTCACCCTCCAATGGCCGCCGCAGCCAGCGCGCTGCAGCCGGCGCATTGCGCTGATCCAAAGGCAGGAGCCAGGTGCTTCTCCTGGTCTCCCGTGGGGTGCAGGGCCCAAGCACTTGGGCCATCCTCCACTGCACTCCCTGGCCACAGCAGAGAGCTGGCCTGGAAGAGGGGCAACCGGGACAGAATCCGGCGCCCCGACCAGGACTAGAACCCGGTGTGCCGGCGCCGCAAGGTGTAGGATTAGCCTAGTGAGCCGCGGCGCCAGCCCTGCATACGATTTTAACCCTTTAAGAAAGGATTTTAGTGCTTTTTAAAATGTTGCAAACTGCTGAGAAGACCTTGTGCCACAGTGTGGGGCGGCTCCAGACTCAGCAGAGGTGCGGGCAGGGGCTGAAGTCACTGTCAGTGTTTCCACCTCGTGCGCGCAGGGGCCCAGCGCTGGATGCAGCTGCTGCCTTCCCAGGCTCATTAGCCGGGAGCTGGACTCGCTCCCAGGCTCTGAGAATGGGACGCAGGCGCCTCAGGGGAGGATTCACCTGGTGTGCCACTGTTGGGGAATGAGATGATTGCAGTTAGAAATAGATGCATTTTAATGTTTTTTGATTTTTTTAAGTTCTGAATTTAAAACTTTCTGAAGAATTTTGAAGGTGACCAAGATATATACCACAAAGAAATAAATATAAAAGATATATATATATAAATGTAAAAACACGAAATCATCAGAAATTCTGCTGTACATAGATAGTAGCTAGCACTGTGTTTTTTTTTTTTTTTTAAGATTTATTTATTTATTTATTTGAGAGGCAAAGTTACAGAGAGAGGGAGAGGGGGAGAGGGAGAGAGAGGGAGGGAGGGAGGGAGACAGAGAGAGAGAGAGGTCTTCCATATGCTGGTTCACTCCCCAGATGGCCACAATGGCTGGAGCTAGGCTGATCTGAAGCCAGGAGCCAGGAGCTTCTCCTGGTCTCCCATGGGGTGCAGGGCCCAAGGACTTGGGCCATCCTCCACTGCCTTCCTGGGCCACAGCAGAGAGCTGGATGGAAAGCAGCCAGGACTTGAACCGGCACCCACATGGGATGCCTGCACTGCAGGCGGCGGCTGGGACTCAAACTGGTGCCTTTATGGGATGCTGGCCCCATAAGCAGGAGATTAGCCCACTGTGTCACAGCCCAAGTCCTCACTGTGTGCATTTTTAATCAGTTCATTGTGCGATGCATTTCTGGTCAGAAACCCCACGTTAGCAACATAAATATTCTCTCACTGCAACTGACAGAGGCAGACAGGTTTTGAAAGTTCTGGAGTGGGTGGATCCCACGTGAGGTGGCGGCCAGCCTTCCTGCTGGGTCTCCGGGGCCCAGGGCCTCGGGTGGCAAGAGCAGGCTGGGCAGGTGGGTGGCCCTGTCAGCCCAGGGGCTGAGTGTGGGAAAAAACCAGACACAGACATGAAGTGCCGGTGTGTACTGTGCCGAGTGTCCAGGTGCGGTCCAGCAGAACCAGCCCCGCCGCAGTGTGCCCAGGGCCAGCAGCTAGCGGAGCTGTGGGGGCGCCCGCGTCCTTCCCAGAGCAGCCAGGACGTGTGTGTGCGGTCCAGCAGCGCTCTCGAGGCGTTGGTAACAAGTTTTATTTTTCCATTTAAAGATGAGAAAAATGAAGCTCGGGCTGGTTAAATGACCTGCTCAGCGGCCATGGTGAGTCAAGTGGGCGGGCGCAGGCGGCTGCTCTGCGAGCTGGCACGCCAGGGGCGCCACTGCCTGTGGGCCACTCCGGTCTGGAGCGGCCCCTGCATGTTCAGACGCGGATAGGCTGTGGTTTCTCAGGTTCCGAGTGTCTGCCACGTCAGTGTTTCAGAAGTGGGAGCCCCTCCTGGCCTCAGGGAGGACGTCGGGGTCAGGGGAGCAGCGCCCATGGCTGCGGGGCCCTGGGGCTGCGCTCAGTTCGGAACCGCATTTCTTACAGTGGCTTAGAAGCCCGTTCACTGGGGGGAACTGCGGACACAAGCCCCTCCCTGAGACGCGTGCTCGGCTGAGCCCCCGGCCCAGCAGAAGCAGGCACAAGGCCGCCCCAGGGCCAGGCCGTGCAGGGCAGCGCGGGGCGGGGCTGTCCTGTCTGGCGTGGTTTCACGTGCTCTCTCGTTTCTGTCTGACAGGCCTAGCCGCCCGTGTGCCTCTCCGCCGCTCCTGCATGCCGGGCGGCGCTCCTCCAGCTCCCTCTCTCTCCAGCGCCGCCTGCTGTGTCTAGCCACCCTAGGATCTATCAGACTGCACCTCTCTGTGACTGGCCACTCCTCTCGGTGCTGCTGTCCTTTGTGGGGGTTCCTGACTCTGTATACTTGTAGCTTTGCCAGATATGTACTTAGGATTATAACTGTATTAATAAAACCCATTACTGTGTAATACATGAGTGTGAGAGTTAAGAACGACTAGCTGTTCACTGTAGCAGGCAGCTCCCAGTGTCACACAGGTGTTAGCCAAGGCATGAGGCCCCTGCACGTGCTCCCCTCACTCAGACCCCGCGAGCGCCCCGGGCCCCCGGGCCCCCCAGGATTTGCGAAGTAGCATTTGCTGTGTAGTCTTTGTGTGACATTTTGGCAATTCTGCTTTTCTCTACTAATCTTCAAGTGCTCGGTGGTTGTGTATTTGTGTCTTTCTAACTTCTAATAAACTCACTCCAGCTGACCTGTGTCCCGTCTGTCTGCTTCCTGGCACTCTGCTCACTCTGGGGGCGCAGGCTGGGCGCTTCCGGAGGTGACGGGTTCCTGCTGCTAATCCTACTAAGTGATTCCTGCCAAGAATAAAGGTTCTGTGTACACACTGTTCGCGTGTTCTTGATTTTCATGTGCAGACAGACTGGATTGTGTTCGATTGCTCATGTCTGAAACTGTGGGCCACAGCCAGGCCACCCTTTGCTTGCAGGTGTCTAGGATTTTTGGTGATTTGCACAGTGAGCATTCTGGTTAACTCCCAGCCATGTGTATGCTCACATGCAGGGCAGACATCCTGTGAGGGTGCTGGCGGGCAGAGCCTCTGGGTGGCGCTTAGGCGGCCTGTGCAAGGGACGCGGCCGCCAGGTCTGGTGGCACTTCCCTGGCACGTCCCTGGCACGTCCCGGGGGGATGCTCACGCAGTAACCAGACTCGGCGGGGCTGGTCCGCCCGCAGACGGCAGCGTCAGTTCTCCTTGGGGGATGCAGTTCCTTCCAAGGAGCTTCTGGCCTGGACGGAGGCGCAGCCTTCGGGCGGTGGGGACTGCTGGCGCGGGGCCTGGCGCGGCGTCACCGCTGTCGCGTCTCTTGCAGGACGGCGGAGGATCTCTAAAGCGCAGCGGCTCCTTCACCAAGCTCCGGGCTTCCATTAGGCGCAGCAGCGAGAAGCTGGTCAGGAAGCTGAAGGGCGGAAACCCGCGCGAGAGCGAGCCCAAGAGCTCCGGGTAACTGCCCCTCCCGCCTGCGCCCGCGGCCCGCCCCCGCCGCCCGGCCGCAAAGCCTCCCGCGTGGCTAGACAGGAAACGTCTGGACCTCGGGTCCTGGCCCTCCACGGGAAAGCCGCCGTCGTGACGGGTTTTGACACGGAAGTCTTGAAGGGTTAGCAGCCCACGCGGCAGGGAGCCCGCTCTCAGGCCTCTTGCGATGTTGAAACCCGAGGTGGCGGGCGGCAGGGTCTCCAGCCGTGCCATGCCGTTGGCGGGGGAAGCCCCAGCTCGCTCAGCAGCCCCACCCTCAGCTGTCCCTGGAGACCCAGGGTGCCGACGCACGTGCCCTTGCCACGCTCGGCTCTCACGGCCTCGTCACGGCCCTCTCACTCAGTGCCGCTCGTGACCGGGCCCCGCCCTCTCGGTCTGAGAGTTGGCCCTGCGTGGTCAGCAGGGAGCCGAGGCCCTTGACGTGGGGCGGCCTCGCGGTGACTGGTGGGCCGAGACCTGTGTGCTCTTGTCCGGAAGGCTGATGGCTGTGGAACCGCAAGGACAGGTCTTCGTCGGGCCGTTTGTGCTGAGGGTGCGCAGCGGGGTGGCCCGCGCCCCTCCCACGCCCTCACGGCTGTCGCGACTCCTGGAGGCGGCGAGCTGGTCTCGCAGGCCTGCCGTCCTCACGCCTCTGTGCCGGCTCTGAGTCTGAGTGTGGAGCGGGCCCTGCCCTCCGCGTGACAGCGGGGTGTTCCTGCGGTTCCCTCGCTCTCCTCTGTCTTTAGCAGGATCACAAAACTGAACACAGCGTAGCAGCCCCCGTGACCAGAGCCCTCGGTGCTGTCGGGGCTGGCACCACCCGCCCTGGCGTACAGATGTGGGCACCGGTTCAGGTGGGCGTTTTCCCAATCACTTAGCAAGTCCCACATCATCGAATGACCGCCCAGCTGGGCCGGTCCACTCGGGCTCCCAGTTGACCTTTCTAGTGAGTTCGGGGTCGCGCTGGCCTGGATGTCGCGGGGCCAGTGTTCGCAAGGGCAGGAGGCGCGGTGGCCGGGAGTCAGGCTGCCCCTCCCACCTGCGGGGGCAGCAGGAGGTGGCACTGAGCGTTCAGAACGCGACTCACCTGGATCCGGTTCGATTCCCTGCTTAGTCCGTCAGCAGTTTTAGGGAAAAACTGAACGGACTCCAGCAACATTTGTGTAGGCTTTGGGGGAGCCGTTAGTGTATCCTGGCTGGGACATCTTGGGGTGAGCTGATTGGAGGGAAACTGCCGCTCAGGAGTTGCCAGCCCTCGGGGACCTCGGGGAGCGCTGTGGGCACTGGCGCGGCTGCGGCGGCGGTTAGTTCAGCCTTCGCGGCTCGGGCGGCCGTGGGAAGGCCGTCAGTGACCACCGTCCACACCCACACTGTCAAGTATGGTCACAGGTGATGGCAGGCTATTGGTGATCAAGTATTTCAAGACCTCAAATGGGAGAAGATGTGAGCGTAAAATCCCTGTGATTTTTTAAGTGTGTAGCCATAAGTTGTGTTTTTTTTTTTTTTTTTTTTTTAAGATTGATTGATTGGCCGGCGCCACGGCTCACTAGGCTAATCCTCCATCTGCAGCGCCAGCACCCCGGATTCTAGTCCCGGTTGGGGCACTGGATTCTGTCCCGGTGCCCCTCTTCCAGGCCAGCTCTCTGCTGTGGCCCGGGAGTGCAGTGGAGGATGGCCCAAGTGCTTGGGCCCTGCACTCCATGGGAGACCAGGAGAAGCACCTGGCTCCTGCCTTCGGATCAGCACAGTGCGCCGGCCGCAGCGGCCATTGGAGGGTGAACCAACGGCAAAAGGAAGACCTTTCTCTCTGTCTCTCACTGTCTACTCTGCCTGTCCAAAAAAAAAAAAAAAAAAAAAAAAAAATTGATTGATCTGAAAGGCAAAGTTTTACAGAGAGAGCTTGGTCTTCCATTCACTGGGTCATTTCCCAGTGGGGCTGGGCCAGGCTGGAGTCAGGAGCCTGGAGCTTCATCCGGGTCTCCCAAGTCGGTGGCAGAGGCCCACCTTCCGCTCTCTCCCAGACACATCCGCAGGGAGCTGGGTCGGAAGTGGAGCAGCCGGTGCTCATATGGGATCCTTGTCACAGGTGGCAGCTTACCCACTGCGCCACAGTGCCGGCCCCTAACATAGAAGTTTTGGTTTTTAAGTGAAATACCAGCTCAAGTTCATTTTAATAATGATAAAGTTATTGTTCCTACTTTTTTTTTGACAGAGTGGACAGTGAGAGAGAGAGACAGAGAGAAGGGTCTTCCTTCTGTTGGTTCACCCCCCAAATGGCTGCTACGGCCGGCGCTGCACCGATCCGAAGCCAGGAGCCATGTGCTTCCTCCTGGTTTCCCATGCGGGTGCAGGGCCCACACACCTGGGCCATCCTCCACTGCACTCCTGGGCCAGAGCAGAGAGCTGGACTGTAAGAGGAGCAACCAGGACAGAATCCAGCGCCCCGACCGGGACTAGAACCTGGGGTGCTGGTGCCGCAGGCAGAGGATTAGCCTAGTGAGCCACAGCGCCTGCCTGTTCCTACTTTTTTTTTTTTAATTTATTTATTTATTTGAAAGTCAGAGTTACACAGAGAGAGGAGTGGCAGAGAGAGAGAGAGAGAGGTCTTCCATCCAATGGTTCACTTTCCAATTGGCCGTAACAGCTGGAGCTGTGCTGATCCGAAGCCAGGAGCCAGGAGCTTCTTCCAGGTCTCCCACACGGCTGCAGGGGCCCAAGTACTTGGGCCACCTTCTACTGCCCTCCCGGGCCACAGCAGGGAGCTGGATCGGAAGAGGAGCAGCCAGTCTTGAACTGGTGCCCATATGGGATGCCAGCGCTTCAGGCCGGGGCGTTAACCCGCTGCGCCACAGCGCCGGCCGCTATTTCTACTTTTAATATAGAAAAATACATTCTGCATCTGCGCTTGAGTGCGAGTGCCCCCAGGGCCACCCACTCCCTTCCTAAACGCACTTGGCTGCACCAGCAGGGGGCGCCACCTGCAGCCCTTAGACAGGAAGGGAAGGACGCGGTGCTTGGGGAGAGCATCTGGCTGAGGGTGGGCACTGGACACGGTGGACGGACGTCCGTGTGAGGGGTGCGTAGCGGTCAGGGCGAGCCAGGTAAAGGCCGCCTCCACCCGTGGGCCGTCCCCAGGACCCCCAGTGGAGCAGGTCACTGCGGGGCGAGGAGGGACAGCTCTGCCGTGTCTCCTGTTGCCGTCTGACCCATGTGCTGATCTGTTTGTCCTCGCATGTCCGTGTCCGGGGCGCAGCCTGAAGCGTGCCAGTTCTCTGAGCGTTCTTAACCTGAGTGGCAAGGCCTCTGAAGACCGCTCGCAAGTAAGGAGCCTGCCCCGGGGCCGCTCTGGGCTGCACGGCTGCACGGTGGCGGCTCTGGCCCCCGGTCTCTCCCCAGCGTGACGGCGGTCGTTGAATACCCCTCGTCACCACGCCGATGTGCCGCGTGGCCGGCTGTGTGTCACTCACTCACTCCTTGTCTGAGTCAGCTGTCGCTCCAGCTCCAGGGACGCAGTGACTGACACGCTGTCCCCGTCAGTGTCCCTTTCCATCCTTCGGGTTGGCACCCATGGGTCCCCTCCTCCTTAAAAGAATGGCGTCTGCGTTCTCATTTCTCTTCGCAGTCAAGTATGGCCGCCGCAGTGTGGCCAGGGCCGTCCGTGTCTAGAACCTGGTCCTCTTGCCCAGGTGCCTTGAGCAGACGTGCCAGCCTCGGAGACCGTGGCTTTTGGCAGCGGGCCTGGACTGTGGCTGGTGGGGACACTTCTAGCTGACAAGCTATTAGGTGGCGATGGACAGCAAGGGCCTTGCCGCTAGCCTGCCCTCACCGGGCCTCCCCGTGGCACCCTTGGGAGGTGGCCTCTCACGTGCTGCACCCCCAGGAAGCCTAAAGGATGCTGGGTAGTTTGCTTTCAGCACTCCTGGTAACGAAAGGGTTGCTGATGAGACAGTCTCTTTTTGAAGATTTATTTATTTTGAACGGGTTAGAGGGAGAGACACAGGGATCGTCCATCGTGCCGGTCACTCCCCGGAGGGCCAGGCTGGAGCCAGGCGCTTCATCTGGGTCTCCCACAGGGGTGCAGGGGCCCAGACCCTTGGGCCCATCCTCTGCCGTTTTTCCCAGGCCATGAGGGCGCGGCGCGGCGTGGGTGGTGGCTGCACCCCTGCCCCACAGCGCCAGCCCCGAGCCTTTTAGCTTCCCGCTTCCTGAGGTTCACACACAGGGGCTTCAGAAACTGGGAAGCCACGTACGGACTTCGGCACCCGTTGCCCCAGGTGAACCTTTCGTTCCTCGTTTCCACCAGCGTTTGGAAGCCCTGGTGTCTGCCCGGGGCCCGGGGCTGGGAGCGCACGCTTGCAGGCCTGCGCCGAGGCCTCGGCACCGCCTGAGTGTAATTCTCCCTGTTTTTTCACGCAGGAACGAAACCTCTGAGTGCCAGCCATACCGACCTGGCCCCCTGAGGTCAGGCAGAGCCAGCTAAACCGGGAGGCGCCGGGCCCCCGCGATCTAGCTGACCTGTGGGGGCAGATGTAGTCCACAGCGGCCCTGCCCGCTCCCTTCTTGCCATGACTCCGAGATGTTTAAGTTCTGACACCATAACGGGCCGCACCGAAGAGCCCAGGACTCGGCCCCGTGTCCTCCGCGTTGTCACCTGGGCCGGAGAGCCGCCGACGTAGAAGTGGTTCCCCAGGGACCGGAGGGGCTTCTCGGCCCGGGGCTGCGGTCACCTGCCCCCCCCCCCCCCCCAGCCAGTTTCTCCCCCTGTGGCTAAGTGTGTGGAGGCATGCTTTATTTTTAAAAAAGCTTTTCTTTATAAACAACACAGCGGACTTTGACAGGACGTCAGGTCAACCCCAAGGCCTCCTTTAAGGTCCTGTCTCGGCAGCCGCTCGGCGAGCAGGCGTCCCCGGGCCTCCCCGGGACGGGGGTGCGGGGCCGCTAGCTGGGACAGGTCGGCTCTGTTTTCATTTGCTAGTGTGGGCGGCCCCAGCCTGCCAGGTGTTGTCACGCAGGGCTGTTCAGAATGTCGGTGCTGGGTGAGGAGAGGGCTCTGGGCAGAAGGCTCCCGGCCCTGCCGCCTGGCGCCGACGCCGCCGGGGGCAGAGCCTCCCCTGTGTGACACCCAGGGGGGTTCTGGGGGCTCTCCCCACCAGGAGCCCTGCCTGCCCCCACCCCACGCTGCCGCCTGCCCCGCGTCAGGCCCCTGGCGTCCCTCGGCAGGGCTGCTGCTCGCTAGAAGGCCCGCGTTTGGGAAGCGCACCTGGTGCTGCCGTGGCACGTGGCTCCGGAGCCGTGGGCGCAGACAGGCCTGGGCAGTGGCCCTCGGGCGTCCTGCGGGCCTGCATCCGAGGCCGTGCTGGGGGGCCGAGGGCTCCGCAGGCCTGGTCGTGAGGAAGGGGGCTTCGTGCTTCAGGCCACGGCAGCTCTGGGCGCCGCAGGGTGGTTGTTGAACTCCCAGCACCGCGCCGGCTACGGCCAGTTTGCAGTTCCCGGGAGAGGCGTGCCGAGGGCCCCACGCGAGGCCCGGCCCCTGGTCCCTCAGTTTCCATGAAATAAGAGTGAAAGGCGCCCTGCACGGCACACAGGCGGGGGTGGTGCCCAGTCGTGTCCTACAGGGAAGCCCGTGCTGGGTGACCGAGGGCGGCGGCCAGGTCCGGTGCTGGTGGGACGCACACAGTTAATCTTCTGGAATGAGAAAGCTGCTGGGATATCATGTAATCAGAAGTTTAGGGTTGTAGTAAAATCCATCAAACATCTCCAGTGTCCTTGTTTACGTCTTGCAGGGTGGACTTTGCACTGCCGTAGCCCTGGAACTCCCTTGGGAGATCCGTGTCTGTGTGTGCACGTGGTTCTGAGCCGTGCAGGGGCCCGGTTCCCAGCCCCGGCCAGAGGCAGGTGCGGGCGCCCGTCTGGGCTCACCGGCCCGGCACTGGGTGGGAGGGACCTCAGAGCCACAGAAGCGTTTACAGAATGGTGGAGAGGCCACCTGAGGGGTCTTCAGGGAGAGGACTGGGCCGGGGCCGGCTCTGAGGCTGTTTGGGGGTCGCCAGTGCTGGACACCGCCCAGAGAAGGGCCTCCCGCAGGGCCAGCCGCAGCCGCTCCTGGGAGCAGCCTTTGTCCAGGGGCCCGTCCTCCTCTGGCTGGACTTTGTCTTGCCTGGAAAGTCTTTGGGACTGTTTATAAAATGCTTTATTTTCTGCTCTAAAGGTTGCTGCAGAAAGGCTCTTTGCTAAAAATCCAATCCCAAAGTAGCTTTCTCCCGCCACAGCCGCACTGGGGACGTGCCCTCGGCCGAGCGGGGCGTCCTGCCCCAGGAGCGCCCCAGGAACTCTGCGGCTCCAGGGCCGGCGCCCCCCACCCAGTGCCACCGCAGGGGGCCGCTTGCCTGTCCTGCGTCCCCGAGAGCAGGGAGTGACTCATTGTGACGGCGTGACCCAGAGCAGGGGTTCCTGTGGTGCCGGCAGGCGACAAGCACCAGCAAAGAGGCGCTGACGCCCAGAGGCGACTGCTCCCAGGGCTGGCCGGGCGGGCGGCGCCTGGAGGTGGGGGTGGCCCTGGGTGCACTCTGGGGGTGTGGCATGAGCAGGGTGGCCCCCTCACCTCCAGCCAGCAGGGAGCTTGCCTGGGGGCCACAAGTGGGGGCGGGGCCTGAGGACTGCCCTGCCGGGAAGGGAGCCCCTGTGGGGCTGGGGCAAGGGCCACCAGCCTCCGAGGGTGGGCCTGCGCGCAGTCGGTGGGTGGGTGCGTCCCAGAACCCGGAGGAGGGGAAGCACAGCGCCCCCCACACCCGAGGTGGCCCCTGGGCACTACAGCAAGGGACCGCCCAGGATGCCGGACACACGACCGGTGCCCAGGGCTTCAGGGATGTGGCCAGACGGGGTTCTGTGGACCTGGCCAAGCCACTCTGCAGCCACCCCGTCAGTGGGGCTCCGTTCCCGGGGTCCCACGCACCCCTTCCGAGTGGATGGTGTAGGCGCAGGAGGAGGGGGGCAGGTGAGGGGAGAAGAGCACCCGCAGGGTCCGAGCCGGGCCGCCAAGCACCGCCTCCTCGCCACGGCGCCGGTCGGCCATCAGCCTCAGCAGGAGCTGGTTGGCCCAGGCTGTGCCCAGGGCTGGAGAAGCGCGCGTGTCCCCGGAACTGCGAGGACAAAATGCAGCCCTGACGCCTGTGCCCTCGGCACCCTGCCCCCTGCACCTGGGCCACGCCCACACTCATACTCAGCCCTGCCCCCTGTACCTGGGCCACGCCCACACTCATACTCAGCCCTGCCCCCTGCACCTGGGCCACGCCCACACTCATACTCAGCCCTGCCCCCTGCACCTGGGCCATGCCCACACCCCAGCCCCTGCCCCTGGGCCACGCCCACACTCACCCCTGCAGCCCGGGTGCTGTGTCCTGCTCCTCCACGGTGTCTGTCACCTGCCAGAGCCACGGCAGTCAGCTCGAGAAGGCCTCGCGGGGTGCCCACGCCACACCCACCACACCCACGCGTGCCCCAGCCGGAAGCTCACCTGGTTGATGCACAGCACCGGGCTCTGGAAGGCGTGGCTTAGCCGCCGCAGTGCCGCCCCCAGCGCCTGCAGACGCCTGGCCCTGGGCACTGAGGCCTGGGCGTCAAACTCACAGCGGAATGGGGCTGCCACGGAGTCGATGACCACCAGGCGGGCCATGCCCCGAGACAGCAGGACAGGGACCTTCCGAGTCACGCACTCCAGCAGGGCGTCCTGCGCAGGGAGAGGCGGGGAGGGAGCCCCAGAGCCTGTGACCCTCGGCTGCTCTCCTGCGAAAGGCTCAGCCCTTCCCTCCCGCCTGCTGCCCCACAGCTCACGCTGGCTTCCCGGCATGCCCCCCTCCCGCCCTCCCCGCCCCCACTGTCACCGCGGTGCCTGGTCCCCGCCCTTCTGTGGCTCCACCCGGTGCTGAGGCCACAGAAACCTCCAGCCAGGGGCCACCCTGACCACCAGGCCGCTCTGGACGAGCCCTGGGAACAGCCGGCCTGTTGGTGTCCGGGCTGGGGGGACCCAACCGCCCGGGCACAGAGCTCGGGTGCTCGCGGGCTGCAGACAGGGTGGCCGGGCCGTCTAAGGCGGCGGCCACTGCCCCCCTGAGGGAGTCCCGCGTGTGCTTTGTCCCCAGGGCGTCCATGGCAGAGTTCCTCTGTGCGGAGAATGACAGCAGCAGCCTAGAGGACGCTAACGTGAACGTGAGTTCCGCCGCCTCGCCCACAGCGGGCAGGGGGTGGGGCCTGTGGCCACTCTGCAGGCCTGGGCGTCCGCATGTGGGGGGGACAGGTGCAGCCCCAGGGCTGCCCGTGCAGGTGAGGAGGGTGCGTGCCTGCCCCGAGAGCACGGGTCCCCCCGTGGCACTTCAGGTGGACACTGGACAGAGCTGCTGGCCACATGCAGGCCTGACCTGTGGCCTTCTCTTGCAGTGAGCCTGGCCTGCCCTGGACTGAGGACACCGCAGGTGGCCTGGGGCCGGCCCCGTGACGGCCTGGGCTGGGCTGGAGGGCCTGCCGCCTGGCACCCGCGGTACAGCGCTGCGGCATGGCCCTGGGCGCCTGCTGGGCGGGGGCCTCGTGTGGCCTGGGGCCCCAGGGCCCGGCTGTGCCCGTGCGGCAGATCCAGGGGCTGTGTCCCGAGCCTGCTGGGCCTCTGTTAACTTGTGTGTGTGATAATGTATTTTATTGTAAATTTTTTTAAAATTAAAAGTTTATACAGCTCGTCCTTTACTTGAAAACGTTTCTGTAACAACGCTTCAAAGTCTGGCCGGCTCTCCCCGAGGTGGGGGCCCTGCCCAGGAGGCCTGGCACACGCTGGGCTGTTCCCCCTGCCCCTACCCCACTGTGCCTCCCGGACCCTCGGCAAGGCTGGGGCAAGGCCGGGGTCCCCTGGGCCCAGCCGTGTCTGTGCTGCCACGAAGCCAGCATCTGAACGGTAGCCAGGGCCGGGTGCCCGTCAGGCCCTGGCAGGGGGGCAGAGCTGCCCGATCCCCTGTTCCCCGTCAGAGGCGGGGGTGGGGCACCAGGGCAGAGGCTGGAGGGCAGGAGGTGGCAGAGGAGGGTCCTCGGCCCGGGGGGGGGACCCTGCCACCTGCCCAGAGGCCACTCGTGCCCCCAGGGCGCAGCGGGCACCTGACCCCGCACCTGGAGCCACCCTCCCAGGCCCGGCAGGACCCTGCTCCCATCCCTCCCCCCCGGCCCGCGCCACGCTCACCACATCTGCCGCGTGCTCCACGAAGATCTGGCTGCTGAACCGTATCTTCCCGACCTCGTCCCGGGCCACGTCTGCCCGCAGCCGCCAGTGCTGCCCGATGAGCTGCTGCAGCCGCCTGGTGGGGAAGGCGCCCTCCGTGCAGATGTAGACGGCGCCTGCGGCACAGGCCCGCTGAGCCACACCCGAGCCCCTGCCCCCGCCCCCGCGGGCCGCACCCCACTCCACAGCCAGCTCACTGGCCGCCCGTGCGGGCTCCACCGTGCTGGACCCAGGGACCAGCAGTTCCCTCCACTGCCGAGGCGCCCGTGTCTCTGCTGTCCCTTGGAACGCCAGCTCACCCGGGGCCCAGCAGCCCTGGGGCAGCCCTGGCCCGGGCTCCCTGTGCCAGAGAATCTGCCCCGAGCAGCCCACAGCCGCCCTGAGACTTAGGGCACGCGATTTCCAACAGAGATGCCAGGAAAATCCAGTGGGCGAAGACCTCAACCTGGGGTGCTGGACGCCGGGTACCCACACGCAGAGGGGTGAGGCCGGCCCGGGCCGCACACGCAGCCACGGCGGAACTCAGAGGCGGTGGTCAGACCTCGCAGGCGGCCCTGCCCCTCAGGCTGGGCAGTGGTGCGCAGCTGTCACCCGGAAGCACCAGCAAAAACCGCGCTCTGTGGGAAAAGCGTTTGTGCTTCCAAGGATGCCACCGCGATGGGGACACCCACAGGGCCCGCTGGCCGCAGGGCGCCAGCACCCCGGCTGCTCAGCTCTCCACCGTGGCCCGGGAAGGCAGCGGAGGACGGCCCAAGTGCCTGGGCCCTGCACCCGCGTGGGAGGCCAAGAGGAAGCGCCAGGCTCCTGGCTCCAGCCTGGCCCAGCCCTGGCCTCTGAGGCCATTTGGGGAGTGAGCCAGTGGGTGGAAGAGCCCCCCTTCCCTCTCTCCCTGATGTTCTTTCAAATAACTTTTTTTTTTTTTCAAAAGTTCATACAAAATGAAATGTGTGAAGTATTTTTGAAAACCATGCATGTTTGCACGTTGGTGGGAGATGCGGCTGGAGACAGCAGGGTGCAGGGCGCAGCGTTCAGCCACCCAGAGAATGGAGGATGAACCCTAAACCCAGGAAACCACGGGAAAGAAAACCAGTCCCAGCCGGCACTGCGGCCTAACAGGTGCAGCTGCCACCCTCAATGCTGGCGTCGCCCAGGGAAGAAGGCTGCTCCTCTTCCAGCTCTCTGCTGTGGCCTGGGAAAGCGGAAGACGGCCCAAGTCCTCGGGCCCCGCCCCCACACGGAGACCCGGGAAAGCTCCCGGCTCCTGGCTCCTGGCTTCGGCCTGGCCCAGCCCTGGCTGCTGTGGCCGTTCCGGGAGCGCACCAGCGGGCAGTCTTTAAGAGGCCCCACAGCGTGCGTCTCCACCCACACGGAATGTTGCAGACAGGCGCGTGCGCGGAGCCCGGCCCTGCCCCCGTGCCTGGCTCAGGGCTTCCCGGGCCAGCCCAGCCTCTCGCTCCCTCTCCGTTCTGGAGGGCGGCACCGCAGAGGGGACACGGGGACAGCAGGGGTCAGCCTGGCCGGACGCGGCCCGGGGCCCCGGGTACTCACCGGCCTGCAGGCCTCCGTGCTGCCTCGGGAACTGCACGGCCAGGCAGAGCTGCAGCGCCAGCTGGGTCTTCCCCGCCGAGCCGGGGCCGGCGAGCTCGGTGATGCCGTCCAGGGGCAGGCCGCCGCGGAGCAGGCCGTCCAGGACCGGGCAGCCCAGACTCAGGCGCTGGTGCTGTGCCGGGAACCTGTCCTTTTGCTGGTGCAGGTGCAGCGCTGTGGGGCAGGTCGGGCGGGGTGAGGGCCCGCCCCGAGGCTGCCTGGCGTCCACCGGGCGTGCTCCTTGGAGGGCCTGTCCGGGGCTGGCACACCGACGAGAAACCGCCGTCCACAGCCAACCCAGACTGCTGGCCGGCACGTCCTGCACGCCAGCTCTTCCATGCCATGTCCGAGGGAGACCGGGGCCCTGCCTGCCCAGCGTCCCGACGCCGCCCCTCCCCGTGAGGGCCCCTGGGGTCGGCGGGGCGGCTACCAGAGAGGGGCCTCGTGCTGGGTCCCGGGAGGACGCGGCCCCCATCACAGCCTGCTCAGCGCGGGGCCAGCGAGCTCACTGCTGCCGCCGGCCTCTGACGGGCAGCCCTGCCCTGCCTCCTGTGCCCACCCTGGCCTGCTGCTGCGCTCTGAGCTGTGGCCAGCCCCGGGCCCGCGGCACACGGTGCCCACACGGGCGACGACAGACCCACACGTCAGCTCCCCAGAGGCCGGCGCCCGGCGCACCTGTGAGGACGCTGCTGCCTCGCAGGGACAAGGAGGCCGCTCTCAGCAGGTGCCGGACGTCGGGGCCGGACAGGCCGGTCACTCTCTGCAGGTCTGGGCCAGAGAAACGTAGGAGCTCCTTGGCTGACTTCAGTTTGGCTGAAACGAGACAGGGGCTGCCGTCACGCGCACTCCTTGGGACTGGACCCCCAGCCCCCCAAACCCTGAGAAGCCCTGACCGTCCCGGGAAGGGAGGCCAGACCTGACGCCCCGCACACAGGGGCTGCAGGCATGGCCTGGCAGCCGCGGGGACAGCAGGTCCTGGGGGAGAGGAGCCGGTGGGGACAGCGGGTCCGGGGGACAGGAGCCGGCGGGGACAGCGGGTCCAGGGGACAGGAGCCGGCGGGAACAGCAGTGCTGCCCAGGCACCGGGGGAGAGGAGCCGGCGGGGACAGCGGGTCCCGGGGGACAGGAGCCGGCGGGGACAGCAGGTCCCGGGGGACAGGAGCCGGCAGGGACAGCGGGTCCGGGGGACAGGAGCCGGCGGGGACAGCGGTGCTGTCCAGGCACCGGGGGAGAGGAGCCGGCGGGGACAGCGGGTCCCGGGGGACAGGAGCCGGCGGGGACAGCGGGTCCGGGGGAGAGGAGCCGGCGGGGACAGCGGTGCTGCCCAGGCGCCGGGGGACCCCGCTGTGGGGGGAGGGGGCGTGCACGTGTGCGCTGCTCCCCACTTGCGGGCTGTCCCGGTCCACCTGCCTGAGGCGGACGGGTGGCCCGCAGGGTGCAGGCCCCCCCATTCGTCCAGGCCGGGAACCAGGGCTCTGTCTGCGGCGTTCACTTTTGTCTTACTTGAGGCAGGGACCGAGGGACACCGCCCCCCGTCCCGCAGCTGGGCCAGGCTGACCGGAGCCGGGAGCCCCCCCCCCCCGTCTCCCCTCAGGCACCCGCGCCCTCGCCGCCGCCTCCCCCGGCACAGAGCACCCACCTCTCCTGACCGCGGTGATGATTCTGGGGTTCAGGTCCAGCTGATCCATCTCAGTGCGCTGACCGCAGACGGGCGGCGAGCACAGGGCGCTGAGCCCCGCCGCCGAGCCCCGGCTGACGCACCTGCCCGCGGGCGACAGGTGCCCAGCGCGTCTCCACAGGGCCCTGGGGGGCAGGACACTTGGGGAGTCAGCCTTGGGCCACCGGGCGCCCAGCCGGGGACAAAGAAGGCTGTGTCCCCGGCCCGGGCAGGCGGCCTGGCCCTCCCAAGGCCAGGGCGTGCTGGGCGGTGCCGGGGTCGAGGTCCTGGCAAGGCCCGGCGTCCGGGGTCAACTCTGCCGCGGGGGCCGGGGCACGAAGAGCGGGAGGCCGGCCTGCACGATGTCTCGGCCGGGCCGGGCAGCCCCGGGCTCCTGGTCACCCTGGACGCCCTGGGAGGGGCTGGACGTCCTGCTGGGCCCTGCGGCCCTTGTGCTCAAGCCAGTGGCTGTCCCCTTTTGGCCCGAAGCAGGGGACAAGAGGTCCAGCCCCGGAGGCCCTTCCGCAGCGGGGGATGTGGGGCTGCGGCTGGGCAGGGCCTGGGCGGGGCTCCGCCCGCTCAGCGGTGAAGACCTGCACCTGGCCAGGAGGTGTGGCCAGCCCAGGGCACGGCCGGGGCGCTGTGGGCAGGCCGCTGGACACACGCCCAGGACCAGCCACGGAGATTCCTCGGCCGGGGGCCTGGCTCCTAGGCTCACCCGCACGGGTCCTCACGGACGTCGGCTTCAGCCAGGTCGGTCTGGCAAGCCCACCCCCGGCCAGTCTTCGGCAGGAGCCCTGCTGGTCACTTCGCCCAGCATCCCCGGCCCCCGCCGGGGCCTTCCGGCGCCGCAGCCCGAGGCCGTGGCTATGCACCAGGCTACGGCACCCGGCCCGCGCCCACCCGGCCCGCCTCGCGGTGGCCGCGGCCCGCCACAGGCCGACTGCTGGGGTGGACACGCGGCTCTCAGCACAGCGCACGCCCTGGCGGCCGGGCACTCACGCCGGGGCCCGCCCCAGACCCCCGTCCGCAGGGCTCCTCCGGCCTCTTCCCGGCCAGGCCGCCCCCCCTCAGCCCCACGAAGCCCCGGCCCCCGCCCGCCGCGCTCACCTCCCGCGCGCGCCGCGCCTCCCGGCGCTGTCCCGCCCCTCTCGCCGTCTCTGCCAACGAGCGCGGGGTGCCCCGCACAGGCTGCACCAATCAGAGACGAAAAGACGCCTACGTGGCTGACTAAGCGGCCACTCCAAAGTCTCAGTTACCCCGAGGGGGGCGGAGCGGACCCTGGCCAGCCCTCGCTGCCGATTGGTGACCGAACGCAGAGTGGCGGAGGAGGTGTCCTCGCACTCGTTGGCGAGGACAGCGATGGGGCGGGGCCAGCGTTCCGATTGGTCCGAGCTCCAGGCCGGGCTCAGCGATTGGGCGGCGGCGCCGTCCGCCGCGGGGGGCGGAGACGGGCGGGGCGGGGCGGTGCCCCAGCTGCGCGACAGCCGGGCAGGCGGACGGCCCGGGGCCGAGGCGGCGTCATGTCCTCGGGGGTGGCCGCGCGCCGCGACGCCAAGAAGCTGGTGCGCTCGCCCAGCGGGCTGCGCATGGTGCCCGAGCACCGGGCCTTCGGGAGCCCGTTCGGCCTGGAGGAGCCGCCGTGGGTCCCGGACAAGGAGGTAGGACCGCCCCGCCGCCCGCGCGCGACAGGTGGGCGAGGGGCCCGGCGCTGGGCGCCGCCCGGGAGGCCGCGGGCCGCGCGGCGGAGGCGGGCGCTGCGGCGGGGCGGTGGCCCCGCGCCCCTGCGGTCCGGCAGCTGCGCTTTCCCGCCGGGGGGCGGACGTGCGCGCGGGGCGCCGGGGGCCGTGCGGGGCGCCCCGCGCGCGGCGAGGTGCACGCGCCCTCGAGGCTGCGGGCGGCGCTGGTCCCGAGCCCAGAGGTGACCGGGGTTGTGGGGGCGCTTCGTGCGGGCGGGGCGGGCCGGGCCGCGGGCGGGGGCGAAGTCCGGCCTGGGCTGCAGCGGCCGCGCGGGGAGGGGCGGCCCGAGTGTGGGTCCGCTGCGAGCCTGCGCCCGCCCGGTGCCAGCCGCGGGCGGCGAGGGGCGTCCTCCCGGGGGCGTGGCCGGGGGTCGGGCACGGCTGTGGGGTTGGCACAGTGCAGCCCTAAAACCTGAAGCTGTGGCCGCGTCCCGCGCGGGCTCCTGCTAATGCGCCCGGGACAGCGGTGGAGGCTGGGCCCCTGCGCCCGCGTGGGAGCCCGGGCTTCGGCCTGGCCCAGCCCCGGCTGTGGAGGTCATCTGGGGAGGGAACCAGCGGATGGAACTTGCGAGCGCGCGCCTCTCCGTAGCTCCGCCTTGCAAGTAAGTAAAACTTTGAGAACTATTGAAAAGTAGTGGTGACGCCGAGGACGGGGCCGTGTCGCGTGGCAGCGTCCCCTGCCCGGATCTGGGTGCACAACCTCGGAAGAGACTCAGGATCGCTCCCTTACGAACCCCGGCTGCCCGAGTGGTTGGGCCAGGCCCGCAGGCGAGCCCCAGGTGGGCGGTGGGGGGACCGGACGGGCCGGTTACCCTGCGCGGTGCGGGCCGGGCCCTGTGCAGCCCGGGGCGGGGGCGCGGGCCAGGGTCCTACCTCGGTCCCGGGGCAGGGGCTGCTCCCGGCTGGGCAGCAGCGTGGCTCCTTGGCGCCAGGATCCCCGTCCAGGTGGGCCAGGCCAGAACCTCCCCTGGCGGCACGGGGGCAGCCGCCCCGCAGGGCTGGGCGTGGCCTTGAGGGGTGGGCGCACTGCCCCGGCGGGAGGCGGGTTCCGGTGTGCAGTCCAAATCCTCGGACAGGCGAGCTCCTATCTGTGGCCCCCGCCCCCCCGCCGGGCCTGGGCTGGGCCGGCAGCCAGGAGCTCCGTCGGCGTCTCCAGCCGCGGGCCGGGGTCTGCAGGGGAGCCCGGCGCGGGGCTTAGCTGCTCCGTCTCCCCGGCTCCGTCGCGGATGAGTCCAGGTGAGGTGAGGGAATTCCAGAAGCTACGGAGCGTGGAACTGGAGTTTATTTTGTGCAGGATTCTGAATCCACGCGCAGTCCTCTCCAGCGTGGCTGTCACTCCCGCGGGTGTCTCGGCTCCTGGCCCCGAGGCTGCCCCGCTGTGGAAGGAGCGGGTCGCCCAGGGTGCAGGGGCAGCCAGGCAGCGCCAGCATTTCTTTCAAAGGCGGAGTCCGCCAGGGCCGGGCCAGGCCGAAGCAGGAGCCTGGAGCTCCATGCGGGTCCCCCACGCGGGTGCAGGGCCCCCGCGCCTGGCTCGTCCTGTGCCGCTGTCCCCGGCCATCAGCAGGGAGCTGGAACCAGACTCGGGCCGGCTCCCGCATGGGGGCAGCGGCCTCTGATCCAGGCCTGGGTTTGTCTGTGGCTGCGAGGGGCCCTCTTTTCTTTCTTAAGATTTATTTTTTTATTTATTTGAAAGGCAGAGTTACAGAGAGGCAGAGAGAGAGGTCGGTCGGTCTTCCATCCGCTGGTTCACTCTCCAGATGGCCGCAACAGCTGGAGCTGAGCTGATCCGGAGCCAGGAGCCAGGAGCTTCCTCCGGGTCTCCCATGGGGGTGCAGGGGCCCAGGACTCGGGCCGTCTTCCAGTGCTTTCCCAGGCACAGCAGAGAGCTGGATGGGAAGTGGAGCAGCCGGGACTAGAACCGGTGCCCATGTGGGAAGCAGGTGCCGTGCGTGGTGGCTTTACCCTCAGCCCGGCCCCAGGGGCCCCCTTTTCTTCATATCACCAGCCGGGGGAGACAGGTGCCCAGCCCTTGGCCGGACAGCAGGGGAGTCGGTTCTGAGGCCTCCTGCCCCGCCCCACACCCGCTGTCCCTGTCCCCAGTGAGCTCCCAGCTTACCCTTGGGCACCTGAAGACTGGGGGGGGCAGTGGGCTGAGAGGTGCCCCAGGCTGCCCCTCCCCCTACCCCCTCCCCAGCTGGGTCACCCGTGGGCTGCCCCTCCCCCTCTCCAGCTGGGTCACCCGTGGGCTGCCCTCCCCCCAGCTGGGTCACCCGTGGGCTGCCCCCCTCCCCAGCTGGGCCACCCGTGGGCTGCCCCCCTCCCCAGCTGGGTCACCCGTGGGCTGCCCCTCCCCCTCTCCAGCTGGGTCACCCGTGGGCTGCCCCCCTCCCCAGCTGGGCCACCCGTGGGCTGCCCCTCCCCCCAGCTGGGTCACCCGTGGGCTGCCCCCCTCCCCAGCTGGGCCACCCGTGGGCTGCCCCTCCCCCCAGCTGGGTCACCCGTGGGCTGCCCCTCCCCCTCTCCAGCTGGGTCACCCGTGGGCTGCCCCTCCCCCTCTCCAGCTGGGTCACCCGTGGGCTGCCCCTCCCCCTCTCCAGCTGGGTCACCCGTGGGCTGCCCCTCCCCCTCTCCAGCTGGGCCACCCGTGGGCTGCCCCTCCCCCTCTCCAGCTGGGTCACCCGTGGGCTGCCCCCCTCCCCAGCTGGGTCACCCGTGGGCTGCCCTCCCCCCAGCTGGGTCGCGCGGGCTGAGTTGCGCTCGGCCTCCCTGTGTCCGACGTCCACGCCGGCTAGCAGCTTCCTTCGTGGATGATTTCGTTTCACCAGCACAACCACAGAAAGTGCCTGTGTGCAGGGCTGCGGGAGCAGGTGCAGGGGCGGGTGTTGGGGTGCAGAGGTTAGGGCGCCTCCCCCCCCAGTGTTTGCTCACGAGGCTCCATACCCGAGTCCTGCGCCCTTGTGGGAGACCAGGAGAAGCCCCCGGCCCGGGGTGAACCGGGGACGGTGGACGGCGGCTGCTGTCACTCTGCCTTTCAAACACAACTCTAGCAGCTTATTGTCACGTAACACTCGCCCTTTGATCAGGGCTGGGAGGCAAACTCAGCTGCTGGGTGCACCCCCTCTGGAAGCCGGCTTTCCGGTCTGCTGGGGCGGCCCCTGGCAGCTGTCACCGTCACTGCTGGTGCCCAGGGAGCGGCTTCTGGTGGTGGTGTGGCTGGCAGAGCCTCTGAGGGCAGTGGTGGGGGATGGTGGCCAGCCAGGCGCCCTCACAGAGCCGCTGACCGGTTCTGGAGGCCGAGACACGGCTGAAGAGAAACCCAGAGACGGCAGCGAGGGGCTCTCAAGGCCAGGCCCCCACCTCAGTCGCGATGGCTGGTTTGGGTGACCCGCGCCCCTCTGGGGTGCTGTGGTGACAGGAGCAGCGCCACCCCATGGCCTTGCCCCGGTGATCTGAGGAGTTGGGCTGTGGCCAGACCCCAGGTCCCCACTGGCCCTAGGGAGCTGTTGCCAGGGATTGGATGGCCTTAACCCCCCAGAACCTGGGCGCCCGGAGGCCACGCCCCCTGCAGCCGTGGGCTGTTGGCGGGCCCAGCACGGGAAGGGGCGTTTTACTGTTTCGTCCCCAGTGGATCGATTTCTACAATGACTCCCCTGGGGGCCTGCATGGTGGCTGTGGGGGTCCCACACGCTGCCTGGCCGGCACAGGCTTGCAGGGGGGCACGGTGACCCTGCTGCAGCCCAGCAGGTGGCGCCGGGCCCCTCTGGGAGAAGGGTTGGTTTCTCAGAGCTGAGGGATTCCCAGTGTGTGGGTGGGGAGGCTGAGCGGAGGCCCGAAGGCCAGCCTGGGGAGCCTGGCTGCTGACCACCTGTCCCCCTGGCCTGGCTTCAGATACTCCACGTCAGCAGGCTTGCAGCTGTGAGGCAGCCATTTTGAGCCATCTGACATTTTTTTATTTATTTGAAAGGCAGAGTGACAGGAGAGACATTGAGATCCTGGTCTTCCATCCACTGGTTCAGTCCCCAAATGCTTGGAGCTGGCCCAGGCGGAGCAGCCAGAGGCCCAAGCCCTTGGCCATCCTCTGCTGCTTCCCAGCCCCAGCAGGGACAGGGTGGCATGGACGGGACTGGAGTGGGCACCCCGGTCGGGCAGCACGCAGGCAGTGGTTTTAACCCGCTGTGCCGCAGCGCTGGCCCTAAAGCCCACACTTTCCAGATGTCTTCCTGGCTCATGCTAGGGTCCGTCCACGGCCGACCTTTGGCCCCAGGAACAGGGCTAGGCCGAAGAGCAGCTGCCAGGAGCTCGCGGGTCCTCGGGCTTGGCCAGGCAAGAGTCACATGCGGGCCCCGGGCCTGCTCCCCGCCCGGACCCCGCAGCTTGACCCCGTCTCTCCTCTCCAGTGCCCGCGATGCATGCAGTGCGATGCCAAGTTTGACTTCATCACCAGGAAGGTGAGCTGAGGCGCGGGGCCGCGGGAGGCCGCGGAGCTGGGCCCGCCACGGCGGCCTTGTGGACGTGGGGGTGCAGCCCTGTGCTGGCCGCTGCGGGCGGCGGGACCGACGCGCCAGGGCTGGAAAGCGGCGCTCCCAGCCCCTCACTGCGCCTCCTCCCCAGCACCACTGCCGCCGCTGCGGCAAGTGCTTCTGCGACCGGTGCTGCAGCCAGAAGGTGGCGCTGCGGCGCATGTGCTTCGTGGACCCCGTGCGGCAGTGCGCGGCCTGCGCCCTGGTGTCCCACAAGGAGGCCGAGTTCTACGACAAGCAGCTCAAAGTGCTGCTGAGCGGTGAGCGGCGCGGGGCTCGGGGACACGCGTGCCACCTCCCCTGTTGGTCCCGGCTTTGCCGGGCCCACCCCCGGGGCAGGCTGCCTCCGGGCCCCTGGCCAGCAGCAGGACGCGACCTGGGCTCAGGGTCGGGGTCTGCCTCGCTGGGGCCTCCGCAGGGCGCCCCTCCGGCTCCGGCCTTACCCGCGGCCCACCCCCACCCCACCCCCTCAGGTGAAGCAGCGGTGGGGGAGGGGTCTGGGTGGTCGTGAGCCCCCTGCCCCGCGTGTCCCGCAGATCACAGGGACGGGCGGGTGCGGGCCGGGTTCACGTCTGCTTCTGCTTCCCAAGGAGCCACCTTCCTTGTGACTTTTGGAAACGCGGAGAAAGCGGAAACCATGGTTTGTCGTCTGTCCAGCAATCAGAGGTGAGAGCCAGGGTCCCGGCCGGGCAGCCCTGAGCCCGCCCGGCAGGGAGTGGACGCGCGGACCTCTGCTTGCGCAGGTACTTGTTTCTGGATGGAGACCGGCACCACGAAGTCGAGATCGCACGCGTGTGCTCCGTGCACACCCTCACGGAAGGCTTCCCCCCTGGAGGTGAGTGGGGGGCGGCGGCCGGCCCCCCCTCCGTGGGTCACTTCGTCACCGCTGGACTTGAACCAGACGTAGCCACTGGGACTCCCGGAAAAGGCTGGAGCGGAGGCCCCGGGGCCCCTCCCGTCACGCCTGGCGCCCCGTGAGCTGCCGGGGCGTCGTCCAGAGCGCACGTTGCTGGCCGCCCGCGTAGCCCCGCCCACTGTCTGACTGGCTTGGTTCTTCCTTCTCTCCACTGCCGCCTGCCTTCCTGACGTAGACAGACACACTCACACTTACACCAGCCTCTTGGGGAGCCCGCCCGCCTCTGCAGGTCAGCCCGTCCCGCCGGTCCCCTGCATGCCTCTGTTCACGGGCAGCCCGTGCCAAGGCTCCTTGTGACACAGTTGTGGGGTCCGCTGTGTGGGACCCGAAGTGTGAATGCTTCACGCAGGCGGCGGTGGCTGTGCCTGCCAGCACTGGGGGGCCAGGTGCACGGCGTGGGGGCCCTCCCGGGCACTCGGGCTCCAGGCCTGTGAGGCGGCTGATGAAGGGCAGGGTCCGGAGAAGCGGGGCTCAGCCCGGGCCCCGCTGCACTGCCACGCCCCCCGCGCAGCTCAGGCGGGCAGTCAGCAAAGTGGCCCCGGCAGACCTGTGAACGCCGAGCGTGCCCTGGGGGTGGTTTCTGGAGCACATTCCGCCTGCTCTCGCCAGCGTTCCCTCGGACGTTAGAGTCACAGAGGTGGAGAGATCTTCCATCTGCTGGCTCGCTCTCCAGATGGCCACAGTGGCCGGAGCTGTGCCGACAAGGCCAGGAGCTTGCGGCTTTGGGTCTCCCACACGGTACAGGGGCCCGAGCACTTGGATCGTCCTCACTGCTTTCCAGTCAGCAGGGAGGTGGAGCAGAAGTGGAGCCGCCGGGACTCCAACCGGCATCCACACGGTACCTGGCGCCGCAGGCCAAGGCTTTAACCTGCTGCACCACAGCGCGGGCTTCTTACAACCTGGAGATCTGGCCAGAGGCAGGTGGGGACAGTGCGGGCCAGGCCCTCCCAAGCAGGGTGACCCCCTTGTCCCGTCCAGGGCCAGAGCCCCGGCGCCTCCCCTGCCGCGCCCTCGGCGTCCAGAGGACCGGGGCCTCCTCCGGGGCGGGTCCCAGCTCAGGGTGTGGTTTCTCCTCCGCTGCAAGGCCTCCTGACGCCCGCCCAGGGGCGGCCCCAAGCCGTGACCTCTGACCCCCAGGTGTGCTGTTCGGGTGGGAGGCCGACAGCCCTCGCGTAGGGTGCGGTGATGCTCGCGTAGCTTGGTTTGCCCTGGTGCCTTTCGCGCCTGTGAACTTGGTGCCCTCCCCACCAGGAGGCAGCGCGCGCGCTGCGGGCATGTGCCTGCAGTACACGGTGCCGGGTGAGGCGCGCGTGACCCAGCTGAAGCTGACGGCTGCGGAGGACAGCAGCGCCAGCAGGAGGCAGGCACTGGCGTGGCTGGCAGCCATGCACAAGGTAAGGGCTGGCCAGGGCGGGGTCCGCCTCCACTGGGGGCTTGACCGCGGTCTCGGCTCTGGCCGGCATTTACGTCTGGTCCCCCTTCAGGCTGCCAAGCTTCTCTACGAATCCCGGGACCAGTAAGCCCACTCGTGAGCTGAGCTCAGAGCGCGTCTGGCCACCAGGCAGGACGGAGCTGCTGTGCCCTGCACACCCCCGGGCCCCTCACCGGGCGGTGCTTCCCCGAGCTGCACTACTGCTGAGCGTGCTCTGTGCTGGCGCCTGCAGACGGTCCTGTGCCGCGGGGCCAGCTTCCTCTTTCTACTTCACGCACACGACTGTAGAGCCATTTGTATACGATGCTTTATGATTAAAACTATTTTGCAAGTACAGGTCAGGCTCCCGCCTTCCCGTGTGCAGAGAACCTGAGCGTGGGGGGAGCCGCACAGGCCCACGGCCTCGGCGCAGCCGGTGCCTCCGGCAGTCCACACACGACTCACAGGAGAAAGCCGAGGGCCTGTGTTTTAATGAGAACATCTCCAGCACATTCTGGCAGTTTCAAACGGCCTGGCTGAAAACCACTTCTGGTGTACAAAAGCCTTGACGTGCACTTCACACGCCAGCGAGCACCCCTGGACTTGAGCCTGGAACGGGGGCAGGCCGCTGCTGCTCCAGGCACCAGCTGCACCCTAGGGGAGCTGCCTGGCAGGTGTGCGCCAAGGCCTCCTGCTCACAGGCATGCGACTCAGGGCCCTGGTGCCAAGTCTGCCAGCCGCAGCACTGGGCCAGCATGAGCGGCCTTAGGTGAGCTAGGCCACCTGGAGCAGGAGGGGGACACCGCACATGGCCCACGTGGGGTGGCCACAGCCTTAGACATGAGTCCCACAGGGCTCCGTGGGTGGTAGGGAGACAGTCACAGGGGGCAGGGCTCCAGCGAGGGGCACACTCTGCGGCACTGGGGGCCGGCGGGGGGGACATGCCCGACAGGGGCCAGACGGATGAGAGCTTTGTCGTCACTGGCAACCAACCAGGAGTTCGTCACGGGCTGCTCGCTGGCAGGGGAGGTGTCTGAAAGCCGGGTATTTATTTGGGTTTACAGTAATTGGCAAATGGGGACAGGCCTCACCTAGGAGCTGCAGGGTTCACATTGTGGGAGGTGCGGGCGAGCACACAGGCGCAGCTTCCTGGGGGCAGAGTCGTCTCGAGGACCCCGCCGTGCTCAAGGGAGCTTCAGGCAAGCGTTCGCTGTCGGGGCTTGATCCGTGGATACAGCTGAGAAGCAGAGGAGGAGCAGGCCTTGGGCCACGGGCACCAGGCACACCTGGGCCTCCACCTGCCGTCTCAGCTTGCCCCCCCCCCCAGCAGGTGCACAGAGCAGGGGCTGTGTTCAGTGGCCAAGGAGCACCAAGGTGGCCCCTCTGCTGAGGCCCTGAGCACACGTCGCCATGAAAGCTGGCCACCTGCAAGCTGCTGTGTTCCCACCCCCACCAGACACTCCGGGCCGCAGAGAATTCTAGAAAAGCACACGCATGGCCCGAGGCTGGCCCCAGGCATGGCGGCCCCTTGCAGCGCTCTCGGCTTGCACACGGGCTCCCAGCAGGCCTGGCCCCCCGCAGTGACAAGGATGACCAACTCCCACCCTGCAGTGCAGAGGGCGCGTGGCGTGCTCACCCCCAGCAGGTTTTTGGGCACATAGCCCTCCCGCTCGCCAAGGCGCGCCCACCACCACTCGGTCTCGCTCTCGTCTGCACGTCGCAGGATGCTGATGGTGTCCCCTTCATGGAAGGACAGCTCGTCACTGTGCTGGGCCTCGTAGTCCCACAGCGCGTAGACGGCACCCTTGTTCATCACGCCCAGCTTCTCCTGCACACCTGGAACCAGAGGACACAGGGCCTCAGCAGAGTCCCTCCAGGGCAGGACCACGAGGTGGAGGTCGGGGACCAGGGCCAGCCCCGGCACCACAGGCCTCGCCAGCCCCGGCAGCTGCCCTGTGTCACCAAGAGGAGGTGCTTCCACTGAGATGCTGGCTTCAGAGATGCAGGTGTGTGTGGTGAAAGGCATTTCTTAGGTGAAGCTTACAAGTCCGACCTAGGACAAACTTCCCCAAGACACCTCCTCCTGGGCCAGTGAACAGAGAACAGAGGTCCCTACAGCGGGCCCCGCCCACACAGCCACTCACGTGGCTGAGCCACAACCTCCCAGTGAGCCCACAGGCATGGGAGAGGGCCGTCCTGCGGGACACCTGCTTCCAGCCCGTGACAGCTGCCGTCCCTCTCCAGGTTGGCCAGATTCCCTGGGCTCTTGGGTCACCACTCCACAGGTGTGTGACTGTGTGGCCTGGTGGCTGTCTCAGTTCACCCCTGGACCCAGGAGGCTCCCAAGTTCTACTTGGAATGAGTGGCTGTGACTCCTGGGCTTCAGAACAGGGCTGTCCAGCTCCTGGGCACCCGGCCCTGGCTGGAGCAGCGTAACTTGGACACAGGCTTCCCTCACTGGGCCCTTGGCATGCAGAAGCGCACCCAGCAGCCGGCGTGCAGACGGGAGAGCAGCAGAGGGATCACCTGTGTGTTGTGGCCCGGAATCCTCTGGTGTGGATTTCCACATTTTCAGGACTGACTGAAGGGGCAGTGTGGAGGGGACAGGGGCATGGGGCACCTGTGCAGTGTGCCCAGCCCAGGGGCAGACCCCCGCATACCGTATAAAAACTGGGAGCACTGGAGGTAGCCTTCCTCCATCTCCTCACACTTGTCTGCGGCCGTCTCCACGTCGCTGATGGTGGAAGCAAAGATGGCGGCGCCGCTCTCCACCAGCTGTTTGCAGAGGTGCACGCTGTTGCAGGAGGCGGCACAGTGCAGGGGCGTCCTGGAAGAGAGCAGGCCAGGGAGCTTCTCTGAGGACAGCCCACTGTGCGTGGTGCTGTGGCCCACCCGGCTGCCGGGGACGCGACCGTCGGGAGGCAGGGGTCTGCGCTGCTCCTAACGGCGGGACTTCTGACCAACGTAGGGAGAGAGGATGGACAGCAGCAGGAATGCACACAGGACGTAGCTGTGTGGACTGGGCCCCGATGCTGACACGACCTCCCACACAGTCTGCACAAGGACCGCCCAGGGGGCAGGCTGGTGAGACCCAGTGGCCCCCAGGGAGGAAGTGCTGGGCACCCCACGCTGAGCCCTGCGTCCTTACCATCCATCACTGTCGGCAGCATTGACATTGACCCCGAAGTCCAGCAGGAACCTCACGATGTGGTGGTGGCCGGCACACACGGCGTTGTGCAGGGGGGTAATGCCCTCATCATTGGGCTCACTGGGGTCTTCCACCTAGGACGTGGGGCACGTGAGCGCCCACCCCCTACCTTGCACACACACACACACACACACCCGCAGCAGCACTGGATCCTCTACCTAGGACATGGGCATGTGAGCCTGGGGGCCACCCCTCACCTCGTAGATGACCCTCTGCACCAGGTCGAACTCTCCTTCCAGGGACGCGTCCAGGAGCAAGGCCAGGGGGTTGAAGCGCACCCGCAGCCCGTGCCCCGTGCGCTCCGAGTTGGGCTTCTTCAGGTTGGTGCGTTTGCCCTGTGGGAGGGAAGGGTGCTTTCACTCAAGGGGGGTGCGTCTCAGACACCCCTGCAGCTGCTGGCCCCCATGCCGCCCGGGCAGCCCAGCTCCCCCAGGGAGGTTCCCCCCTCCCTCCTGCCTTCAGGTCTGTGGCAGCGCCGACGCGCACCGTGGAGGGTGCAGGCGGGTGTGCGACAGGGGGCACAGGCGGTGCAGGACCCTGCTCTTCCCCTGGGGAGGGGGCCTCGGTCACGGGGCTCGGGGTCTGCTCTGTGCAGGGGGCCGTGGCCACGTTGTTGTTGTCGTCCTCAGCCGGTGCTGCAGTCGGGTGGGTGGTGGGGGGGCAGATGAGCCCCTCGGGTTCTGGGGAAGGTAACTCGTTGTCGTTGGCATCTGACGACGGGGCGGGCTCTTCGGGGAGCGGGGCTGTAGGCCGGGCGGGGCTGGGCTCCTCCAGGTTCCCATTGGCATTCGTGTTCCCGTTGTCCACGTCGGCCAGGGTGCCCATGAAGTCCTGCGAGGGGCCGGGCTGGTAGAAGGGGGCGCCCTCCATGCCACCGGCCAGCGTGTTGAAGCGCTGATACAGAAGCTTCTGGATGTTGGGCCCGCTGGGACCCTCGGGCTCTGTGATGGAGCTGCGCTTCTTGAGGGGCCGGGGCGCGTTGGCCAGCTTCCTGCGCAGGGCCTCCAGGTCAGCATCGCTCTGGTAGCGCAGCGGCGAGTGCACCATGGGTGTGAGCTTGGTGGGGCTGAGCGGCCGCGGCAGGCTCTCCACCGGGCCGCCCTCCCCCGCGGGGGCGGGGCCCTCCTGCTCCGGCTCCTTCTCCCCGCATTCGGAGGGCGGCTGAGGCTGGGGCGTGCCTGAGCCCAGCGACCCGTGAAGAAACGGGAGTGGAGACGGTGAGGTGGACCCTGACGGCAGAACGGGTTTCCCATACACTGGAGGAAAGACACAAGGGCAGGAGGTTACAGGGCCTCGGCAGGGGGGCACCTGCAGAGGGGCGTGGGCTGAGAACCGCACAGGCTCCTTCTGGAGGGCGGAGCCTCTCTGATGGACTGGTTTTCTAGTTGGGGTCCACAATTGAGGCTGCCTCCCTGTCCTGTCTTCTGGCCAAGCAAGAAGACAAAACCACCACACACACCCCTAAGCCTGGGCAGGTGTGCCTCGGGGCAGAATCCTGCCCGTAGGGTCCATGTGGACCAGGACAGCCAGGCACACGCTGGAGTCCCTGAGGCTGCAGCAATGCGCAAGACGTCCAAGGACGGCCCGGCCCGGCCGCACAGCCCGCCAGCAGGGTCAGGCAGCACCTCCTCCACATGTGAACACCTGGGCAGTCCTCCGGTCCAGGGCTGTGGGCTCCCGGGCAGCAGGAGGCCTGCTGGAGTCACCCAGGCCCTGTGGCAGCCGAGTCCTGTTGCCAGTTCCTGGCACAAGTTACCACACAGCAGAGATGGGAGGCCCCCTCCCCCACTTCCCCTTTCACTTCGTCTCGTGCTGACTCCGAGGCCATGCTTGGTAAGCATTCACTGGACCCTGAGTGGCACACGGCCCAGGGCCGTTCCCTATTTGAGAGGAGCACAGAGCCCCACCGCACCTGCTTTCACGGATTTATTCGCGGCGCTGTGCACTGCCGTCTGGTAATTCTTGGGTGGCGTGGCTTGCTGGAGGTACATGGAATATATGGAGCTCGAATTCACTGTCTGGGGTCCTTTTCTGGGCGACTGTGGCCTTGACCCTTTATCGGCCAGAAAAGGCCTAATGGCCACCGTCAGCGGGAGTTCAGGTTTGGCGTCTCCGGCCGGAAAGGCAGGTGGGGCTGTGGGCGGGTACGTGGGGCTTGGTGGCACCGAAATCCTCTGCTGAATCTGCTGCGAGGAGCCTGGTGGGGGGATGCTGGCGGGGGGCAGCGGGGCGGCTTTCTGCCGACTGGGAGGGCCCGTGCCGGCCCGGGGCAAGCTGCCCTCCTTCCTCCTCTCCAGGGAGCTCGTCGAGCCTGGAGCCAGGGGTGGAGGACTCGGGTACGCCGTGTAGCTCGGGGGCAGCTGCCTGCCCACACCGGGGACGGCAGGTGGAGCTTTACCAATCTCGACGCCCTAGATCAGGTGTGGGGGAGAAACAGCGAGTCAGCCCCGGACAGGGTGAGCACAGGGCACACGCCCGACACGACGCGCATGCCCCGTGCACGGCCCAGGCCTGGAAGGTCCACTGCCCCTGCACACCACTCAGCGCCTGCGGAGTGGCTGCCGGGCTCTGCGGAAGCACAGGCGGCCTACCAGCTTCTCTGGGGCTCCCAGCGCCGACAGGGGCAGGGGCTGGCTCGAGATGGTGCCCTGCTTCAAGGCCCCCTCCACGCCTGGGTCCTTCCAGTCCGCGCTGGCCGTCGGGGCTGGTTTCACTGAAGAGCCGGAATTCTGTTTTAACGTTGGCCAGTTTCCATCATTAGCTTGGAAAGAGCACAGGATTTAAGTGAAAATTTAACTTAATTGAGCCAACAACTAAGAGTAGCAGCACTGGCTGAGCGGATCACTCTGGGGAGACTCCGGTGAGCAAGTGGGGCACTGCCCGGGCCAGTCACCCCACCACAGCGGCAGGGGCCTCGCGGGCACTGCGACTCCAAGCACAGGGCAGTCCTGACTGACCACGGTCAGCACACCGTGTGCCTTCCAACACTGGGACAACTGCACAGCAACTGCGGAACCCGACAGGCTTCGCCTGTTCCACTGCCACCTCAATCTGCGAGGAGTCCCAGCCTCAAGTCACCCCTGACGGAGGCGCCAGCGAGGTCCCAGCACCACGCGGCAGACAGAGCAGCGGTCACTCCCGCAGACAAGGAAGCCAGCCACCAACTCGAGTCCTCAGGGAAGCCACCAGAAGGATTTTTAGAGCGTTTTCCAAACTGAAAAAGGGCGCACAAGAGCCGCCTGGCAGCCAGGTCACTCCCAGGGACCCGAGTGCCTTTGGGTGTGCGGGTCAGCTCTGCTTTCCTGGCGAATGGGCACAGCGGCCGGGCTGGATGGACGGGAGGCAGAGGCTGAGCAGGCCCCGCCCTCAGCAGCAGTTTGCCCAGCCCATCTGCTCCCAGCCTCCTGGCGGCTTCTGCACAGGTGCAAGGCAGCGGGGGGCGGGGAGGCTGGGCCACGCCAGGCGGCCCCAGCACCAAAATCGCCGTGCTCTGCGGCTTCCACTCGCCCTTGTTGGGGGTCTCAGGTGCTGGGGTTGTGTAGGCCAGAGATTCAGA
Organism: Oryctolagus cuniculus; assembly: GCF_964237555.1. Classification (NCBI taxonomy): domain Eukaryota; kingdom Metazoa; phylum Chordata; class Mammalia; order Lagomorpha; family Leporidae; genus Oryctolagus; species Oryctolagus cuniculus. The sequence goes on from NC_091451.1 coordinate 46,493,920, forward strand.
CACCAGAGACCAGGAGGCAGGCAGGGCCGGCACCAAGGGGCTGGGTATGTGCCCTCTCTCAGGGTCATGGCAAAGGGAGGTATCGTGGAAGCCACCATGAGTGACCACAAAGTGGTTTTCCTAAAAGCCTCATAAGAACTCAGAAAATCATCTTAGTTTGTGACACATGGAACCCGTGCTGGTCTGGCACTGGTTGCCTGGCATAAACCCTTCCCGCGAGGGCGGGCACGTGTGGCCCAGCCGTCACGCCTGTGCCAGGGGACACGTGAGGTCCGGGTGGCGGCTTTTCCAGTGGAGGCCCAGTGAGCAGCCTTTGTCAGTTTGGAAACCCGATGATTAGAGGCAGGCCGCATCGGAGGCTGGAGTGCCCCGCCCGTCCGCCGACATACAGTTCTGAGTCGCGCTTGCCAAGCGCCTCGAGGAGCCGCAGCCAGGCCCAAGGTCAAGGTCCGACACTGTCCATGTACCGGTCACTCTGGGTCTGCTGTGGCTATCTGTGTGACACAGAACCAGCACAGTGGACACCAAGGGGTGAACATCCCTAGCGGGGGATCCCACGCCCCAGCGCCACATCCCGGCTGAGTCGCCCAGCCTTGGGGCTGAGCCAGGCTTCCTGTCCAGTCACTGTCAAGCGAGGAGGAGGGACCAAGGCGAAGCTCCCAACAGGATCATTCTCGGGAGCATGGTGTTCTCAGGCTGCAGGTCTGTGACCCGACCCGAGTGAGACGGAGGTCGCCGGCTACGCTTCCTGCCCACCCCTGGAAACAGGAAGTACCTAAACCTGCTGTAGGGCCAGGCAAACCGCAGACGACAGCCTCTCAGAGAAAGCTGCGCAGGGGCGGGGCTGCAGGGCGCGGTTAGGCCTCTGCCGGGGACACACGCCTCGTCTGAGTCCTAGCTACTCCTCTTCTGATCCAGCCTCTGCTGACGGGCACCCTGAGAGGCAGCACGCCGGATCTGTGCCGCGCCCGTGGGAGACCCAGGTGAAGCTCCCGCTTCCGGCTCCTGCCAGCCCAGCGCTGGCCACTGCGGGCATCTGGGGAGCGAGCCAGCAGGTGGAAGAGCCGTCTCTGTCTCCCTGTCATTCTGCCTTTCAAGTAATTAAGTAAATCTAAAAATCAAGCACACACACGGGAGAAAGTGCGTGGGGCATTTGGCACAGTGCTTCAGAGAAGGCTTGGGACACCTGCATCCCGCATCCCATGCCCGAGTTCAAGTCCCAGCTCTGCTCCCAACTCCAGCTTCCTGCTAAGGCACACCGTGGGAGACAGAGGGGATGGCTCAAGCACTTGGCTCCCTGTCACCCACATGGGAGACCTGGGTTGAGTTCCTGGCTCCTGGTTTCATTCTACCCAGACCTGGCAGTTGCAGGCATCTGGAGAGTGAACCAACATACAGAAGATCTCTGTCTTTCAAATAAATTAAAATTAAAAAAAGAAAAATCAGGAGCTGGCACTGTAGTGTAGCGCGTAAAGCCCCTGCCTGAGGCACCAGCATCCGATACGGGCACAGGCTCAAGTCCCAGCTCCTCCACTTTTGATCCAGCTCTCTGCTATGGCCTGGGAAAGTAGTGGAAGATGGCCCAAGTGCTTGGGCCCCTGCACCCACATGGGAGACCCAGAAGAAGCTCCTGGCTCCTGGCCTTAGACCAGCACAACTCCGGCCATTGTGGCCATCTGGGGAGTAAACCAGTGGGTGGAAGATGTCTGTCTCTCCTTCTCTCTAACTCAAATAGATAAATAAATCTTAAGAAAAAACAAGTCAGCAGATAGGGGTTCGCCAACCCCAGGGCTCCGGGGCTGAGATGTGGCCATGAAGAGACATGAGTGGTTCTGGCCCCCGAGGACTCGCAATGCCCCCCTGCTGCGGGGCTCCCCGCAAGTCAGCAGCTGGTGACAGGAGCACCAGGCAAGGCCAAACAAAGCCTGCAGAAAACCAGCACGGACTGCAGAGTCTGCCCCAGGGGACACAGTTCCTGACACCGTGTGTCACAGGGCAGCGTGTCCCTACCGTGACAAGCCGACTCCCCAGGGATGCACAGGCCGGTCCCACAGCACAGCTGTGTAGTCAAAGACCACAGGAGCCGGCTGTGCACAAGGCAAAGACCTGCACAGCGCTCTGTCCACAGGGAGGCAGCCCAGCATCCGGGCCATGCCATGCTGGGACAAGCAGCAGGCCCGGGTTGTGGTGCGGCGGCCACTGCTGGCACTGAGGGCCAGGGCATGCAAGCCCGTGGCGGGAGAGCGCGAGGAAGGCAGTCTCGGTACCTGTGTTTTGGAGACTCCAGCTCAGCACAGGTTGTGTTCTCATTCCAGAGACACCATCACCGTTGGGTGTATGGTTCCCCAGGCACGACCCAGGAACACCAAGTGCCTGTGGGGTCTGAGTTCAGGGGCTCAGGCTCTGCTGCCAAAGAGGGCTGGGCCACTCACCGGATTTGGATCTCCCATGGACAGCACTGGAGGCGACAGTGAGGGACTGGGGCTTCCCAGGATCCGCTGTAACAGGGAAGCTCCCAGCACTGGGGACCTGGATGTAGGGCCCCACAGCAGCAACTCTGCCAGACGTGCTCAGGGGCGACTGTGGGGACGACGTGCCGTTCACACGGGTCAGCTGCAGACCGAAGAAACCAGGGTCAGCATTCCCTGAAGTAAAAGAAACCCTGGGCCTCGTGTGGCAGGCCGCAGCTCTGACGTGAACCACTCGCCAGGCCCGTCCTCGGCAGTCCTGTCGCCCCGGGAGACCGGCACCTCTCAGATCAGAGAAGGGACCTTCAATCACTACAACCTCACAGTCCCGGCTCCTGGGCGGAGGACAGGCAGGCTGGGGGACGTCCTTGCTGGCCGGCTGCCTGCTCCACTCCCATCCCTGGGCAGAGGGCGGTCGGGCCTGCATAGACCATGCAAAGGGCAGGTGCCACGGCCAGCCAGGCACACGGCATCGCTGCAGGCACTCCGTGGTGTGTGCTCTGACAGCAAGACTTAAGACACCCGCCTGACTCCTGGGAGGGGGAGGAGGTGACAGGCCTGGGACCACGGAGGAGAACACAGGTATCAGCAAGAGCGAGGTGACGCCCTGGAGAGACATCCAAAGCGCAGGTGCAGAGAGCGGAGCTGTAATTCCTACAGCCCACTTCAGTCTTCTCCGCTCCGTGTCTGCATGAAGCGAAGGACTGGAACTAACCACCGTCACTCTGGAGAGCAGGGCGCAAGGCCCTTCCTTAAACCTCACAGTTCTAATCCTTGTTCCGTAAGCAGATCTGAAACTCAGGATACCAAACAAAGGCTTCTTAAATATAACCCTAACACAGCATTTTGCTTGAGAGTTTGCAAAATCCTTCCACCTGGCCTGGGTAATTTCTGTGGCAGTACCCAGGGCAAGAGGACACAGGCCTGCGGCCTACATGGCCATCTGGGCAGTCTGGCAGAGGTGCACGGGGAGGACAGAGGCCAGGACCCGTGCTGAGGCTGCAGCTGGGCCCGGTCTGGACCCCTCTTGCTGGGAACCCAGGCATTCTTTAGGAAGTGGACTTTCAGGGCCAGCGCTGTGGCACAGTGGATTAGGCCTCTGCTTTTGATGCAAACATCCCATGTCAGAGTGCCAGGAGAATCCTGATCCAACTTCCTGCTAATGAGCAGGGGAAGGCAGCAGACAATGGCCCAAGTGTTTGGGCTCCTGCACCCCTGGGAGCGACCTCAATGGAACCCTGGTTTCAGCGTGGCCAGACCTTGATATTATAGCCACCTGGGGCATGAACCAGTCATCTCTGCCTTTAGAAACTACTCTAGATAAATAAGAATTTATTTATTTGAAAGGCAGAGTTGACAGAGAGAAGGGGGAGAGACAGAGAGAGGTCTTCCATCCACTGGTTCATCACTCCCCAGATGGCCGGAATGACTGGGGCTGGGCCAGGCCAAGCCAGGAGTCCAGAGCTTCTTCTGGGTCTCCCCGACGGGTGCAGAGACCCAGGCACTTGGGTCGTCCTCCACTGCTTTTTTTCCTCAGGCACACCAGCAGGGAGCTGGATTGAAGTGGAGCAGCTGGGACCGATATGGGATGCTGACATTGCAAGCTGTGGCTTAACCCGCTGAGCCACAGCAATGGCCCCTCAAATAAACCTTGAAGACAAACAAAGAAGAACCGCACAGGAGCGAACTCTCCCCTCCTGTCACCCCGTGTCACCCCGCGTCTGCTCGGTCACGTGCCTGAGCCTTCTTCCCGTAGAGGCGCTCCCGCAGCTCGCCGATGCGCCTGTCCATCATGGCCACCTCCGCGGTGCGCTTGTTCAAGAGCTCCTTCTGCTGCTGCAGCTTGGAGTTCTGCTCCTGGTTAAGCTGGTTACGAATCTGTGGACAGAAGACTGTTTCTGTGCCTGCGCTAACCAACCTCACTCCCAGGGAGATGACGGGAGCGGCGCCGGTTCCGACGCGTGTTCCAGGAGTATCTCACAGAACACCGCCAGGAAGCCAGGCAGGATTCCAGAACAGAGTGAGCCTGTGGGACTGCACGTCTCCTCCAAAGCACACGGTGTGACCGTACCACCAATGACCACGTGACCACAGCCGCAGGCCTCTGACAGGCCGAAGCCGGGGGCTGGGAACTCCATCTGGGTGTCTCACGTGGGTCTTAGGGACCCAGGTACTTGGGCCATCACCTGCTGCGCCCCAGAACCTAAGGAACAGGGGTCAGTGGTGAGGCGGCCCAGCGTGCAGGCATGGAGAGCCCCAGTCGCTCCGAGCAGCCTTAGTGTCTCGCAGCCGCATTTTGGGGAGAAGTGATCGCTTTTCCTCCATCTTTCATTCTTTAAAAAAATACCTCCCGGAGGCCAGCACCGTGGTCGTGGGTAAACCCACCATCTGCAGCACTGGCATCCCATGTGGGCACCAGTTCAAGTCCTGGCTGCTCCACTTCTGATCCAGCTCTCTGCTGTGGCCTGGGAAAGCAGTAGAATATGGCCCAAGTGCTTGGGCCCCTGCACCCCTATGGGAGACCTGGAAGAAGCTCCTGGGCTCCTGGTTTCTGATCAGCACAGCTCCAACCGTTGTGGCCATTTGGGCAGATGGAAAACCTCTATCTCTCCATCTCTCTCTCTCTATCTCTGCCTTTCAAGTAAATAAAATCTTTTAAAAAAATCTCCTTATTTATTTGAAAGGCAGAAAGACAGAGAGAGAGATCTCATATCCATTGGCTCACTCGCCAAATGCCCACACTGGCTGGGGCTGAGCCAGGCCGAAGCTGGGCGCTCCATCCAGTTCTCCCGCATTGGTGCAGGGGCCCAAGCACCAGAGCCATCACTGCCGCCTTCGAGGGTGAGCTTCAGCCAGAGGTGACGCCAGGACTCGAACCCACACACTCCAGTCGGGATGCAGGTGTTCAAGGTGGTCTCTTAAATGCTGGGACCAACACCAGCTCTCCTAAAACACTCTTCTTAAACTGGATCGCAGTCCATGTCACACAAACCACAGCCCACTGAGAAAATAAACCATAAAATCACTGTACTTTAAAAAAATCACCTAGAATGTAAGGGCAGTCCCAAGTTCTTGTAACAGTTGCAACTGTGTCAAAATAACTATAAATGATTTCACGGTTTGTAGTTAAACACCTTTAATCACAGAATGATGTATCAAGTTCTAATAAAACAGCAGAGCTGGTTTCTGGGGGCCGGCATTGTGGTGCACAGGTTAAGCGGTCACAGTGACGCTGGCACCCCAAGGGAGTGCCAGTTTGGGCCCTGCTTCTCCACTTGAGATACAGCTCCTGTTTCAGAGCAGGCAGATCCAGAGACAGAGTGGACTCTCCAGCTCTAAGCGCAAAGGTGCAGGGTGGCAATGTCCCGGCTGCTGTGGGAGTGGGTGCCAGTCTGTGAGGACACAGAGGTCCCTGCACTGCAGTTCTAAGTGGGGGCTGAGTGAGCTGTACCTCAGTAAAGCGGCTTAAACAACTCCCTCGTGGTCGACACATTCTGTGGTAGCTATTCTGCTAGGACCAGGACCTGTCCTCGGCCCGAGGACTTCAGCCCGCACACGGAGGCCGGAAGGCGGTGGGTGGTGGGTGTTTTTGTGCAGCCACTCCTGGACCCAGGCAGGTTACCTGGAGCTCTTGGTACAATCTTTTCAACTCCACCGCCGCTGGTCCCGTCAACTTGCCGTTGTACGACTGGAACCCGTTCAGTTTTCCTTTCTTTAAATCTTCCAGTTGCTGACTCAGCTGATCCACTCTTAAAATCGCAGTCTGCACTTCCTGCTTCTTCTCCTGGAACATGGCGCTGAACCTTTCTACCTCAGCAGCTGAAACGGCCCCGGAAGGAGGAAGGTTACCAGGAAGGAGGAAGGTTACCCCGGAGTAGTCCGTCCGTCTTTGTTTCTGCAGCACCAGCCCCTCCAGCATCGCGGGGCAGGTCCTGGAGAAACAGACAGGCACGATCCACACATGGTGGGCCGCTCCTGGGGCAGACCACGCATCTGCATGGGGCAATCGGGTCCACAGGCCAGGCTGGCCCAGCTGCTTAGTCAGCAACACCAATGCACCAACAGGACCCTGCAGTCCTGCCCCGTGCATCCCTGTAGCAAGACCCACGCTAACGGGACTCAGTGATGGATAAACTCACAGTCCTCAAAGAAAACACAGCCGGCGTCTGTCTGGTTTGTCTTAGTGCACGGCTGCGTTTTAATCTGTTCAATGAAAACGGGCCGCCATCGGAAGTCTCAGAGCATCCCCACCCCGCAGACGGCGGCTTTCCCAACCCAACAGAAGGCTCTTCCTCGTGCGTCCAAATCGCCTCCCCTCACCAGATCACCTTCCCTCACCTCCCGGTCACCAAATCACCTCCCCTCAGCCCATCACTAAGTCGCCTCACCCCATCCCGTCACTGGATCACCTCAGCCCCATCACTGGATCACCTCCCCCCATCACTGGATCACCTCACCTCACTCCATCACTGGGTCACTTCCCCCATCACTGGATCACCTCACCTCACCTCACTCCATCACTGGGTCACTCCCCCCATCACTGGATCACCTCACCCCATCACTGGGTCACCTCCCCTATCACTGGGTCACTTCCCCCATCACTGGATCACCTCACCCCATCACTGGATCACCTCACCCCATCACTGGGTCACCTCCCCTATCACTGGGTCACCTCACTCCCATCACTGGGTCACCTCCGCCATCACTGGATCACCTCCCCTCCCCCATCACTGGATCACCTCCCCTCCCCCATCACTGGGTCACCTCCCCTCCCCCATCACTGGGTCACCTCACCTCACTCCCTTCTCCTTTGCTCGCAGGTGACAGAGCTTGGCATTAGCGCACAGCAAATGCCCCGTGACCCCATGACCCTGCCTCCTGCCTCCCTCGCGCGGCAGGCACCTACACAGATTGCCGTTCATGATCTTGCTGTAGTCCACCTGTCCCCTCATGGCGCGGATCTTCTTCAGCTTGTTTTCCTGGGCTTCCACTCGTTCTTTCAACTTCTGAAGTTTCTCATTTTCAGAAAGGGACTGCTGCTGCCGACGCTCCTGCTGCTTTAGAAAATGTAAACGCTGCTCCTAACACGGGGAGAGAGAACGCAGCTCTGAGAACTGACACGCACTGCTCCTCACCCTGAACACACAGGCACACACCACGCGTGCTGCAGTCCCACCCAGCTCAACGACTCTTAGAGACACACCACAGAATCCCGCACACATCTGAGGACGTAAGACTGAGAAGATGGGGCCCACGTAAGTGTGAGCTGATCCAAGTGTAGACTTGGACGTGAGGACTGGTCTACACCAGCGGTGGACACAGTGCCTCTCAGAGAGCTGCTGGCAGTGTGCGGGCCAACCTCTCTCACCATGAGGCATGGCCAGCAGCGGCTTCCTGTTGTCAGGAACGGGTTTCCTGCTGCGACAAAGCGGCTTCCAAGAATCCCTGACTTACTTCCTAAAGGAAAGCGCTCTGGCCAGCAGAGATAAGGCATCAGCAAGGAGATACACCTCACTGCTAGGGACGCACTGGCTTCCTCCCGGGTTAGTCTGTTACAAACAACAAAGACTCACAGTGCAGCAATAATAGGGTGATTCTAAACTAAAAACACGCAGTACTATTATTTCTTCCCTACTGACTGAAAATACACCTGAGGACAGTCAACACTAACATTCACGGCCCCATGTGTGCGTCCCTAAGTACACCTAGACCAGGAGGTGAAGGTGCGAGTGTGTGGGCTCTCCCACTACGTGGGCGGCAGGGAAATGTGCTCGCACGGTGGGCATTCTTCACCAGCCTGTAGTCTGCATCACTGAAGATACAATCAGTTAAACCACCACCAGCAATCCTCGCATGAGTATTTGGAAAGGAAAAAGGCAGTTAGAAAATTTTATAATTACACCATACCACATGTATTCCCTCTCAGGAATCTCATTAATGGATGAAGTACTTTTCCTATTAACTTCTGGGTTTGATTTTTGTGAGCCCAATTTTTTAGAACAACGCGACTTACACTGTTGCCCACATGAAAGCAGCAGTGCCGCGGGGAGCGCTGGGTCTCCGGCTCGCGCTCAGGCGCGTCAGACCCTTCAAGGCCGTTCACCGCGGAAGCTTCCGGCAGGCGGAGCTCTGATTTTAGCCAAGTCATTTTAGAACGACTTAACCATTATTTCTAAAAATTCTGGACCGTAATTTACAAAGTTGCAACAACAAAGGGAGCACTCCGTGTCTGAGGAGCACGGATGATGGCGGGAGCCCGTGAAGCAGCTGCCGCCATCCCGGGGCCCTGAGCAGTGTGTCCATCACAGCCTGCCGATTCCCTCTGGGACGCGCACCGACCACACAGCCAGACGCCGCGGAGAAAGGAGCTGACGACAGGAAGCAGCCCGTCCTTCCGGCTCTGACCTGTGGCGCGGCCCGGGGGTCCTCAGGCCGACCTGAGCGTGCTGGAGCGCTCTGCACGGCGCTTCCTCACCGGCTCGCCGCGCTCACCTTGGCAACCAACATCTGCTGCTGGCTTTCGATCTGCTGCTGCTGCCTCGCCGCCATGTCCTGCAGCTCCGAGAGGGTGAGCTCGACACGGGGGTTCCCGACCTGCAGGGACGGAGACCGCGCAAGCGCCAGCTGATTGCTGCAGCACTGGCAGATTCCAGGCAGGTTCCCCCGAAGGGAGGAGGACACGCAGCTCAGTTCCTCCTGAGAGTGTCTCTGGTCAGGCACTGCTCTCAGTAAATGGGAACAACACTTGCTAACGCATGATCATCAGATCCTGTGTTTCCTAACAGGCCCAACCTCTAGAAAACCTTCGCAAATGTGCAATTTCGGACAGTCCTCCTTTTGGAATGGCAATTCAACAGGCTGACCTAAGAAAATGGGGCTGTTCAATGTTTAGGGACACACAGCCCCAAAATCAAAGTGCAGGGGACATCTAAGGACGAAGTCAACTCACTGTCATGGGGCCCAAGAAACCAAAACACACAGCAGATTCCAAAACACAAGTATCTCATAAATACAGCATAGGCAGGGCTGGCACAAACTGCTGACGTTACATACGTCGTCTCTTCCTGTACACCTGTGCCCCCCCACAACGGCCCTGAGCACATTTAAACGTCTCATACTCAGGGTCATCAGAGTTAAGCAGGCACAATGACTGGGCTTCAAGGACTCAGCATGACTCTCAGATCCCGGTACCAACACAGAAAAGCAGTCTGTGCAGCTCGCTGGTGAGACGAAGACCAGGTCAGACGCATTTCGGATGCTCTGCCTACTGCTCTGCGACTTCTGGAAGCCAAGCGAAGGCAGAGGGAGAGACCGTTCCACATCCTCACCAGCTCAAAGGTTCCCCTTCCTGGGTCCGGTCGTCTTTCACGTGTAAATCAGCCTGCATTACGTCATTCTCTCACTGGACTGTAAGCCCCTGGAGGTCAGGACAACGCACCTAAATTCACTGCATGGCCACATCTAGAACAGTGCCTTCACACCCATTTGCTATGCAACGAATATTCACAAGGGAAAAAAGCACGACACTTCCTCTGACAGAGGCACACACACAGGCGGCAGAGAGCAGCACCACGTCCCGCCCCCAGGGGTGATGTCTGCCACACCCAGGCCAGGGGGCCAGCCCTGGAATGACGAGGCGCTGGGCTCCACTCCGCTCTCACTGCACAGGAGACACTGAGCCCAGAAGAGACAGAGCTGGTGCCCTGTGCACACCCGTGTGCACGTGACCTGGACAGTGAGTGTACAGAGCCCTGTGCTCTTCAGAACGAATCTGTACAGTGGGGACTGCGCCCTCTGTGGTGAGCGGTGGGGACTGCGCCCTCTGTGGTGAGTGGTGGGAACTGTGCCCTCTGTGGTGAGTGGTGGGGACTGCGCCCTCTGTGGTGAGTGGTGGGGACTGCGCCCTCTGTGGTGAGTGGTGGGGACCGCGCCCTCTGTGGTGAGTGGTGGGGACTGCGCCCTCTGTGGTGAGTGGTGGGGACCACGCCCTCTGTGGTGAGTGGTGGGGACTGTGCCCTCTGTGGTGAGTGGTGGGGACCGCGCCCTCTGTGGTGAGCGGTGGGAACTGTGCCCTCTGTGGTGAGCGGTGGGTACTGCGCCCTCTGTGGTGAGTGGTGGGAACTGCGCCCTCTGTGGTGAGTGGTGGGAACTGTGCCCTCTGTGGTGAGTGGTGGGAACTGTGCCCTCTGTGGTGAGTGGTGGGGACTGCGCTCTCTGTGGTGAGCGGTGGGGACTGTGCCCTCTGGTGAGTGGTGGGAACTGTGCCCTCTGTGGTGAGTGGTGGGGACTGCGCTCTCTGTGGTGAGCGGTGGGGACTGTGCCCTCTGTGGTGAACGGTGGGGACTGTGCCCTCTGTGGTGAATGGTGGGGACTGCGCCCTCTGGTGAGCGGTGGGGACCGCGCCCTCTGTGGTGAGCGGTGGGGACCGCGCCCTCTGTGGTGAGCGGTGGGAACTGCGCCCTCTGTGGTGAGTGGTGGGGACTGCGCCCTCTGTGGTGAGCGGTGGGGACCGCGCCCTCTGTGGTGAGTGGTGGGGACCGCGCCCTCTGTGGTGAGTGGTGGGGACCGCGCCCTCTGTGGTGAGCGGTGGGGACCGTGCCCTCTGTGGTGAGTGGTGGGGACCGCGCCCTCTGTGGTGAGCGGTGGGGACCGTGCCCTCTGTGGTGAGCGGTGGGGACCGCGCCCTCTGTGGTGAGTGGTGGGGACTGTGCCCTCTGTGGTGAGTGGTGGGGACCGCGCCCTCTGTGGTGAGTGGTGGGAACCGTGCCCTCTGTGGTGAGTGGTGGGGACTGCGCCCTCTGTGGTGAGTGGTGGGAACTGCGCCCTCTGTGGTGAGTGGTGGGAACTGTGCCCTCTGTGGTGAGTGGTGGGGACTGCGCCCTCTGTGGTGAGTGGTGGGGACTGCGCCCTCTGTGGTGAGTGGTGCAGAGGAAGCTGGCACCCTGCACACATCGGGGGACACTGCCTTCTCGGCAGCAGCCCTGCTCCACAGCATGGCGCAACAGCTCACCGACCTTCTGCAGGCCGGTATCACCCCAGGTGCTGCAGGCAGTGCCCTGCTGCCCCCTCTCTTGGCTTCGTATCAGCCCAGCTCTAATGGTTGTGGCCATTTGGGGAGTGAACCAGTAGATGAAGATCTCTCTACCTCTGCCTCTCTGTGACTGCCTTTCAAATAAAAAAATAAGTTTTAGAGAAGGGGAGGGGAGGGGGGGAAGGGAGGAGGGGGGACGGGGGAAGGGAGAATGGGGAGGAAGGGGAAGGGAAGGGAGGGGAGGGGAGGGGAGGGGAGGGGAGGGGAGGGGAGGGGAGGGGAGGGGAGGGGAGAAGAAGAAACAGGTATGGCTGTGTTGCAACCAACTATATCAAAAATAAATAAATCACTGGATACACATACATCCTAGTCTACTTCTGATACAAAACTTGAAAAACTGCCCCACGGGTAATATGTTAAGAAAATGAAATGATGACAGGTGTTCAGGAACAGCACAGTGAGGTCCAGGTTCTCTTTTAAAGTCAACGTTTACACACAGCGAAACGCACCCACCTCCACCTGCACAGCCAAACAAGGACAGCCCCACCACGACACACATTTTCTCATTCTAGAAAGCTCCGCCAGGCAACCCCTGACCTGCAGGGTTTTGTTGCTGTTAAGACAGACTCATTCTGTCTCTGAGAATTCCACAGAAATGGGGTCCCAGGGAGCACTTGTCTGCATCTGGCTGCTTCCCCTCCTGTGCCAGGGTCCCAGTGTGTGGATCATCGCAGATGCCCGCCCACTCCGCTGCTGGGGCTGCCAGGTGGGCTGTGTCCACTCCGTGGTCACGAGGGATAATGCCGCGAGGAGCAGTCACGCACCTGTGCTCTGGCCTCCCTTGGGTAACCGATGCCAGGAAGTGCACCTCTGACAGACACTGCCCAGCGTCCCCCTGGCTTCCACCAGCAGCGCCAGAGCATGGCCCTCCCACATCCTTGCCAACACTCAAAGTCATCGAAGCTCACACTTTAATTATCCTCTTCTCAAATAAAACGCTAACCCTCTGATGAAGAAAGGATTCCATACAAATGGTATTTGGTAAGTGATGAAAATGCACCACAATCAGATTTTCAATAAATGAGCTAAGCACATGGTTTGCCAAGACCCAGTGGAAAGAGGGCTGATTTCCCACATTAATCTCCCATCTACATTGATTATGTGTCCGAGTCATGACTCAGAAAGCTAACAAAACAGTGTCTGGAAAACAGAACTGGGTTTTTACAGCTCTTAACACTACAGTGCACTGGTACTCTTGTCTACAGTCTGCTGGTCACGCGGCTTGAGCCAAACACCCTTTGTGTTCTCACACTCTGCCTCAAATGTAATTGCTAAACTGGTGGTCCTATCATGAGTGTACTGAAACCATAAAGTGGGCTGGTGCTGTGGTGTAGTGGGTAAAGCCACCGTCTGCAGTGCCAGCATCCCATGTGGGCACCAGTTCACGTCCTAGCTGTTCCTCTTCCGATCTAGCTCTCTGCTATGGCCTGGGAAAGCAGTAGAAGATGACCCAAGTCCTTGGGCCCCTGCACCCACATGGGAGATCCAGAGGAAGCTCCTGGCTCCTGGCTTTGGATCAGCCCAGCTCTGGCCATTGTGGCCAATTGGGGAGTGAGCCAGTGAATGGAAGACCTCTCTCTCTTTCTCTCTGTAACTCTGCCTTTCAAATAAATGAATAAATCTTAAAAAAAAAAAAGTTTCTCAAAACAAACCATGGCAGACAATCGAGCAGTGTAAATACAAGACTTCCATCCTGTGTTACTGGTGATGTATTTTTGTGGATTTTTCTCTCTCCCATTTTATATGCCAAGTAATGTACAACTGAAGCGTCTGCCAGTATCCACCACGCATGACCACTCCACCGAAGGCTGCAACTTTCCCTCTGCACATACATCTGTCCCATCAAGCACTTTGCTACTGCAGTTTTTTTTTTTTTTTTTTTTAAGGTTTTATTTATTTGAGAGAGTTACGGACAGTGAGAGGGAGAGACAGAGAGGTCTTCCATCCACTGGTTCACTCCCCAAATAGCTGCAACGGCCAGAGCTGTGCTGATCTGAAGCCAGGAGCCAGGAGCTTCTTTCAGGTCTCCCACATGGGTGCAGGGGCCCAAGGACTTGGGCCATCTTCTACTGCTTTCCCAGGCCACAGCAGAGAGCTGGATCAGAAGAGGAGCAGCTGAGACTAGAACTGGCGTCCATATGGGAGCTGGCACTGCAGGCGGAGGATTAACCTACTGCGCCATGGCGCGGCCCCTGCAATTCTTAAAACTACGCCATTTTCCAGGCACTACACAAATGCTCTGTAAGAACTGATTGTGTTTTTTTTTTTTTTTAAGATCTATTTTTTTTATTTGAAAGGCAGAATTAGAGAAAGAGGGAAAGATAGAGAGATCCTCTGTCTGCTGGTTTACTCTCCAGGGCTGGGCCAGGCCGAAGCCAGGAGCCTGGAACTCCACCTGGGTCTCCCACATGGGTGGCAGGGGCCCAAGACCTGGGCCATCATCTGCTGCACATTAGCATGGAGCTGGACTGGACTCAGCTGGTGCTCATACGGGATGCCTGCATTGCAGGCGGCACCACAATGCCAGCCCCCAGAGGTGAGACTTGGATACTATAATTTCAGGCAAGTAAACACACTTATCAATTTAATCAATCCAACTGCTCCTGGTCAGAGAACAGAGTAGGGTGCAAATCTGAATTGTCTGTCACGCGTGGACGAATCCTCTGTGTACAGTCACATGACCAGGGGGTGGCTGCATCTGCATCCTCCCTCCCTCTGTTCTACCAAGCACACGTGCTAACACTACTTCCTTTAATGTACTCTCTTGTTTAGTGGTGTGTTTTTTTGTTAAATTATTTATTTGAAAGCACATTGATAGGGAGGAAGGGTAGGCGGGATTGCTCAAGGTATCCTTCATCCACTGGTTCGCTCCCCAGCTGGGTCTGGGCCAGGCTGAAGCAAGAGCCAGGACCTCCAGCTGGGTCTTCCTATGCATGGCCGGCACCTTCCTGACCCTTCCACTTCTGCTCACTGACCCAGCTTTTCCCGAGGCCCCAGCACTGTCTCTGACTTCAGCCAGCCTTGTCCTGAAGACACACTGTTGCTCAAGCGCTCTTTACCACATTCCACGCCTGTGCGCATCTCTCTCTGCCAGGACCACCCCGGGCTGCTCATGTTTTCCCTGCTGCCCATAATGCCCAACTCCACGTGCCTGAGGACCCAGCAGCAGTGCCATCCGCTTCCCGAAGCTCTGCCTCAGTCTCTAAGGGAATGCTCACGTGAGTGTTCGCTTTCAGAGAGGGGAAGAAGTCGGTACTTCCTTCTTTTTATTAAAGAAGTAACGCTTTAGGGGCCAGCGCCGCGGCGCACTAGGTTAATCCTCCATCTGCGGTGCCGGCATCCCATATGGGCGACGGTTCTAGTCCTGGTTGCTCCTCTTCCAGTCAAGCTCTCTGCTGTGGCCTGGGAAAACAGTCAAAGACGGCCCAAGTCCTTGGGCCTCTGCACCTGCATGGGAGACCAGGAAGAAGCTCCTGGCTCCTGCCTTTGGATCGGCGCAAGCTCCGGCCATTGCGGCCATTTGGGGAGTGAACCAACAGAAGGAAGGTCTTTCTCTCTCTCTCTCTCTCAGTCTATAACTCTACCTGTCAAATAAATAAATAAATAATCTTTTTTAAAAAAAAGTAATACTTCAAATTTCTTTGTTTTTGAGAATTTTTAAATTATTTTCTATTTTATTTGAAAGAGAAAGAGAAAGAGCTTCTCATCTAATGGCTCACTGCCTAAATGCCCTGAACAGTCAGGCCTGGCCGGAACTCAATCTGGGTCTCCTACATGGGTGTGGCAGGGACTCAAGTACACACACCATCACCTGTGGCCTCCCAGGTGCACATGAGCAGGAGGCCAGGTGAGGCACGGAGGAGCCGGGATGGGAACCAGGTGCTCTGATATGGGGTGCAGGTGCACTAGGCAGTGTCTAACCACTGTGTCCAAGGCTAGCCCCAATTTATTTTCACTTATTTGACAGGCAGAGAGCAGTGTGAGATGTTGTTTCTGCCGGTAACTCCCCAAATGCCTGCACAACAGCTGGGGTGAGGCCAGGATGGAACCAGGACTCCATCTGGGACCCAAGTGCAGGAGATACCTATTGCTTCCCAGGGCGTTCAGCAGGGAGCTGGAAATGGAAGCAGAGCCTGGACTCGAACCACGCACTGATGTGGGATGTAGGTGTCAAAAAAGGGTGTCATTCCTAATGCACCAATGGACATCCACCCCACAAGTCGGTATTTCTTTGTGAATTCTGAATTCTAGAGATTAAAAAATCAACATGTAGGGGGCTGGTGCTGTGGCACAGCAGATTAATGCCCTGCCTGAAGCGCCGGCATCCCATATGGGCACCACTTCTAGTCCCAGCTGCTCCTCTTCCGATCCAGCTCCCTGCTATGGCCTGGGAAAGCAGAAGACGGTCCAAGTCCTTGAGCCCCTGCACCCACCTGGGAGACCAGGAAGAGGCTCTTGGCTCCAGATCGGCGCAACTCCGGCCATGCCACCATCTGGGGAGTGAACCAGTGGATGGAAGACCTCTCTCTATATATATAACTCTTTCAAATAAATAAAATAAATCGTCAAAAAAATCAATCATGGAATGCAAATGCTGCAGTCAGCACGTTATAGTCAGCTCAGATCTCGGTTGACACTTAGAAAACCCCATGGATGAAAATCCTCAAGCTTACTTTACTGCAGAAAAGCTGAGCTTGGGCAGCTGGCTGGCTCCCCCTGGCTGACCTGGTGGGTCAGGAGCAGGACCAGGGCAGCTGCTGGCACGGTGCGTGTCCCACAGGAAGACGGGGAAGCCTGCTCAGCACTGGTGTTGGGCTAACGGCTAGGACACCGGCCGTGGTGCTCCCCTCCCGTCAGCAGGGTGCCTGGGCAGTCCTGGCTCTGCTCCAGCTTCCAGCTTGCTGCTGACGCATGCGCTGAGAGACAGCAGTGACAACTCGGGTGGCTGGGTTCCGGCCGCCCGTGTGTGAAGCCTGGGTAGGGCTTTCAGCTGCCAGCTGAGCCGTGGGTTTTGAGGGAAGGAACCAGTGGATGGGGGATCTCTGCTTGTCTGTCTCTAATAAGTAAAAATTTTAGGGGTCAACGCAATGGTGTTGCAGGTTAAGCCTCCACCTGTGACACTGACATCCCATAAGGGTGCTGTTCAGGTCCTGGCTGCTCCACTTCTGATCCGGCTCCCTGCTAACGCACCTGGGAAAGCAGTGGAAGATGCCCAAGTCCTTGGGCTCCTGCACCTGCTTGGAGACCAGGAAGAAGCTCCAGGCTCCTGGCTTTGGCCTGGCCCAGCCCTGTCCCTTGCAGCCATTTGTAGAGTGCTAGTGGATACATGTTCTCTCTCTCTCTCCCTCCCTCTCTCTCTCCATCTCTCTCTCCCTCCCTCCCTCTCCTTCTCTCTCACCCTCCCTCCTCCTCTAATTCTGTTTTTCAAATAAAAAAAATTTTTTTAAAAGAAATAAAAATTTAGGGGCCAGTGCTGTGGCACAGTCAGTTAATGCCCTGGCCTAAAGCACTGGCATCCCATATGGGCGCCAGTTCTAGTCCCGGCTGCTCCTCTTCTGATCCAGCTCTCTGCTATGGCCTGGGAAAGCAGAAGATGGCCCAAGTTCTTAGGCCCCTGAACCCATGTGGGAGACCCGGAAGAAGCTCCTGGTTCCTGGCTTCAGATTAGTGCAGCTCCAGCCGTTGTGGCCAATTGGGGAGTGAACCAGTAGATGGAAGACCTCTACCCCTCTACCTTCTCTTTCCCTCACTCCCTCTGCCTCTCTGCTTCTCCTTTCTCTGTGTAACTGACTTTCAAATAAATAAATCTTTTTTAAAAAAAGAAAAAATTTTAAAACTTTTAAAAGCTCAACTACATCTTTGACTTTTCTTAGGACAATTTCACATAAGCAGATTTTGAGAGGCAGAAAGACAGAGGCTGGGGGAGCATGGAGGGATAGCACTCCCATCTGCCATAACTCATTTTCCAAATATCCATAGCAGCCACACTGGACCAAGCCAAAGGCGGGAGCCAGAGCGCAGTCCAGGCCTCCCACACGAACGGCAGGGACCAGGCCCCGAGTCATCACAGCGGCTCCCTAGGCTCTGCGCTTGACTCAGGGCCCCAGCATCCCAACTGCTATGCCAATCGCCCACCGTGGGAATGGGCCAATTTTATTTATCTTTAATTTTTATAAAGATTTAGTTATTTATTGAAAATCAGAGTTACAGAGGGAGAGGAACAGGGAGAGACTGACAGGTGTAGAAAGGGAGTAAAACAGGAGGAGACAGAAATGACGAGGGAGATGGAGGGAAGGGAGAAAGGGGAAGAAGCGGGGCCAGCGCCTGGCGCCTGGGTTAATCCCATGTGGGCACCGGGTTCTAGTCCTGGCTGCCCCTCTTCCAGTCCAGCTCTCTGCTGTGGCCCAGGAAGGCAGTGGAGGATGGCCCAAGTGCTTGGGCCCTGCACCCGCATGGGAGACTGGGAGGAGACTCCTGGCTCCTGGCTTCGGATTGGCGTAGAGCCAACCGTAGCAGCCATTTGGGGAGTGAACCAACAGAAGGAAGTCCTTTCTCTCTGTCTCTCTCTCTGTAATTCTACCTGTCAAATAAATTTTAAAGGCAGGGGGCAGAAGGGGTGAAGGGAAAAGAAGGGAGAGGGAGGAGAGGGTGAAGGGAGGGGGGAGGGGGAGAGGGAGAATGAAGAGATGGGGGTGGGAGAAGGGGGAGGAGAGGGAGAAAGACATCTTTCATCTGCTGGTTCAGTCCCCAGTGGCCACAACGGCCAGGGCTGGGCCAGGCCGAAGCCAGGAGCTTCATCAGGGTCTTGCACACGGAGGCAGGGGTCCAAGTATCTGGGCTGTCTTCGGTTGCTGTTCCCAAGCCATTAGCAGGGAGCTGAATCAGAAGTGGAACAGCCAGGACACAAACTAGTGCCGATAAGGGATGCTGGTGTCGCAGGTGGCGAGTTTACCCGCTACGCCACAACACCGGCCTCTGGGCTAAATTTAAAACCTCAAGTCTGATCACTTTTTGAGAGATGTGTCTCAAGAACTTTCTCTTCTGGGATAGTAATGACGTCCTCCTATAAGCTGGATGTTTAAGACTGCTATAAAGAGAGGCTAGAGCCGTGGTGTGGTGGGAAAGCTGCAGCCTGCAACGCCATATCTCACACAGGCACTGGTTTGTGCCTGGCTGTTCTCCCAATCCAGCACCCTGCTCATGACCGGAGAACAGCAGCAGCAGGTAGCCCAAGTGTTTGGGCCCCGCCTCCCACGTGGGAGACCCAGGTGACGCTCCCGACTTCAGCCTGGCCCAGCGCTGGCTGTTGTAGCCATCTGGGGGAGTGAACCAGTGGATGGAATCTCTCTTTGTTTCTCCCTCTTTCAAATAAATAAATATTTTGCTTGCCTTAAAGATCATTCTGCTAGCTGATGACAGCCTCTCTGGCATATACGGTCATCTCAGAGGTTATGCGTCTTCTAAACTGTAGCCTGTAGGTAACTAGGTAACTGGATTTTTTTTTTTTTTTTTTTTTTTTTTTTTTTTTTTTGACAGGCAGAGTGGACAGTGAGAGAGAGAGACAGAGAGAAAGGTCTTCCTTTTGCCGTTGGTTCACCCTCCGATGGCCGCCACGGCCGGCGCACTGAGCTGATCCGAAGGCAGGAGCCAGGTGCTTCTCCTGGTCTCCCATGGGGTGCAGGGCCCAAGCACCTGGGCCATCCTCCACTGCACTCCCTGGCCACAGCAGAGAGCTGGTCTGGAAGAGGGGCAACCGGGACAGAATCCGGCACCTCGACCGGGACTAGAACCTGGTGTGCCGGTGCCGCAGGTGGAGGATTAGCCTAGTGAGCCATGGCGCCGGCCTGGATACTTTTTATATTACATTGCCACCCTTTCCAATTGGATTTTCAAGTATTTTCCTTGAAGATCAGTCTCGCGTTCACGTAGCTGTGGCTCTGCTGTGAACGCTGTGAAGGCTCTGAGTGCAGCCTCGCTCCTGGAACACAGCCAGGACCAGGTGCAGGCACACGGCACAGCAGGGGCCGGCCCCCCCCTGCAGGTACTCCAGCCCTGGCCCCTGCCCCGCACCACTTCCTTCCTGTCCCACCCTGTTTTACAGCTCTCTCCTCAGTGTTTCCAGAAACCTTCCTGATGTCCAGCCTGGAAGGGTGGCCGAGCCCCACTCTGGGTGCCGGGGCCGTGTCCTGCTGTCACAGTGCTGAGACTGAGGGGCTGCCCCACAGACGTCCTCTCCTCTGCACAACTCAGGGAGACCTCAGCACCCTTCACCAAACAGCTGTTCTTTAGGTCTTTGGTCTGTTTAAAATGAAAATAAACCGGACGGAATTTTTTTTCTTTTTCTTTTCTGAGCGAAGCAAGATTTATTTAAATCAGAAACCTGCTGCAGCAGCCAGGGGAGGGACACAAGAGAGGGAGATCCACGGACAGAATTTCTTTAGAAGGAAACATCAAGACTAGCTGGTAGTCACTTGAGTGTCCCCCTAGTCCCTTAAAAAAAAAAAAAAAAAAAAAAAAAAAACAACATGATTTGAAAGGCAGAGCAACACACACAGAGCACTAGATCTTCTGCCTGCCGGTTCACTCCCCAAGTGGCCTCAGCAGCCAGGACGGGGCCAGGAGCTCCATCCACGAGGGTGGGAGGGACTCAAGCACCTGGGCCATCCCCTGCTGCCTTCCCAGGCCATGAGCAGGGAGCTGGGTCGGAAGCAGAGTAGCGCGCTGTGCCACACCGCCAGTCTCCCCACCATCCTTCAACCACACTGTGGTGCTCTCTTGTGCGTGTCTGTCCCAGTAAGGAAGTACAGGTCCACATCCTATCTTCTAAGTCATCGTTTCAGACTGGGGAAAGCAGCAGCCTCCGACTAGTTTCCCGAGTGTTAAGTGACTTCTCTAGAAAAACATCACTTCCAAGGTAACAAGCCAAACTCCGGAAAAACGCGCAGAATAAAAGCCGCTTACACTCACAGGCTGGTCTAGAATATCGCTTCATCCCTTTTTCTTCTTTGTATCTCTCCAAGGCTATGATTTTTCAAGTCTGGAGAGTAACTTTAATTTACCTGCTTAGCAAACAAAAACACAGGTAATGATATCGAGATTATAAACAGGCAAGCTGGTCTAATCTCACAGAATGGTCAACACAGTCGAGTCTTCCTAGCAGCTGATTATACTCTGGAGTGGACACAGTCCACATCCCAACAGCTAAGTCTCAAATTAAAGAGCCAAGTTCATGTCTCAACGTGGAAGGACTCCCCAGCACTGAAGCAACACCACAAACTGAGTTACTAAATGACGAGGGTCCACCCTGCCAATGTGGCAAAGTTCAACACTGCAGGAAGCTGGACAGAGGGCCCAGGTGCACCGAGAACAGTGACAATGACGCATACCCCACCTCCTGCAGAGCCACAGGTGGACACCAGGGGACTGCTGTCTCCAACAGCACAGCCGACAGGACACTGGGAATACACTCAGGACAGCGACAGAGATCGCTGGGCAGGCACAGCAGGAAGGAAGCCACAGGGACCACAGAGGAGAACGCCGAGGTCCCGGGCAGTGAAGGAGCTGCAAGGCCAGCTCTGCCCTAACGGCGTCCGCTCGCCTGCACGCTGGCTCCCTGCAGCTACTGCCGCTGACTGAAGGAGGAAACACACCCACCCGGAAGAGGGCAGCGGGAAAGCGGTGCTGAGTGAGGGGGAGCCCCAGGGTCAGCACCAGAGGCAGCCCTCAGTGAGCTCTGGGTCCGCAGAGGGCACAGCAGGAGCCCATCTTGTGCCACTCCTGTGCACCTCCAGGAAAGCCCCACCTGCATCCAGGCCTCAGGGCAGGCTCTGAGCAAAGCTCCGAGACCAACAGGCAGCCTGCTCTGAAGAAGCCACACACGCCAGGATCGAGGGGTTCTGACGGACAGCCAGCAGGGGCAGGAACAGACTAGGGGGCTGCTAAGCGCAGAACGTGAAATAACTCATTGAATGCGTTTAAAGTCAGAGCAGAGAGCAACCAAGGAGATTTGGGGAAAAAAATCAACTAAAACTTCAGGAGAGGGGCCAGCCCTGTGGCACAGTGGGTAAAGCCGCCGCGTGCCGTGCCAGCATCCTATATCAGTGCTGGTTCGAGTCCCGGCTGCTCCATTTCTGATCCATTTCTGATTCTGCTCTCTGGGAAAGCAGTGGAAGATGGCCCAAGTCCTTGGGCTTCTGCACCCGCGTGGGAGACCAGGAAGAAGCTCCTGGCTCCTGGCTTCGGATCGGCTCAGCTCCGGCCATTGCAGCCATTCAGGGAGTCAACTAGCGGATGGAAGACCCCACTCTGTTACTCTTTCAAATAAATAAAAATAAATCTTTAAAAATAAATATACATAAATCTTTTTTTATTTATTTATTTATTTATTTATTTATTTTTTTTGACAGGCAGAGTGGACAGTGAGAGAGAGAGACAGAGAGAGAAAGGTCTTCCTTTGCCGTTGGTTCACCCTCCAATGGCCGCCGCTGCAGCCGGCGCACCGCGCTGATCCGATGGCAGGAGCCAGGATCCAGGTGCTTTTCCTGGTCTCCCATGGGGTGCAGGGCCCAAGCACCTGGGCCATCCTCCACTGCACTCCCTGGCCATAGCAGAGAGCTGGCCTGGAAGAGGGGCAACCGGGACAGAATCCGGCGCCCCGACCGGGACTAGAACCCGGTGTGCCGGCGCCGCTAGGCGGAGGATTAGCCTATTGAGCCACGGCGCCGGCTAAATCTTTTTTAAAAAAGGAAGAGCACAGTAAGAAGGCAGAAGACGACCTGCAGAACATGACAGTAGAGAATCTTCTAGAATGGTTGGTGGATGCCAATCCTCAGAATCAGTTCAACAAAGCCCAACAGGGAAATCACAGGAAATTGCACCTACTGCTCAAGTGGAGGATTACTCAATTTAATTCCATTAAATCCTCAAACTTGACTAAATGACAGCAAAAGGATTCTCAACACCAAATAGAAATCCACAAAAGCCTGAGCAGAGCCGGCAGAAGCGACGAGGAGCAGCTGACCTAGAGCCCCAGAGCTCGGCTGCAATCCAGAGATAGGCAAGGTGCACAGACCAGCAGCATTTCAGACAGCAGGACTGCCCTGCAGGGGGCACAGGCAAGTCAGTGTCCAGACAGCAGGACTGCCCCGCAGGGGGGCACAGGCAAGTCAGTGTCCAGACAGCAGGACTGCCCTGCAGGGGGGCACAGGCAAGTCAGTGTCCAGACAGCAGGACTGCCCTGCAGGGGGACACAGGCAAGTCAGTGTCCAGACAGCAGGACTGCCCTGCAGGGGGACACAGGCAAGTCAGTGTCCAGAGAGCAGGACTGCCCTGCAGGGGGACACAGGCAAGTCAGTGTCCAGACAGCAGGACTGCCCTGCAGGGGGCACAGGCAAGTCAGTGTCCAGACAGCAGGACTGCCCTGCAGGGGGGCACAGGCAAGTCAGTGTCCAGACAGCAGGACTGCCCTGCAGGGGGACACAGGCAAGTCAGTGTCCAGACAGCAGGACTGCCCTGCAGGGGGACACAGGCAAGTCAGTGTCCAGACAGCAGGACTGCCCTGCAGGGGGACACAGGCAAGTCAGTGTCCAGAGAGCAGGACTGCCCTGCAGGGGGCACAGGCAAGTCAGTGTCCAGACAGCAGGACTGCCCTGCAGGGGGGCACAGGCAAGTCAGTGTCCAGAGGGCAGGACTGCCCTGCAGGGGGGCACAGGCAAGTCAGTGTCCAGAGGGTGAGGGGCATCAAGACCCCCGCCCCCAGCAGCATGCTCCTGGGTGAACCACTGCTCTCCCACCCAGCAGTCTGAAGCTCTCTACACAACTCGATGTTATCTGGCCTGACAGATGGCGAGCACAGCTGAGTCCTGAATACAGGTGGCGGGGCTGGTGCTGTGGCACAGCAGGGAAAGCCATCACCTGCAGTGCCGGCATCCCATATGGACGTCGGTTCAAGTCCCGGCTGTTCCACTTCCAATCCAGCTCTGCTATGACCTGGGAATGCAGTAGAGGATGACCCAAGTCCTTGGGCGGAGTCCGTGCAGGAGACCTGGAAGAAGCTCCTGGCTCCTGGCTTTGGATTGACACAGCTCCGGCTGTTGCAGCCATTGAGGGAGTGAACCAGCCAATTGAAGATCTTTCTGTCTCTCCCTCTCAAATAAATAAAATGTTCTTTAAAAAATGCTTCCAGAAGTATACCCACATTGTGGTCAGTTCATTTGACAAAGATGGCAAGACAGTTCCACAGGGAAAGAATGTTCTTCTGGGGGCCAATGTTGTTATGCAGCAGAACAAGCTGCCACCTACACGGTCAGCTCCCCCGTGAGAGGCAGTGCCAGTGCCGGCTGTTCCACTTCCGATCCGGCTCCCTGCTAGTGCACCTGGGAAAGCAGTGGAAGACGGCCCAGGTGCCATGGGGAGATCTGGACGGCAGCTCCAGGCTCTTGGCTTCAGCCTGGCCCAGTGCCAGCCCCTGCAGCCACATGGGCAGTGAACCAGCGGATGGAAGGTCTCTCTCTGTCTCTCCCAGTCTCTGTAACTCTGCCTTTCAAATAAATAAATAAATAAATAAATCTAAAAAAGAAAAAAAAAAAGAATAGTCTTCTCATCAAATGGTGTTGGGATAACTGGATGAACTGGGATCCCTACCTCCCACCACACACAAAATTAACTTAAATTAACAAAATTTAAGAACTAAACCTAAGAAGCGCTCACAAGAAAGCCGAGGGATTCCCTGGATGCACAGGACTAAAAGCTGACTGAGTCTCTCAGCGTGGCCGGCTGAGAGGAAGGGAGGGGGCCCTGCCGTTCCCCGGGCTGCGCGTCGGCCCCAGACACTGAGTCCTGCCAGCCCTCCCAGCTGCCTCCACGCGCAGATTAGCCAGACTTGCTGACCTGCAGTTCTCCAGTTCTCTGAGAACCACGCCCGCCCCAGCCTCCTGCTCACTGAGGGCTGAGTGCCAGCGCAGCCCTCCCAGCTGGCTGCTGCTGCTGCTCCCCCCCACCCCCCGAGGCAGAAGGTTCCGTCATGATTCCACAGCCAGGAACACACACACACACACACACACACACGTTTCTGGGGAACAATGTGCTGACCGCCGCAAACTAAAAACGAATGCAAACGTGCTTTGTGGACAACAAAATGCTCGGAGGCGGCACGTGATCGGGCTGAGAGGCAGGCGTGTGCCCATAAACACGGGGCCTCTGTGACGTGCCGCGTCCAGCTCGGCCCTCCTCCGGGCCCACTCCCTGGCTTCTCTAATTACAAGCTCACAGGAAGGGTACAAACGCAATCTTAATTCTGGGTTCAGTTTTGTGGGTCTTAAATATATACATTATCTCCATGCTAACAAGAATAATTTCATCAAGGAAGAAAACCAGACTCAACCAATCAAACCCGGTCCACCGCTCTGGTGCGGACCCTCAGAACCACGTGCACCGTCCCACCCACTCACGAGCTACTCCAGGTAACAGCAGCTCTGAATGCCTACTGCAGCGCACGCCTGTAACCTGGCAGTGTGAGGCAGTCACGGGGGGACGCCCCACCATGGGGGTCTGGGCGCTACCGCTTAGGGCTTCTGAAGACATCTGCCTGGCACACTCAGGAGCTCAACGTGCGGCCTGGACGGGTACAGGAGAAGCCGGGGGCGAGGCGGTGTGGCACGGTGCGGCACGGTGTGGCGGAACTGGAGCCAGGCAGGAGACGCCACACCTGGAGATGACGAGCATTTCTACCCAAGTGGCCCGAGGATCACAACACTGAAACAAATCGAAGAGAACAAACCCAGCACGCCACACGGCCTGCGGTGGACCGCACCACACAGTAAAGCTACAGCCGCCGCAGACCGAGTACAAACGACTGACAGTCAACAGACACAGACGCCATCCAGCCGGGCCACGAGCTCTCTGGCCCCCTGGCAAAGCCGGAAGGGAAGGCTCCTGTCCTCATTTTTCAAAGAGGGAGTCCAGGGACAGCAGACGCAGGCACGTCCGTCACGCCGGCGTCCCACCAGCAGAGAGGGGGCCAGCTGCTCGCACTCAGCGAGTCATCGGAGGCGGCACTCTGCGTGGGCCTCCACACCGCACACCCGTGTCCTGCACCTCATCTCACCCAGCGCCAGGCCCACGCAGGGCTGAACCTGCCCGGGGTGATACACCCCGTCAGTAGCAGAGCCAGAGAAAGAAACCAACCACTCTCCCAGGCTTCACGAAACTTGCAAACAAAACAGGGCGGAACCCCCCAGCTGCTCACCCTCCCCACACACGCCGACATTTCCAGCAACCGAGCCCCCACGCCCTCTCCTGAGCGCCACGCCCACCAACTCAACTCCATCCCAGAGACAACAGAAGCTGCTGCTCGCCCAGCCAACTCTTTTCCTTTAGATTCACTGATTTGAAAAGCAGAGCGACCGAAGAGGAGGAGAGACAGAGACAGAGGTATTTATTTATTTAAAAAGCAGAATGAGAGACAGAGATCAGGAGCCAGGAGCCTCTTCCAGGTCTCCCACGTGGGTGCAGGGCCCAAGCACCTGGGCCTCCTCCACTACTTCCCCAGGCACACTGGCAGGGAGCAGGAATGCAAGCGGGGCAGCCAGGACTCAGAAGGGGGGCAGAGGCTCAGCAGCCACGCCACGCCACGCCACGCCACGCCACGCCACGCCACGCCACGCCACGCCACGCCACGCCACGCCACGCCGGCTCTTTGGCAGACTTCATCTCCACACCAGCCTCGTCTTTCAAACTCGACACCGCACTGAGAGGCGAAGCCCGTCTGCCTGCTCAGCTCTCAGTCTGGAGCAGCCGTCTGCTCCTGCAGGGACAGCGCCTCAAGCCAGGTGTCGCACGACTCCCCAGCCCAGCCCAGCACCCTGCTCTGAGGGACAGTCTGTCTGGGTCATGGAGCACCGCAGAATACCACAACCACACCGGGACTGCTTCCTTGTCAGTCTGTCAATGCTTTTAAGTATTCAACGGAAATGAACTATTTCTGCTGCTAAAGTAATTCTTTAAAAGTAAATTACAATCCACACTCATTAACACCTGCAAAAAGCAATTAAAAACTCAATTTGCTTTGCCCTTACCCCATTCTCAGTGCGCTTTTCTCCAGGGACGTTCATTACGTTTCTCTGAGTTCTCTGCTCTTGGGTCTGACGGCCACCTAAAGAAAGACAAGGACCAAGATACTTCACACTGGAGAACCCACGCTCACACCGCGACACACACGGCACACTGGAGAACCCACGCTCACACCGCGACACACACGGCACACTGGGAAACCCACGCTCACTCCACGACACACAGCACACTGGAGAACCCACGCTCACTGCGCGACACACACGGCACACTCGACAGTGAAGCCCCAGGCCCAGAAAGCCAAGGGTCAGCACAATGAAGGAAAGTTTACAATTCATCTTTGTTTTTTTCCAAAGATTTATTTATTCATTTGAGAGTGCTTCCATCCACTGGTTCACTCCCCCATTGGCCGCAATGGCTGGATGCGCCAATCCAAAGCCAGGAGTCAGGAGCCTCTTCCAGGTCTCCCACACGGGTGCAGGGGCCCAAGGACTTGGGCCATCTTCTACTGCCTTCCCAGGCCACAGCAGAGAGCTGGATCGGAAGTGGAGCAGCCGGGACTCGAATCAGCGCCCACATGGGATGCCAGCACTGCAGGCAGCAGCCCCACCTGCTACGCCACAGCACCGGTGTGGTGGAATGGGAAGGTGAGAAGGTCATGCCAAGATGGCTGCTGACAACAGAAACTGCCTGGCAACAGGCCATGATTGGATGGCTTTGGAAACCACATGACAACAGAGCCTGACTGACAACAGGCTGTGATTGGATGGTTTCAGAAACTGCCTGGCAACAGAGCCTGACTGGCAACAGGCTGTGATTAGATGGCTTTGGAAACTGCCTGGCAACAGGCTGTGATTGGTTAGGGCAAAGACCGCCCCTTGACCGGATTGGCTGCCTTGGCTATATAAGCTGCTGTACCAACTGAAAGAAACGAGTCTGCAGGCTGCTTGCCTCAGGCCTGCTTTCACCCGACTCCCGGGGTCTGTGTGGTGACTCCGCGCCTCTTGCCCCCAACACACTCTTCCTCTCAGGAATGAATCCACTGCAACACACCGCCCCTTGCAATTTGTATCTTAGACTTGAAGTTGTTCAAATGAAATCTTTTCAAAACATTCCAGAATCTCGAAATTGACTTGACATCAGAAACCTTTTTAACACTTAAATATGGTAAAGGGGGATGGGTGTGAAGATGCCCACATCCCATATTAGAGTGCCTGGGATTGAATCCTGGTCCCACTTCCCTATAGCTTCCCAGCAACACACACCTGGGATCAACAAGTGACAGCTCAAGTGCTAGGGTCCCTGCCATCCACAGAGGAGGCCTGGCTGGGGCTGCAGCCCCCTGGCTTCTGCCTGGCCCAGTCCTGGCTAATGAGAGCATCTGAGGAGTGAACCAGCAGACAGACAACCTCTGTCTGTCTATGTCTGTCTCTCCGTCATTCTGCCTTTCAAAAATGTAAATAAAAATTTTTTTAGAATTTTTGACAGAGTTAGACAGTGAGAAAGAGTGAGAGAGTGAGAGAGAGAAAGGTCTTCCTTCCGTCAGTTCACCCCCCAAACGGCCACAACGGCCAGAGCTGCGCCGATCTGAAGCCAGGAGCCAGGTGCCTCCTCCTGGTCTTCCATGCGGGTGCAGGGGCCCAAGCATTTGGACCATCCTCCACTGCCTTCCTGGGCCACAGCAGTGAGCTGGATTGGAAGAGGAGAAACTGGTTCTAAAACCCGGTGCCCATATGGGATGCCAGCGCCGCAGGCGGAAGATTAACCAAGTAAGCCACGGCGCCAGCCCTTGTAAATAAAAATTTAAAACTTCTATTTTGTTATTTTTTTAAAAAAAGATTTTATTTATTTATTTGAGAGGTAGAGTTACAGACAGTGCGAGGGAAGGAGAGAGAGAGAGAGGTCTTTCTTCCATTGGTTCACTCCCCAAATGGCCGCAATGGCGGGAATTATGCCGATCTGAAGCCAGGTGCTTCTTCCACATTTCCCATGCAGGCACAAGGGCCCGAGGACTTGGGCCATCTTCCACTGCTTTCCCAGGCCACAGCAGAGAGCTGGATCAGAAGAGGAACAGCTGGGACTCAAACCAGCGCCCATATGAGATGCTGGCACTGCAGGTGGAGGATTAACCTACTATGCCACAGTGCCAGTCTCTTGTTACAGTTTTGAAAAAATGGCAAAGAATGCAGATTCTACAATTAAAGTTAAAATTTCTCAAGAAGGTTTTTATATTTTAGGAGACTAAAATAAAACAAAATGGGGGCAGGCCTGTGATTAAGTGGGTTAACGTGCCACTCACAACACCCACCGCCCTTATCAGATGGGCCAGAGTCCCAGCTGCTCAGCTTCCAATCCAGCTTCCTGCTAATGCATCTGGGGAGGTCACAGATGATGGCCCAAGGACTTGGGGTCTGCCCCCAACATGTGAGACCTGGATCAAGGTCCTGGCTGCTGTGTCAGCCTGGCTCAGCCCTAGCTGCAGCAGGCGCATGAGGAGTAAACCAGCAGGTAGATTCCACACTCCCATCCCCACCCCAAGAGCTACTCTACCTTTCAAATAAATAAGTGCATTTTTAAAAGTAGAAAATGAAAACGGATGCTAAACACTGATTTTTCACTAACAGAGTTGAACCAGGAACACTACCTTAAATTTGGCATTTTTAAACTCCCTGTGGTTTTGTAAAAACTAAAATTTTGTTTACAAAGCATCAAATGTAAACAGAAAAATTCTCTGCATGTCCCGTCATTTTCCACATGACGCACGATTCTACAGGCACAGCTCCAGGCTGCACAGACCCACGTCTGGGACCCGCTGCAGGCAGCTCCTCCCTGGTCCCAGCCCTGGCTCTTGGTGCCGGGTGACAACCATCACGCCAGAGTCTGCTGCACGCATGGCTTCCAAGGGGCCCGCACCTACTGTTCAAAACAACTTCTCTGGAAATATATATTTATTGAATTATTTAAAAGTTTAAAAAAACAACTTCTTTTTCTTTCTTTTCTGTTTTATTACCTGGGAAATCTGGAAGTTAACGCACTTTACAGATATATCACTCCACCTGAAACTACTCTCAAAGGAGGAGATATCGCCCCCAATGAGGCAAACACTGGATTGTGAGGGCAGTCTGAGGACAGGCAAGGATGACACGTCTAAAAGAGCCTCCCGGGGCTGGAACTGTGGTGAAATGGGTAAAGCCCCACCTACCACATGGGCATCCCATATGGGAGCCAGTTCGAGTCCTGGCTGCTCCACTTCCAATCCAGCTCCCTTCTAATACACCTGGGAAAGCAGCAGAGGACGGCCCAAGTGCTTAGGCCTCTGCCACCCTTGTAGGAGACCTGGAGGAAGCTCCTGGCTCCTGACTTCAGCCTGGCCACAGCCATCAAGGCCATCTGGGAAGTGAGCCAGCACTTTGGAAGATCTATCTTCATATTGGAAGATCTATCTTCATCTCCCTCTCCGTGTCTTTCTCTATCTCTGCCTTTAAATATATATATACATATATGTATGTATTTGTGTATATATATGTAACTATATATACATATAATATTTTTGTATTTTTTTAAAACCTCCTGGGGGTGGGAAAGACGATCAGACTATGACATCTGCCACCTCTAACAGCTCACAGGGCAAATTAAATTCCTGGTTATTTTTAGCATTTTCAAGGAATAAAGGAGACAGGTTAGCTTAATTTTACTCAATTGCTACCTCTTCCATACAACTATCAAGAAATCAGGACGGGGGCTGGTGCTGTGGCGTAGTTAGTAAAGTAGCTGCCGGCATCCCATATGTGCACCAGTTTAAGACCTGGCTGCTCTGCTTCCAATCCAGCTCCTTGCTAATGCACCTGGGAGGACAGTGGAGGATGTCCCAGGTGCTTAGGCCCCGTACCCATGTGGGAGACCCAGAAGAAGCTCCGGGCTCCTGGCTTCAGCCTGACACCACTGCAGCCATTTGGGGAATGAACCAGTGGATGGAAGATCTGTGTGTGTGGGGTGTGTGTGTGTGTGTGTGTGTGTGTGTCTTCCTCCATCTCCATAACTCTTTCAAATAAATAAAAAAAAAAAAAGAGAAAGAAACCAGGATGGGATGCCATCACATACATTAAAATTAGACCAAGTCCCATCTCCTCTTTGAGGGTAAGAAGGAAACTTGATGACCTGGCAGCTCAGAGAGAATCACAGACAAATGCTTTCGGTGCATCTACTGTGCACCAAGCTCCCCAAGCACTTCCCACACCTCATCAGCCCTCACCTCGCTATGGGCACTGTGCACCTGCAGACGGCGAAGGGACGTCCCCTGCCCTAAGTGAACAGTGGGCTGGGGACTGAAGGCCGCGGCCCCTCCTAACTCACCACACGCGTGCAGGTCCTGGTCTGTGCTCTCCGCTGGCTGGGGGAGCGCCCGAGTGCAGTGAGTAGTAAGGGGACTAAGGCGGACCTCGCTCGCGCGCCCTTCTCTTCGCTTCCAAGGACACAACTCCCACCTCTTAGTCAAGGGGTGGCTTCTACCTCCTGTCACGTCCTGTAGCCCTACACACAGCATTTACCCAAACACAATCTCCTTCCAATAAGACTCAGCAGTGGTAGTAGCCCTGCCCTCTGCAAGAAACCCGAGTCTGGGTCCTGCACCGGGGTGGGAGACACACGTCTGTGAGCAGAGCAGGAGCCCCCCAGGGAACGCAGGCCAGAGCCAGTGTTCTCTCCACTACCTCCTCCTCCAGCTGCGGTGGGTGGGATGCCATCAGCACAGGCAGAGAAGGGGGCGCTGGCACATCACAGCAGTGGGAGGCGGATCCTGAGCGAGGGCCAGAGACGGGGCAGAGAGAGTCAATGACAACTCAACTCACTCTGAGGGCTGTGGGGGCCACAGGTTCTCCAGTCTCCACCCACCTCCTGCACCAGCCTCGGTCAGGAAGGCAGGTCCCTGTGGCCTCATACCTCCCTGGCGGTCACCCCAACGCCTGCCAGGGTGCAGAGGCTCTGCCCTCTCCCCTGGAGACCCACTCTTCTTGGTGCTCTGCTCCGTCCACATGGGTGGTCGCCCGCTGGGCCCGTTCACCACACACACACGCTGCGGCCTTCCCTATAACCTTGGATGGTTCTCAAGACTCCTTTACGGTCTTTAACTTTGTGACGTGAGAAAGACAAAAACAAAAACCCTCTCTTGGGACACCAGGGCTTCTGCAGGCACAATCCACCAGTGAAAGTGAACAAGGGTTGCTACTTGTGTGAGCACAACAAGGGGACGGCGAGGTGGGGAGCTCAGCTCCGAGCAGTGCCTCGTCCACACCTAGGGACCTCCTTGGCAAGGGCTGTCCCTCCCCGTCCCTGTCCCGAGGATGTGGAGCTGAGCCTGGGGCCTCACGGCCCTCACTAAAGCCGCTGGGGAGTGAAACCGAGACACAAGCGAGTGCCGTGGGAACTACATGGGAGCAGAAACATTATGTCAGAGAAGCAGCATTGCATCCAAGGGGAAAGTGTCCTTCAATACGGAACACAAAGGGCTAACTGGGAATACAGAATCTCCTGTTACAAAAAGATCTCCTTTAAAGTTCATTTAAGCACCAGAAATACCTGTAACCTTGTTAGATAATGGTTCTCTTAGCTGTACAGTGTACACATGTTCAGAAAAAGACGCTTTTATTTCCCTTAAATTTTAATTCAAAAATAAGTAGTGTATTCCCACAGCTCACGGTGGCTGGCTCTCCACCAGTGTCTCATCCTTCCTTCCAAGGACACGCCATAAACAATCACCCTGCCCCACGGTCACACGAAAGGCACCATGCTGGGCTCACTGGGCGTGTCCAGGAGGGGTGCGGCTGCAGGCACAGCTGAGCCACACTGTGCCCGAGTCGCTCCGCTCATGCCCAGGCCCAGTTTCTGGACAAACTCCCACAGTGAGACTGGTGGTTTCAGAGCTGTGTGCCGACTGCAGCCCACTCCCAGCAGGTCCCGATCTCCAACGCCTCCGGCAGGAAGCAGCATCAGCACAGCTTCCCGCGCTTCTGCAGGAGTACGCCTCCACACCCTGCAGGCAGCCCAGGCCCCGAGCAGCTCTCTCCCTGGGCCGTGTGGGTGCGCGTCCTCCCCATGTTGCACTGAGCTCTGCCATCGATCTTCCAGCGCTCTCTACACGTCGGGGAAGCCGGCTTCGGCAGCGTGAGCGAGCAGTGCTGCCCCCGTTTCTACTTCCTCCTCTGACCCGGCTCAGGATGCTGACTGTGCGCTGACATCTGTACTTACTGTTGTTGAACTCACTTGGGACCAGCGTTTGGCTCAGGGGTCAGGGAGCCTGGTGGGACGCCTGCCTCCCCTATCAGCACGCGTGGTTTCAAGTCCCAGCTCTGCTCTTCATTCCAGCTCCCTGCTAATGCGCACCCTGGGGGCAGCAGGTGACGGCTCGAGTGGCCGGGCCCCGCCACAGACTCAGAGACCTGTCCTGGCTCCCAGGCCCCTGCGGAGTGAACCCGGGAACAAGGGCTCTCTCATATCCATTCATCAGTTTTGTCTTATGGTTTAGTGCTAGACCTAGAAAGCCTTGTCCACTCTGTATTGGCTGTTTGTTGGGCAAGTAAAAAAAAATTTTAAGATTTATTTATTTGAAAGGCAGAGGTATAGAGAGTCAGAGGCAGAAAGAGAAATGTCTACCATTCATTGGTTCTGAAGCCAGAAGGCAGGAGCTTCCTCCAGGTCTCCCACGTGGCTGCAGGGGCCCAAGCACTTGGGTCATCTTCCACTGCTTTTCCAGGCCACGCAGAGAGCTGGATGGGAAGAGGAGCAGCCAGGACTTGAACTGACACCCATGTGGGATGCTGGCACTGCAGGCAGCAGCTTCAGCGGTTATGCTACAGAGCTGCTTCCCCAAGGATTTTCTAATTGTTTCATGTTTTTTATTTCAAAGACCTTCATCGCCGGCGCCGCGGCTCACTAGGCTAATCCTCCGCCTTGCGGCGCCGGCACACCGGGTTCTAGTCCCAGTCGGGGTGCCCGATTCTGTCCCGGTTGCCCCTCTTCCAGGCCAGCTCTCTGCTGTGGCCAGGGAGGGCAGTGGAGGATGGCCCACGTGTTTGGGCCCTGTACCCCATGGGAGACCAGGAGAAGCACCTGGCTCCTGCCTTCAGATCAGCGCGGTGCGCTGGCCGCGGCGGCCATTGGAGGGTGAACCAACGGCAAAGGAAGACCTTTCTCTCTGTCTCTCTCTCTCACTGTCCACTCTGCCTGTAAAAAAAAAAAAAAAAAAAAAAAAAAAAAAAAAAAAACCTTCATGTTCCAGCACCACGTTCCTGTCCATGCCGAGCGCCCTGCCTGACAGCCCCGGGCTGGGCCAGGAGAGCCTGCTTCCTCGCGGGCTGTGACCTGCACTGCGTAGCCGAAGGCCGTAAGCCCCTGGCCTTCCTATCACAGGAGAGTGAAGGGGACGCAGTGGGTGTCTGTGTGTGTGTTTACTTCAACACGTATCCTTTTTTCCTAACATCTACAGCAAAATCAACAAACGAGGAAGAAAGCACTCATCTACCTTGTTCACTGCTCTCGGCAGGGGAGTCCTCGTGGCGCAGGAAAAACTTCACTTCTTCCCTCCGCGGCCCCCACTTCTGCAGGTGGTCGTACATCATGTGATCGAAGGGGATGGGACGCTCTAGGAGAAAGACCACATCTCACTCACTGCGGACCACGCCCCTCGCACGTGAACGCCCACAAGCACGCGTTCTAGAATTCAAAGATACTACCAGCACTGCCCTCCAACTCACTTCAGGCAAACAACTTGGGCAACGCTCAGTAAAACCACTGAAAGCCTCTACGACGTCCATCGCAGAGCAGCGCGCGGCCAGGTCAGCAAAGTGTTCACTGACACAGCACCCGTGAGGTGGGCACTGTGGCGCAGCGGGTCAAGCCGCAGCCTGCAATGCCAGCATCCCCTAGGAGCGCCGATTTGAGTCCTGGCTGCTCCACTTCCGACCAGGCTGCCTGCTAATCCACCTGAGAAGGCTGTGGACCAGCAGATGTAAGACCTGGCCCTCTGTCACTCTGCCTTTCAAAGTGGCTTAACTCATTATACCACAACGACGGTCCCTGTTCTGCCATCAGGTAAATGCAAACAAACATTTTCAGTTACATTTGAAATGCATTTAGTTTATATTACTGAAGACTTCTGTTCTCCGTAAGTGCTGGCAGATTCAATCCTGTTGCCAGAATGAGCCCTGTCCACCTTTCTACGCCAAACTGCCACATGTGACTTTTTATTTAACATTTACTTACGAGGCTGGCGTTGTAGCACAGTAGGTGAGGCTGCTGCCTGTAGCGCTGGCATCCATATGGCTGCTGGTTTGGGTCCCAGCTACTCCACTACTGATCCAGCTCCCTGCAAATGCACCTGGGAAAGCAGCAGCAGATGGCCCAAGTCCTTGGGCCCCTGCACACACGTGGGAAACCTGGAAGAAGCTCCTGGCTCCAGATCAACCCAGCTCCAGCTGTTGTGGCCATTTGGGGAGTGACCAGCAGATGGAAGGTCTGTCTCTCCCTCTCTGTAGCTCTTTTAAATAAATACTAAATAGGGGCTGGCACTGTGGCTCAGCGGGTTAACGCCCTGGCCTGAAGCGCCGGCATGCCGTATGGACGCCAGTTTGAGTCCCGGCTGCTCCACTTCCTATCTAGCTTTCTGCTATGGCCTGGAAAAGCCGTAGAGGATGGCCCAAGTGCTTGGGCCCCTGCACACCCATGGGAGACCCAGAAGAAGCTCCTGACGCCGGATCGGCGCAGCTCCAGCTGTCGCGGCCAACTGGGGAGTGAACCAGAAGATGGACGACCTCTCTCTCTCTCTCTCTCCGCCTCTCCTCTCTTTGTGTAACTCTGATTTTCAAATAAAATAAATAAATCTTTAAAAAAATGAATACTAAGGCCGGCGCCGCGGCTCACTAGGCTAATCCTCCGCCTAGCGGCGCCGGCACACCGGGTTCTAGTCCTGGTCGGGGCGCCGGATTCTGTCCTGGTTGCCCCTCTTCCAGGCCAGCTCTCTGCTGTGGCCCGGGAGTGCAGTGGAGGATGGCCCAAGTGCTTGGGCCCTGCACCCCATGGGAGACCAGGATAAGCACCTGGCTCCTGGCTCCTGCCATCGGATCAGCGCGGTGCGCCGGCCGCAGTGCGCCAGCCGGGGCGGCCATTGGAGGGTGAACCAACGGCAAAGGAAGACCTTTCTCTCTTTCTCTCTCTCTCTCACTGTCAACTCTGCCTGTCAAAAAAAAAAAAAAATGAATACTAAGGCCGGCACCGTGGCTCACTTGGCTAATCCTCTGCCTGCGGCGCCAGCACCCTGGGTTCTAGTCCTAGTTGGGGCGCCGGGTTCTGTTCCGGTTGCTCCTCTTCAAGTCCAGCTCTTTGCTGTGGCCCGGGAGTGCAGTGGAGGATGGCCCAAGTGCTTGTGCCCTGCACCCCATGGGAGACCAGGATAAGCACCTGGCTCCTGGCTTCGGATCAGTGCAGTGCGCCAGCTACAGCGGCCATTGGAGGGTGAACCAATGGAAAAAGGAAGACCTTTCTCCCTGTCTTTCTCTCACTGTCTACTCTGCCTGTAAAAAAAAAAAAAAAAAAAAAAAAAAAAAAAAAAAAAAAAAACAAAAAAAAAACACACTAAATAAATCTTTAAAAAATCAAACACCATGATTTAAAAAAAAAAGAAAGCCAGAAAACCAGAGCGGATGGGGCAGGGGAGCAGGCAGGGAGGGGAGGGCGTCCATCCATGGTTCACTCCCCAGGTAACTGTGGCAGCCAGGGCAGGGCCAGCCAAAGAGAGGAGCCACAGACTCCATCCAGGTCTGCCAAGTAGCACCTGCTGCCCCCCAAGGCCAGGCTGCAGGCTGAACTGAAAGTGGAGGAGTTGGGACTCGAACTGGCACCGCACTAAGGTGTGGAGGTAACCAGGGCGGTGGCCTAACTCACTGTGCCACAGCACACAGCAAAGCCAACAGTTCCTGAGAACACCAGAGAACTCAGGCATCAAGTTGACAAGGATGTCCTGTTGATGATGCCTTCCATTGCCTGCCTGTGAGGAGCGCAGGGACTGCGTGCATCAGAAGAAAGCGACTCTGGGTCTGCCCCCTCTGCCATCTCAGTTCTGGAAATTCTGGACACTTGACAGCTGACTGGCTGCACATATTGACAAGACCCGCCTTTCAATTTTATTGGTGTCTTTTTTTTTTTTTTTCCTGACAGGCAGAGTGGACAGTGAGAGAGAGAGAGACAGAGAGAAAGGTCTTCCTTTGCCGTTGGTTCACCCTCCAATGGCCGCCATGGCCGGTGCACCGCGCTGATCCAATGGCAGGAGCCAGGTGCTTCTCCTGGTCTCCCATGGGGTGCAGGGCCCAAGCACTTGGGCCATCCTCCACTGCACTCCCGGGCCACAGCAGAGAGCTGGCCTGGAAGAGGGGCAACCGGGGCAGAATCCGGTGCCCCGACCGGGACTAGAACCTGGTGTGCCGGCGCCACAAGGCCAAGGATTAGCCTAGTGAGCAGCGGCGCCGGCCCTTTTTATTTGTACAGAAGTTTTTTTTTTTATTTATTTTTATTTTTATTTTTTGACAGGCAGAGTGGACAGTGAGAGAGAGACAGAGTGAAAGGTCTTCCTTTGCCATTGGTTCACCCTCCAATGGCCGCCCCGGCTGGCGCACTGCGGCCAGCGCACCGCGCTGATCCGATGGCAGGAGCCAGGTGCTTTTCCTGGTCTCCCATGGGGTGCAGGGCCCAAGCACTTGGGCCATCCTCCACTGCACTCCCGGGCCACAGCAGAGAGCTGGCCTGGAAGAGGGGCAACCAGGACAGAATCCAGCGCCCTGACTGGGACTAGAACCTGGTGTGCCGGCGCCACAAGGCCGAGGATTAGCCTAGTTAGCTGCGGCGCCGGCCCAAGATTTTTCAAAAAGATTTATTTATTTATTTGAAAGTCAGAGTTACAGAGAGAGAGAGAGAGAGAGAGAGAGAGAGAGAGAGAGAGAGAGAGAGGTCTTCCATCTGCTGGTTCACTCCCCAAATGGCCGGAGCTGTGCCGATCTGAAGCCAGGAGCTTCTTCTGGGTCTCCAACACAGGTGCAGGGGCCCAAGGACTTCATGCATCTTCTACTGCTTTCCCAGGCCATAGCAGAGAGCTGGATCCGAAGTGGAGCAGCCAGGACTCGAACTGGCACCCATGTGGGATGCCGGCACTGCAGGCAGTGGCTTTACTCGCTATGCCACAGCACTGGCCCCATCAATCTTTTCTAACTCTGAGTCTTTGTACAATAAATCCTTCTCTACTCCAAGATCAGAAAGATATTCTCTTACGCTCTTTCCGTAAATGTTGAAGTATTGCCTCTCACTGACTGTGGAACTTATTTTGTGTATGACATAAAGGTCTCATTCTATTTTTTCCATCAAGTACCCACTGAACAGTCCATCCTCTCCCTCAGCCCGTGACCGCACCTCTGCCACGCAGCAGGGCATCAAGTAGGCCATGGGCACTTCTGGGCGTGTTCCCTACTCCGGGGGCTGTGGTTCGTCTCTGCCCACACAGTGAACCTGACGACTACCCTTTCGTGCTAAGTCCTGCTCCCTGGTATGCCAGGCCCCTACGCGGCTTGGTTCCAAGAATGTGTTCACATATCTCAGCCCTTTGATCTCGCCTTACAGTATTTTAGGAGCAGCTTATCAAGATCTTTTTTGCAAAACACAGGATTTTGTCTG
Source organism: Oryctolagus cuniculus (assembly GCF_964237555.1). NCBI lineage: Eukaryota > Metazoa > Chordata > Mammalia > Lagomorpha > Leporidae > Oryctolagus > Oryctolagus cuniculus. The sequence continues at coordinate 46,532,254 of NC_091451.1, forward strand.
GAATCAGTTTATTAATAAATAAATTTGGAGAGATTCTGACATCATGGTGATACTGATTAATGAACATGACTGTATATTGTCGCTCCCCCTCTTCGTGGAGGAACGACACAGGACCCTGCGCTGTTCTTTCGTCTGCTCGGCCCTCCCCGGGTTTGCTGCTGGTTCTTCCCGGGTTGGCTACCGTCCCTTCCACCTCCGTGGAAGGGCAGTTCCCCCTGGCCGCATTCCCCACTTCCGCAGGGGAGCGGCACACCGCCGGCCGGCTCTTCTCGGGGGCTGCACAGGTGTTCCCCTTAGATGTTCCCCATAGATGTTCCTGGTGCATGCCGTCTCTCTCCTCCTTTATGGTCCTCCTCCGCCAATCCTAACTCGGCTGCCCACACGCCGAGTACGCTGCTCTCCAATCAGGAGCAAGTCCTACAGTTTATTAGTTGAACTGGAGGCAGCTGTGCGGAAGCTGTTTACTTCTCTCCCAGCGCCATATTGTGGGAGAGCAGATGCATAGAATAAGTCTTAATTCGAGTAACTTAGTCTAGTCCGGATTGCTCCCCACAGATCCCCCTTTCTTTTTATTTTTGGCGTTGATACGCGCCTGTCTTCGGTGTCCCGCGGCACACACTCTGCTCTACTTGCTAGAGTTGCCACAGGCTCTTACAAGTCCTATCAATCAGGAAAACCGAATCCGGGTCCTCTCTTCGCCATGTTATGAGGAGGTTTTTAGGCGCTGATGCGTGCCTGTGTTCGGTGCCCTGCAGCGCATGCTCTGCTCTGCCTGCAGGGGACTTACAAGACCTATCAGGCAAACCGAATCCAAGCCTTCTCATTGCCTTATTGTGGGGGAGACTTATTAGTGTTGGTTCGTGCCTATCTTCGGTGACCTGCAGCTCATACTCTGGTCGAGCTGCTTGCTGGCGCTTACCGCCTTAATCAGGCAGACCGAATCCAAGCCTCCTAATTGTTGCATTGTGGGGAAGCTTTACTGATGTTAATTCGTGCCTGTCTTCGGTGACCTGCGGCGCATAAGCTGCTAGCCGCCGCAGGTGCTCATCGTGCTCATCGCCTCACTTAATCAGGCAGACCGAATCCAAACTTTCTCGTTGCCATGTTGAGGGGAGGCCTTTCTATTTCTCTATTTCTCTATCTCCGGGCATTCCTATTTCTCCCATTTTACTTCTATCTCCCAGCATTCTTATTTCTCTCATTTTATTTCTAAACTTCTATTTCTCTTATCCCTGCAGCTTCCCGGCGCCTCGCGCTGCCGGCAGCTTCACGGCTCCGCGCAGCTTCAGCCCGCGCCTCATCTGCGCGGCTCGGCTTTGCACGGCTTGGCTTCGCGCGCTCCGCGGTCTCCACGCTTAACCCTTTCGCGTCTGAACCACGGCCTACGCCAGCCCCGTTCCCTATCTATTCACGCCCCGTGCTCTCTCTGCACACGGCGGCTTCCGCGAGTAACACAGCGTAGCTTACGTGTCCGCCACTAGCATTCAATCTAAGTTCCCCGGGCTAGCCTGGCGAATTCAACCCAGCTCACGTCTCCGCCCCACGATTTGGCTTCCCGTCCTTTGCTCCCCGGGCTAATCAGATGGATCCCAATCTGGCTTACGTCTCAGCTTCTGGTTTCAACTTTTCGCCCCCTATTCCCGGGCTAACTTGAGAATCCCAAAGTGGCTTTCGTATCCGCCTCAGCCTGCCCCCCGCGGCTTCAATTTCCCTAACACTTTTCTCTACCCGGTATGTTTCCCCAAGCTTTCCTCCAACGATATTCCTCCCTCATTTCTCCTGGCCTCTCCCCACAGTCCGCGTCCGAGTCTGTTTGTTCTAGCTTTCACTTTCGCTTTCGACCTTAGAGATTTCTCCCAGCTTCCCCCCGTAGGCCGTATACGAGTCTATGCCTAGGCTTTCAACAGCTTCTTCCGGCACCCTTTTCGTCCGGCTTTTCCCTAGGCTGTTTGCTAGTCTCTCTCTCCGGTAATTTCCCAGTTCTTCCCGTTTCTTCCCTCCTAAGTTTGCTATCCGTTCTAGGTTTCCTATCCGAGTCACGGCACCATTATGTCGCTCCCCCTCTTCGTGGAGGAACGACACTAAACCCTGCGCTGTTCTTTCGTCTGCTCGGCCCTCCCCGGGTTTGCTGCTGGTTCTTCCCGGGTTGGCTACTATCCCTTCCACCTCCGTGGAAGGGCAGTTCCCCCTGGCCGCATTCCCCACTTCCGCAGGGGAGCGGCACACCGCCGGCCGGCTCTTCTCGGGGGCTGCACGGGTTCCCTTAGATGTTCCCCATAGATGTTCCTGGTGCATGCCGTCTCTCTCCTCCTTTATGGTCCTCCTCCGCCAATCCTAACTCGGCTGCCCACACGCCGAGTACGCTGCTCTCCAATCAGGAGCAAGTCCTACAGTTTATTAGTTGAACTGGAGGCAGCTGTGCGGAAGCTGTTTACTTCTCTCCCAGGGCCATATTGTGGGAGAGCAGATGCATAGAATAAGTCTTAATTCGAGTAACTTAGTCTAGTCCGGATTGCTCCCCACATATATCACCATTTTTAAAAAAGATGTATTTTTTAATTTTTTATTTGAAAAGCAAACTGACAGAGAGAAGATGACACACAGAGAGAGAGAGGGAAGGAAAGAGAGAGACAAAGAGAGATTATCTTACATCCACTGGTTCACTCCCCAAACGGCCACAACACAAACTTCCTCCAGGTCTCCCACGTGGTGCAAGGGCCGAAGCACCTGGGCCGTCCTCCACGGCCTTCTCAGGCCGTTAGCAGGGAGTTGGATCAGAGTGGAGCAGCCGGGACCAGAGCCAGCTCCGATGCAGATGCCAGACATGGAATGTCTGCATCACAGTGGTGGTGGGGCTTCAGCACTGGGCTGCACGATGGCCCTTCTCCGTTATGTTCAGGAACTGTGCTCTTCAGCGATGGCTTTGAAGGCTTCACCACGGAGGTCGCACACACCTGAACTTACTCCTCCACACTTGGGGGCGTTACATGTGCACATTCTACTTTAAAACAGCAATTATTTTACTTGGGAGTAACTTTAGACGATTAACGTTAATATCTTTCTTTAAAAGATCTGTTTTATTTATTTGAAAGAGTTAGAGAGAGAGAGAGAGGTCTTCCATCCTCTGGTCCATTCCCCAAATGGCCGCAATGGCCGGACTTGAGCTGAGCTGATCTGAGGCCAGGAGCCAGGGGCTTCTCCTGGGTCTCCCACGTGGCTGCAGGGGCCCAAGCACCCGGGCCATTTTCTGCTGCTTTCTCAGGCACATTATCAGGGAGCTGGATCAAAGTGGAACAGTCAGGACTCAAACTGGCAACCATACGGGATGCCGGCTTGTAGGCCAGGGCATTAACCCACTGCGCCACAGCGGCAGCCCCTAATGTTAGCAGCTTATGCAAGGATGGTCTATTTATCAACACTAAGAGGTGACACAGGTACCTGACTGCTGAATTCCCGGGCCTACTTGGATTTCACCAGCTCTGCTGCCAGATCTGGCCCAGGAAACCACACGGCATTCACGTCACGTGCCCCTGGTCTTCAGTCCTGTAGGTATCTGGGAGAACAGCTCTGACTCGGCTTGACGGAGCTCCTGGGTTCTTGGTGCCCTTCTCACTTCCTGTCAGTGTGCCCGCTGTGACCAGGACACATCCCTGGCAACGTGGACCTCCACGGCCCCGGGGGAGCTGCGCCGCTTCTTTCCACGAGTGCCCCCTCAAGTCAGGAGGCGCAGCCCCGTGGTGAAGAGGGACGCAGCTCCAGGTCCTGCAGGCGGCGGATTCTCTGGGACCCTTTGTGAGGGCAGCTGTGCCTCCCCCGCTCATCTCCTCCATCATTGGGATCCGTCTGGACTCCTGAACACTCAGCTTGAACTTCGGGACCACGCGCTGTCCCTGCCACAGGTCCTGCTCTGTGGCGCCTGCCCGGGCCAGGGGCACCAAGGCTGCTGCTCCAGGAGCGGGCACGCGGCAAGGCCGAGAACCGCCGCCCTCAACCCGCGCTCCCCGTGGAACTCTCGCGTAGCAACAACGCTGACACTCACGGCCGACCCGTCCTCCCTGCTCTCCTCAAAGCCCCATCTTTCCCTCTATCCTGCCGCACGGGCCGGCAGCACCGGGGGAAGCAGAGGCCCAGCCGGGGCTTCGGGCCAGCGAGAGCTCTCACTGGGTCATCAGGACCACGAAAGGGACACCGCCTCCCTGCACGAGATGCTGACGGCGCAACCTCCAGCAGCCTCTTCTGGAACGAGCTGCACTCGGCCACGGTTTTCCAATACGCTACAGAAATCGTGGTTTAATACTTCCGAATCTGGGTTTTTTGTGTAAGTGTAGTTTTTACAAGGAGATGAGTGATCGTTTGTGTTTTCACCAACCAGCCAGCTCTGATGCCCCGTGCTCCTGTCTCTCCACAGAGACTTCTTAATGCTACTATGAGGGGATTTTTTTATCATGAAGAAAAGAACCACAATTCTTCAACTATTACAGATTCACATTTACCTTAATATCGCTGTTGAAGATGCCCTGGAGGACGGTCAATACAAGACCACCTTAGCTGAGAGTTCTGATCGGGCAGCAGCACCTCACGTTGGCAGGATCCTCCCGCCGGCGTTACAAAGAGCCTGTTCCCTTTCTGAGGTTGTAACGCGTGCCTCAACGGCTCTCGATGGCAAGTTGCCATTCCCTGCAAAGTGCAGAACTGCCTCTGTTCAGAGCGAAACTGGCTTCCACCTCTCTTCTGCTCCTGCTCAGATTAACACAGAAGACTGCACTGGGCTCAGAAAATGCATCCAACGTCCACCTCTTCTTCTAGCGTAGAGGCGTTTCCACACTGACTGATTCTGCTCTCGGGAGACGTGGCAAAAGCTGCCTGCCAACCATCCGGTTCTGCAGTCTTTGGGGACGGAAACCACAGATTCAATTTATTTCATCTGTTTTGGTTTAAGTTTCCTCTTTGTTTACTCAGATATACTCTTTTCACAGCGTGGCCTACTTCCCAACATACAACACAGCTCATTTGCCACTTGCCATCCACCTGCACCTGCTACAACCTAAGTTCCACGGGAGCGCAGATGTGCAGAGTCAAGGGCACCCAGCGGAGGACTTGCACGGAGGAGCACTCTCAGATGGCCCTGCGCCGCCTTGGGCCACAATACTCACGCAAAAAATTATTACCTTTCATGCAAAAAAAAAAAAAAAAGAAAAAAAAAAAGAAAAAAAGCTCTACTATCTAAGAAAAAAAGGTGGAGGCAGATAAGGAATTAAAAGTAATAACCAAGGGCCAATGTGCTCAGGATCTGGAAGCAGAAACCAGGACAGAACGCGCAGGCTCCACTGTGGCCCCTGAAGCACACTCAGGACGACGTCATAGCCTTCCTGCAGACCACGAGGCCCGGCCTTTTTTTTTTTTTTTTTTTTTTTTTAAAGATTTTATTTATTCATTTCACAGGTAGAGTTACAGTGAGACGGAGAGACAGAGAGAGAGGTCTTCCATCTGCTGGTTCACTCCCCAAATGACTGGGACTGGGCCAATCCAAAGCCAGGAGCCAGGAGCCTCCCCCAGGTCTCCCACGCGGGTGCAGGGGCCCAAGGACTTGGGCCATCCTCTGCTTTCCTGGGCCATAGCAGAGAACTGGATCAGAAGAGGAGTCGCTGGGACTAGAACCGGCACCCACATGGGATGGGGGCGCCACAGCCGGAGGATTAACCTACTGCGCCACAGCGCCGAAGGCCTGGCCTTCTAGTGCCTCCTTTGAGTATGGGTCCAACGCTCACCTCTCCAGCTCACGCGACAAACGACAAACAAAGTGTGCTGCACTAGACAATGGAGTAACATCCGCTCACAAAAGGAAGGATTTACTGACACGTGCTCCAGTGTGGATGAACCTCAGAACCATTACACTCAGTGCAAAAGCCAGCCAAGAGGGCCACACATCCCACGGCTCCATCTGTGAAATGCCCAGAACAGGCAAGTCTGCACACAGAGAAAACCAGGCTGTGGCCACCCAAGAACGGGGGCAGAGTCACGGCCGGCATACGTCTGCAGAACTGCCTGTGGTGCCGGCTGCACCACTCTGGGCACAGTAACACCATGGGATCGCGGGTGTTGAAGGGGTAAACTGTGTGGTATGTGAATTTAATCTAAGATTGCTAAAAAAAATAACAAAAAAACTTTAAGACCTGATTACCTCTAAGTACCCTTTAAATACTTCCATTTGGATGCCCATCTCATTATCTCCTCAAACTCAACTTGTTCCAACGGATGTGCCTCTTACTGTCCAGCACAGACGCACAGGTGCCACACAGCTGCCACCTGCTCTCCCTCCTCCAAGCATCGCCCTTCCTACAACGTCCACACAGCCCCAGGGCAGGCACCCGGCCAGGAGAAGGCTCCCAGCTCCCGGTCAGTTGGGGAGCGCAGCAGGGCATGGCAGCGCTGTCCGTCTCCCCCTCTTTCTGACTCTAAGACACAAACAGGAGATCCGCGCAGGCCTCTCCCTCTGTGTGCCTGTGAAGGCCACCGCCCCCGGGCAGCCCCGCAGGCCTTGCGCGAGCTGGTCTGGCGTCAGTCTCACTGCTGCCTTCTCAACACCACACCCTGGCTGTCTCACAGCACCCCATGCTCCTCCTCCACCTCTCCTGCCCTCGCACGGACCCCTGACGTGGCACACCTGGCCTGTCTCCAGAACCCAGCTCCTCCTCAGTGGTGCAGAACTCACTAACCACGTCGCTTCCACTGACCACCGACCCACAAACACCAGCTGACAAGTCCCTTCACAGCCAGAGCCAGGGACGGAGGAGTCACTGGTCACAGGGTTTTGCACCGTGGAGCACAGTCACGCCTCTACCTTCATCGAGGTGTCCGAAGGGACAGGAAGGGCAGGTGGATAACCCGGCACGCGCCAGCACCGCGAGGTCTCAGAGCACCTGGCACGGTCCTGTCCCGTCACCACAGCAGCAGTGTCCATCTGATTGGCACAGGATGGCGGCACGGCCATCTCCGGAGCCCAGCACTCACCGCTCCCCCGCCACACCTCCGCTAAGTGGCAGCCGCCTTCTCCGGGCTCCTTGCAGAACTCCACAACATCGCGACAGGTTGTTTCCGGTGTTATGGGAACTTCTGTTAAAATCTGCTCATTGTTGCTCAGGAAGACGGTCAGAATCATCTGCGAGAGAGAGATCAGAGCTGCAATGTCCAGTCTGCAGCACAGAAGCGGTCCTCTACCTTACCCTCCCCTCCCCTGCAACAGCCAGCCCTCCCAAACAGAATGCCTGCAGGATGAGTTTCTGGACATAGAAAAGCAGATGCAGTTCATGTAGAATAAAGAAGACAAAGGAGGAAAATCCCAAGAACAGACCTGAACTATGGGACACCATGCAGCCTGGGAACAGCGGCACCGGCACACAACCCAGTCCATCCCAGCCCCACAGCAACCCCAGGCAGGACCAGGGACATCTGAGCAGTTAAAATACCCACACCTCCCACACGAGCATGCTTCTAACAGGGCAAACATTTAGGTGTACATCAGAAACAAAAAACCTGAATAAAACTCGAGTAACTTTTTTTTAAAAAACCTTGGAGAAGGGGCTGGCATTGCAACACACCGGGTTAGTCCACTGCCTGGACACCAGCATCCCACGAGAGTGCTGGTTCTAGTCCCAGGGGCTCCACTCTGAGCCAGCTCCCTGCCAAAGCGCCTGGGAAAGCAGCAGAAGCACCTGTGCAGGAGACCCGGATGGAGCTCCGGTAGCACCATCTGGGGAGTGAACCAGAGGACGCAGGAGCACGCACATGCGCTCACACACTCCCACTCTCTCTGATGCTTTCAAATAAATCTTTAAAAAAAAAAAAAAGAGGGCAGAAAAATCCAGACATCATGAAACAAAAAGCTGGGCACTTGGCCTAGCAATGAGAGTGCCGGTAAGATGCCTGCATCCCACCTCAGATGCCTGGGTTTGAGCCCAGTCCCAGCTTCCTGCCAACACAGATTCTGGGGGGAGCAGGTGATGGCTCAAGTCCCTGGGTCCCTGCCACCCACACAGGGGACCTGCAGTGAGTTCCCAGCTCCTGGCTTCAACCCAGCTTGTTGCGGTCTTTTGAGAAGTAAACCAGTGGACGAAAACTCTGTTTCTGCCTCTCAAAACATTTTTAAAAATTAAAACCTTTAGAAAGATAAAGATTGATATTTTCAAGTAGATCAAAAGAAATAATCTCTTACAAAGCAAAAAAAGACAAACTGGGAACAAAAATTTTTTTAGAGATTTATGTATTTATTTGAAAAGCAGAGTTAGAGAGAAGCACACACTGGTTCACTCCCCAAATGGCCACAATGGGCAGAGTTGGGCCAATCTGAAGCCAAGAGCTTCTTTGGGGTCTTCCATGTGTGTCGCTCCCCGTCTTCATGGAGGAACGACACAGGACCCTGCGCTGTTCTTTCGTCTGCTCGGCCCTCCCCGGGTTTGCTGCTGGTTCTTCCCGGGTTGGCTACTATCCCTTCCACCTCCGTGGAAGGGCAGTTCCCCCTGGCCACATTCCCCACTTCCGCAGGGGAGCGGCACACCGCCGGCCGGCTCTCTCGGGGGGCTGCACAGGTGTTCCCTTAGATGTTCCTGGTGCATGCCGTCTCTCTCCTCCTTTATAGTCCTCCTCCGCCAATCCCAACTCGGCTGCCCACACGCCGAGTACGCTGCTCTCCTCCAATCAGGAGCAAGTCCTACAGTTTATTGGTTGAACTGGAGGCAGCTGTGCGGAAGCTGTTTACTTCTCTCCCAGCGCCATATTGTGGGAGAGCAGATGCATAGAATAAGTCTTAATTCCAGTAACTTAGTCCAATCCGGATTGCTCCCCACAGATCCCCCTTTCTTTTTATTTTTTGGCGTTGATACGCGCCTGTCTTCGGTGTCCCGCGGCACACACTCTGCTCTACTTGCTAGAGTTGCCACAGGTTCTTACAAGTCCTATCAGGCAAACCGAATCCGGGTCCTCTCTTCGCCATGTTATGAGGAGGTTTTTAGGCGCTGATGCGTGCCTGTGTTCGGTGCCCCGCAGCACATGCTCTGCTCTGCCTGCAGGGGCTTACAAGCCCTAACAATCAGGCAAACCGAATCCAAGCCTTCTCATTGCCGTATTGTGGGGGAGGCCTTACTGATGTTAATTCGTGCCTGTCTTCGGTGACCTGCGGCGCATAAGCTGCTAGCTGCCCGCAGGTGCTCATCGCCTCACTTAATCAGGCAGACCGAATCCAAGCTCTCTCATTGCCATGTTGAGGGGAGGCCTTTCTATTTCTCTATTTCTCTATCTCCGGGCATTCCTATTTCTCCCATTTTACTTCTATCTTCCAGCATTCCTATTTCTCTCACTTTATTTCTAAACTTCTGTTTCTCTTATCCCCGCAGCTTCCCGGCGCCTCGCCCTGCCGGCAGGCTCCGCCCCGAGGCTACTTCTCGGAGGCTTTCCGGCTGAGCCGCTTCAGCCCGCGTCTCTCTCATCTGCGCGGCTCGGCTTTGCGCGCACACTCCGCGGTCTCACACTTAACCCTTTCGCGTCTGAACCACGGCCTTGCGCCAACCCCGCGTTTCCTATGTACTTGAGCCCCGCACGCTCTGTCTGCGCGCGGCAGCCTCCGCGAGTCACACAGCGTAGCTTACGTGTCCGCCACTAGCATTCAATCTAAGTTCCCCGGGCTAGCCTGGCGAATTCAACCCAGCTCACGTCTCCGCCCCACGGTTTGGCTTCCCGTCCTTTGCTCCCCGGGCTAATCAGACGGATCCCAATCTGGCTTACGTTTCAGCTTCTGGTTTCAACTTTTCGCCCCCTATTCCCGGGCTAACTTGAGAATCCCAAAGTGGCTTTCGTTTCAGCCTCGGCCTGCCCCCCGCGGCTTCAATTTCCCTAACACTTTTCTCTACCCGGTATGTTTCCCTAAGTTTTCTTCCAACAATATTCCTCCCTCATTTCTCCTGGCCTCTCCCCACAGTCCGCGTCCGAGTCTGTCTGTTCTAGCTTTCACTTTCGCTTTCGACCTTAGAGATTTCTCCCAGCCTCCCCCCGTAGTCCGTATCCGAGTCTATGCCTAGGCTTTCAATAGCTTCTTCCGGCACCCTTTTTCGTCCGGCTTTTCCCTAGGCTGTTTGCTAGTCTCTCTCTCCGATATTTTCCCTAGGCTGTTTGCTAGTCTCTCTCTCCGATATTTTCCCAGTTCTTCCCGTTTCTTCCCTCCTAAGTTTCATATCCGTCCTAAGTTTCCTATCCGAGTCACGGCACCATTATGTCGCTCCCCCTCTTCGTGGAGGAACGACACTAAACCCTGCGCTGTTCTTTCGTCTGCTCGGCCCTCCCCGGGTTTGCTGCTGGTTCTTCCCGGGTTGGCTACCGTCCCTTCCACCTCCGTGAAAGGGCAGTTCCCCCTGGCCACTTTCCCCACTTCCGCAGGGGAGCGGCACACCGCCGGCCGGCTTTCTGGGGGCTGCACAGGTGTTCCTTCAGCTAGATGTTCCCCTTAGATGTTCCCGGTGCATGCCGTCTCTCTCCTCCTTTATAGTCCTCCTCCGCCAATCCCAACTCGGCTGCCCACACGCCGAGTACGCTGCTCTCCTCCAATCAGGAGCAAGTCCTACAGTTTATTGGTTGAACTGGAGGCAGCTGTGCGGAAGCTGTTTACTTCTCTCCCAGCGCCATATTGTGGGAGAGCAGATGCATAGAATAAGTCTTAATTCCAGTAACTCAGTCCAGTCCGGATTGCTCCCCACACATGTGGGTGCAGGGGCCCAAGCACTGGGGCCGTCTTCCACTGCCTTCCCAGTGCATTAGCAGGGAGCTGGATGTGAAGTTGAGCAGCTGGGACTGGAACCAGTGCCCGAATGGGATGCCACAACGCGGGCCCCTAGGCAAATATTTTTAATTCATATTACAAATAAATGGCTGACCTCAATAAAGAGCTTCTAAAATATGAGAACAGAAATAGAATTCATTAACAAAGAATTAGCCAAGAAAGTAAATTAACACAGCACAGTAAAAGAAAAACAAACACTGGAACATATAACCTATTTGAAAAAATAAAAGCAGGCCTTATTTCACAGTCTTATTTACTGGGCACATGCTGTGGCCCAGCGTGCTCAGCCCCTGGTTGAACGCCGGGGACCGAGCCCTGCCTCCACTTCCAGCCCAGCCCCTGCAAACACAAACTCGGAGGCAGCAGGTGATGACCGTGCCTGGCCTGACACCCACATGGAGTTCTCAGCGCCCCGCTTCAGCCTGGCCCAGCCCTGGCACTGAGGGCATTCGGGACAGTGAACCAGCAGATGGAAGGTCTCTCTTTGCTGTTCTTTCACGTAAATAAAAATAAACTTTGAAAAACTGTTGGGAGGGGGTTGGTGTTGTGGTGTACCAGGTTAAGGCCCTGGCATCCCATATGGGCGTCAGTTCGAGTCCCAGCTGCTCTACTTCCCACCCAGCTCCCCGCTGGTGCACCCTGGAAAGCAGCGGAAGATGGTTCCTGTGCTAGGGTCCCTGCCACCCACCTGGGAGACCCAGATGAAGCTCCTGGCTCCTGGCTTTGGCCTGGCCCTGGCTCAGTCATTGTGGCCATTTGGGGAGTCAACCAGCGGATGGAAGGTTTCTTTCTCTCTGCCGTTCCCTAATTCTGCCTTTAACATAAATAAATCTTTAAGAAAAACTGTTTTCATTTTATTTGAAAAGCAGAGCAACACAGAGAAAGGCAGACAGACAGATGGAGACTTCTATCCGCTAGTTCATTCTCCAAATGGTGCTACAGCCAGAGCTGGGCCAGGGGCCTGGAACTCCATCTGGGTCTCCCATGTGGGAGGCAGAGACCCAAGTGCTTGGGTCATCATCTGTTGCTTCCCGGGCTCTGATTAGCAGGAAGCTGGGACTGCAAGCATAACTGGAACTTGAACCTGGGCACTCCAACACAGGAAGTGGGCACCCAACACAGGAAGTGGGCACTCCAAGACAGGAAGTGGGCACCCAACACAGGAAGTGGGCACCCGTCACAGGAAGTGGGCACCCAACACAGGAAGTGGGCACTCCAAGACAGGAAGTGGGCACCCAACACAGGAAGTGGGCACCCGTCACAGGAAGTGGGCACCCAACACAGGAAGTGGGCACTCCTACACAGGAAGTGGGCACTCCAACACAGGAAATGGGCATCCAACACAGGAAGTTGGCACCCAAAAGGCATCTTGATTGCTGCACCAAACACCTGCCCTGGCCTTTTTTAAAAAAACCTCACCACAGGCCAGCGCCGTGGCTCAATAGGTTAATCCTCCGCCTAGCGGCGCCAGCACACCAGGTTCTAGTCCCGGTCGGGGCGCCGGATTCTGTCCCGGTTGCCCCTCTTCCAGGCCAGCTCTCTGCTGTGGCCCGGGAGTGCAGTGGAGGATGGCCCAAGTGCTTGGGCCCTGCACCCCATGGGAGACCAGGAGAAGCACCTGGCTCCTGGCTTTGGATTAGCGCAGTGTGCCGGCCACGGCAGCCATTGGAGAGTGAACCAACGGCAAAGGAAGACCTTTCTCTCTGTCTCTCTCTCTCACTGTCCACTCTGCCTGTCAAAAAAAAAAAAATCTCACCACATTGATTTAAGATTTTTTAAAGACTTATTTACTTATTTGAAAGGCAGAGCTACAGAGAGAGGCAGAGGCAGAGACAGGAGTGTTCCATTTGCTGGCTCTGCTGCTTTCCCAGGCACACCATTGAGGAGCTGGATCGGAAGTGGAGCAGCCAGGACTTGAACCAGCGTCCATATGGGATGCTGGCACCACAGCTGCTTACCCTGCCATATCATAGCACTGGCCCACACCTAGATCTTGGGACATCATATTGGAAGGGATTTTTTTCTTTTTACAGATTTACTGATTTTATTGAAAGATAGAATGACAGAGAGCAATACACACACAGATTGATTTTTCTTCTATCCTCTGGTTCATTCCCAAAATGGCCACAACACCCAGGGCTGGACCAGGCCAAAGCCAGGAGCCAGAACTCCGTCCAGGCCTCCCATGTGGGTGGCAGGGACCCAAATACATGGGCCATCATCTGCTGCCTCCCAGGAGGAAGAGGAAGTGGGATGTGACACCAGGCACTCTGATTCACGAAGAACACACCCAAGCAACACCTTGTGCCTGGTGTGCACAAGGCCGGTGCCTGGAAGGGAATTTTTAAAAACAATATTCCCGGGCCGGCGCCATAGCTCACTTGGTTAATCCTCCACCTGTGGTACCGGCATCCCATATAGGCGCCGGGTTCTAGTCCTGGTTGTTCCTCTTCCGGTCCAGCTCTCTGCTGTGGCCTGGGAGGGCAGTGGAGGATGGCCCAAGTACTTGGGCCCTGCACCCGTATGGGAGACCAGGAGGAGGCACCTGGCTCCTGGCTTCAGATCGGCGCAGCGCCAGCTGTGGCAGCCATTTGGGATGTGAACCAACGGAGGGAGGACCTTCTCTCTCTGTCTCTCTCTCTCACTGTCTATAACTCTGTCAAATTAAAAAAAATTTTTAATTAAAAATAAAACCAATATTCCCGAAGTCCAATTTAAACCAGAGATTTATTTACTGACAAAGTATTACAAAATACCAGTTTAATCTTTGATCAATCAGAAACAAAAGCTGTGTTTGAAAACTCTCTTCTCCTTTAAAAATCTCTGCTATCGGCCAGCACCGTGGCTCACTTGGCTAATCCTCTGCCTGCGGCGCCAGCACCCTGGGTTCTAGTCCTAGTTGGGGCGCCGGGTTCTGTTCCGGTTGCTCCTCTTCAAGTCCAGCTCTTTGCTGTGGCCCAGGAAGGCAGTGGAGGATGGCCCAAGTGCTTGGGCCCTGCACCCGCATGGGAGACCAGGAGGAGGCACCTGGCTCCTGGCTTTGGATTGGCACAGTGCGCCGGCCATAGCAGCCATTTGAGGGGTGAACCAACAGACAAGGAAGGCCTTTCTCTTTCTTTCTCTCTCACTAACTCTGCCTGTGGAAAAAAAAATTCTCTGCTGTCAACTAAGTATGATTTTAGTTCATTGCTGATTTTTTTTCCTATAGATCACCTTAAATTCTTACATTCTGAGATTAAATATCATTATATCAATGGTCAGGTTGTATGTAATCAAAACTGCTGAGTTTTTTAAATTAATTACTTTATTTGAAAGGCAGAGTGGGGGCCAGTGCTGTGGCACAGCAGGTTAAAGCCCTAGCCTGTAGCACTGGCATCCCATATGGGTGCCGGTTCGAGACCCGGCTGCTCCACTTCCAATCCAGCTCTCTGCTATGGCCTGGGAAAGCAGAAGAAGATGGCCAAGTGCTTGGGCCCCTGCACCCACATGGGAGACCAGGAAGAAGCCATCTGGCTCCTGGCTCCAGATCGGCGCAGCTTAGGCTGTTGCGGCCATCTGGGGAGTGAACCAACAGAAGGAGACCTTTGTCTCTGTCTCTCTCTCTCACAGTCTGTAACTCTACCTCTCAAATAAATAAAATCTTAAAAAAAAAAAAAAAAAAAAGTGAGGACCCAGGAACTCCAACTGGTCTCTCGTGTGGGTGGCAGGAACCCAAGTACTGGAGCCATCTCCTCCCGCCTCCCAGGTGCAGTAGTGGGAAGCCGGAATAGAAGCACGGAGTAGCCAGAACTCGAACTAGTCACTTCAGCAGGGGACAGCTTAAACTGTTACCACCACAATGTCTGCCCCAATTTCCTTGCCACCAATGTCCCCTCACTCCAGCCAACCGTCCAGGCTACCAGCTCATCACATGAAGCCCCTGCTCACACCGACACCCCGTCTGCCAGCAGCCCTTCCCACGTCTCCTCTGCACGCAATCAGGAAGTGGCTTCTCGATGAGTGCTCTCTAGAGCTCACCTCTGAACCTAACTCCCCTCCTCCCGAGACGTGGATGTCCAGAGTGTTCCACCGAACACACTGAGAGCGCCCCAACCCAGGACAAACCGCAGCTGCTCACTTCAAGTCCCGGACGTCAAGCCCCGAGCACGTTCCCCCTGGCCCCTCTGCCGGCCTGTCTGCGGACAGACCTCCCTCCACCACCTCCTCTCACAGGGAGCCGACTCTTCAGGCATCTCTGCCCACGGACTGCAGCAGCAGCCACACTAACACAGGCCCCATGCAAAGACAGAAGCCCCTCCCACCCTCAGAACTGAGAACAGACACGCAAGCTGTGCCGTACACAAGCATCCTCCCTTCAACACACAGTCCTACTCCCCAAGAATTGTTTTCCACAGTCAACAACACTTGCTCACCAGCCACACGCGGGATTCACAGAAACCCGACAGCTTCTGCATACTGAAACCATAATCTGGAACTGCACAGGCGATCCCTGGGTCCGGTTCACACACATCAAGCACTGACACGTACCTGCTTCACCAAACAACTGGACTTCATCTTTACTCCTCCTGCACGTGTATCCTACAGTTGTGACGGTGACCACTTTACAATGTGAATCGCCTGTTTTCAAGTCCTAACAATATGCTTTCCCATACAATGCTTCATAAATCAAAATCCCAAGTCAGTTTAAAATCACAAAAACTTCCTCCTCTACTTGACGATTTTCCCTTCACGTGCTCCTACCCCGGCCCCCAGTGACCAGGACAGGCCGTTTCCCTGTGTTCCAGACTTTCTTCCCCGCACCAGGGTTGGTCCTCACCGCCACAGGATGGTCAAACGCTGCCAAAGCCACTGTCCCTGAAGACAGGGCTGTGCACACAGCTGGTGTTCTTTTCAAACGACAGACCCTGTTCAGCTCATTAACACATTCAACAGGACGAGCAGAGGTAGAATGACAGGGCTTCAGTCTGAACATTTATTCTTAAAAGCTGAGAACTCCCCAAAATAACTTAACCATTCTGTTTCATGGTCTAATAGGCTCTGTCTTTCCTAATTTGAGCAAAATTCGTCTTCCTGAATCTCCAGGATTCAAAGCCAATTTCACCCCAATCACGGCAGATTAGGGAACATTCAGTCTGCAGTCCTGACCTGATGCCGCCTCCTTCCCCCAGGCACCACCTGCACCGGACGCTGGAAGGCACGGGCCGCCCCGGCACAGCAGCAAGGTTTCTCCAGCTTAAGAAAACTCAACCACCTCCAACACAAATGTGCTACTGTGCTGGGTCCAGATCCCTGGCTATCTTAATGTCCCTGAAGTCACAACATATCTCAAGTGACAGCACTTCATAATGCTGAAAATGTCTGTATTTTTTGAAATGCAAAGTAAGAGAAGGGAAGGAGGGAGGGAGGGAGAGGGAGAGGGAAACACCCACAAGAGTAAGAGGGAGAGAACTGTATCGTCCCTTCCATCTGCTGGTGCATTCTCCGAATGTCCGCAACGGCCAAGACTGAGCGAGGCTGAAGCCGGGAGCCAGGACTGGGTCTGGGTTTCCCACCTGGGTGGCAGGGAAGCAGGTTCCTGAGCCATCACCACTGTGTCCCAGGGTCTGCATCAGCAGGAAGCTGGAATTGGAAGCCAGAGCCGGAATCACATCCAGCACTCTGACGAGGGACGAGGGACACGGGCATCCGAGCCACCAAGTAAGCCACCAAGTATCCACGCACCAGTGAATGGTGTGTTACGGCATGCAGTGGGGTGCTATTCACCAACAAATGCAGCAAAGCACTGACGCATGCAAGAAGCCAGACACAAAGACCACACACGAAGCCGCTCCCCTTGTAGGCAAGGACTGCAGCAGCCCACTGGAGAGAGATGAGCAGGTCAGCAGTCTGACTGGGAGGGACGGCAAATAACTACAAAGTTTCTCTCTGGATGATACAAATGTTCCACAATTAGATGGTGGTTATGGTTACATAAGTAAATTTACTGAAGATCACTAAATTGTTCACTTAGAACAGGGGAAATTCATGGTATATAAATTAGAGCTCAATAAAGCTGCTCTTAAAAAGCAGTACCTTTTAAAACTTCCCGAAAAGCAAATAAAACACGTTACAAAGAGACAAAGTCTGGGACAGGGCAACCCGAGGTTCATGCTTGGCCCTGCTGCTGATCCTGCTGCCGCCACTGGGGAAGCTGCTTCCTTAGCACCTGTGGGTCTTGGCCCCCAGAAGGAGCTCAGCAGATAATTTGAATGAGGCTCCTTTTAGGTCAGTGGCTCTCAGAATAAAGATTTCTTTACATGGAGAGAGGGAAAGAGAGCAAGGTTTTCCATCTGCTGGTTCACTCCTCAAATGCTTGCAAAAGCCAGGGCTGGGCCAGGAGCCTGGAACTCCATCTGAGTCTCCCATGTGGGAGGCGGGGGGCCTAGTACTCTTCCAGGTGCATTGGAGGGATCTGGATTGGAAGCAGAGCAGCTGGGCCTTGAACTGGCGCTCACGTGGGATGCCACCATTGCAGGCCGCGGCACAACCTGCTGTGCCACGATACCTGGCCCTGACCCACTCAGGTAAAGCGTTAGCTCCCCCCATTCACTTTTACCACTGACTTCTTTCCAGGGGAAAGGGAACTCCAGAACAACAGAAATAAGCAAACGATGCTAAAAGCCGCATCAAACTTAGTGACTCTCAACCACACCCTTGGCAGGCACTGTGTACGGGGCTCAGGAAAGCACAACGTGGCCGGCGTGGAGGGACGGCAGAGAGATCCTCTTAGCTTTCTGCTGGGCCACAGCGCCAAGATGAAAACAGATGGGACTGGCACTGTGGCGCAGCAGGTAAAGCAACTGCCTGAGTTGCCAGCATCCCATATTGAGCACACGTTCAAGTCCCGGCTGCTCCACTTCTGATCCGGCTCCCTGCTAATGAGCCCCCAGGCTCATTAGCCCAGAAGATGGCCCAAGTGCTTGGGCCCTTGCACCCACGTGGTAGACCTAGATGGAGTTTCAGGCTATTGACTCCAGCCTGGCTCAGCCTTGGCCATTTGTGGCTATCTGGGGAGTAAAACAATGGATAGAAGATCGATCAACTGATCTCTAACTCTGCCTTTCAAATAAAAAAAAAAAATCTTAAAAAAAAAAAAATCCAAAAGATGAACACAGACACTAAGCATCTCTGGCCATAACCTGGTATAACTCTGTTCACCAACTGCAGTCTCAGAAAGGGCAAGTGGGCGTTCACCCTGCAGTTAAACCCAGGGCCCCTCACTGGGTGCCTGGGCTTAAGCTCCAGCTCCTGCTCCTGCTCCAGCTTCCTGCCAGTGCAGACCCTGGGAGACAGCAGTGACAGCTCAAGAGCTCTGGTTCCCAGCCCCTAAGCGCGAGATCTGATTCTGTTCTCAGATTCCGGCTAAGGCCTGGCTCAGGCCCAGCCAGCGCAAGCAAGCACCTGGGGAATGAACCACTAGTTGGAAATTCTCCCTCCCCTCAAATAAATAAAATCCCAGAAATGCTGCTAAGGAAGCCAGTCTGAGTGACCTAGACTCTCGGAAGCGCCACGCCCCTTTCCTGAGCAGCCTCTCACAGCCTGAAAAGCAGAGGCAGAGGAGGAGGAGCTGGCCCACCGCCTCTCACACCCCACACTGCACCTCCGTGACCCACTTCCAGGGGTACCGCGCACACAGGAGGTCTGTGGGGACCTCACCGCCTGCGCCTGCCCTTCTGATGCATGGCTCCCTGCAGAACGTCCTCGGGCTTCCCCCTCGCTGAGGAAGGGTCCAGTGCAGGACACACTCACTGGCTGCTCGGGCTGACCTCCTACTGCACTCTGCCCTCCCTGCCCCAGACACACTGGCTGCCCACCCTGCCTCCAGCACAGTAAGTGACTCCAGCCTCAGGCCTGGGCCCCGGCTCCACTCAGCTACCGCTAAACCCTCCTCCCAGGCCACTGTTCCGACAGCACCTGGTCTGGGGGGCATTCCTGCCCATCAACCAGAAACAGCTCCGTGCTCCCACTGGCTGGCCCTCAATACGCCCAGCACTGTCCACGCCTGACTCGTGTTCCACGTTTACTTGTCTGCATGACTAGAACAGCTGACGGAGCCTGCCTGCTGCAGAACAGGCACTCCACAAACCCTCCCAGCACAGTGAGGTCTCCACACCACAGAGTCTCCAACACGAAGGGGTAGTGCTTACAATGCTACCGTCTTCAGGGTCTCCACCCTCCAGCACGGGTGCACACCCAGACAGCAGTGTGAACACCAGTGCTCCACCCTCCAGCACGGGTGCACACCCAGACAGCAGTGTGAACACCAGTGCTCCACCCTCCAGCACCGGGTGCACACCCAGACAGCAGTGTGAACACCAGGAGCCCTTGGACCTACGGTGGATGTCCTACACTAAACAACTCCTCCTTCCACAAGGTGGCACTGCAAGGCAATGGGGTGAAAAAAGAATTAACTACAGAAAAATGTGGGTATAATTTAGTAAGATCATTTTAAGTTAAATTTACATAATCAGGATCATTATTTGAAAAAGAAACAGAACTGCACTTAGGAGACTGACTCTTAGTTAAAAGAGCAGAAGACTGTAGTATACTTTTACCCTGTTACGGGACACATGCATTTAGGAATTCTAGAAGCATCTCCTCTAAACAGCCATTAAATTAGACCCTCGTAACCCCATCAATCGTTTTGTTCAAGCCACAGTTTTAATCATTTAAAATATAAATGCATATAAAAGTATATATTCTGGCACTAAGTCCTATCCCGAGACGTCCACCTGGTCCATCTGTCAGGCATATTCTCTTTGTTGATCTCCGCTACCTTGCTCATCACCACGAAAGACAAAAATAGGAGCCAGCATCATGCTGCAGCAGGTTAGGCCACCACCTGTGACATCGGCATCCCACAGTAACTTCTACCACGTAAAATCTCCCTGCCACGAACATGAACTGGTGCAACCTGGTGACATGCCGCTCTGGGAATACAGAAGAGGCCTTTGGCCTCCCCACTCTCCCTGGCTCCTTGAGCATCTGAAAGCACTGCTCTCTGAGACAATCTCCCTAAACCTCACAGAAAGGCAAACCTGGTGAATTTTCCCTAACACTCAGCTGTGCCGTGACCACAGGCCGTGGAAGTGACACGGCTGACAACACTAAAGACCGCGCTGGAACAGGACAAAGGCAGCAGTCCTGCTGCCACTGCTCCCCGGCAGGCAGATGCTGTGGGAGGACACACACTGCAGAGGACAACCGAGTGGGCACTGCAGGATGAGGCTTCTTACTGGAACAGGACAGAACCGTCTTGAGAGCAGAGGACAAGCCACAGCACCCCATGTGGAACAGGATGTGCAGAGCACGTGTTTGCCACAGGGCCTGTATCCTAAACACACACGAAACTCACACGATCCAACTTAATAGGAAAATTACCTGGACATCTCACCAGAAATGACACACGAAGGCAGGCGAGCACGCGCAATCTGACGTCACAGATCACTGGGGAACTGCAGAGCAAAACTGAGGCGCTGGCATCGGGGGCAGCAGGTCAAGCCAACGCCTGCAACACTGGCATCTCACACTGGAGCCAAACACTCCCAGGGAGGCCACCATCCCACCCCCGGAGGCAGCTGGTCGTGGCTCAAGTGGTTGGGCCCCTGTCACCCACATGGGAGACTTGAGAGATGCTGACTCGTCCCAGCCGGCTCAGTGCCAGCTGTGACGGGACCACTTCCCCATCTCCCTCTCCCCATCTCTCAGATAAATAAAACTTTAATGAAACAATGAGATGCCACTGCACACCAATTAGGCCAAAATCCAAAACACCAACTCCATCAAGTGCTGAGAGTGGTGAAGCAGCGGGAACTCGCGGGTGGGGCAGTTTGGTAGCTTCTCACACAATGAAGCATACTTTAGCCACATGACCCAAACTGGACTCCATCGCATTCTCTCCAAGGAGCCAAAAACTCCCATCCGCACAGAAACACACACGATGTTTACTCATGTGCAACCCAGATGCAACTCAGAAGGGACCCAGATGGCCTTCCGTGGCGTGTTCAGATCACTCAGCAATGAAAAGAAATGAGCCCTCAAAGCCAAAAACAAACAAACAACGACAACAACAACAAACCAAACCCTGGAGGAAGCTTAATTGCATATTGACAAGTGACGTACACCAGCCTGCAAAGGCTCCAACTACAGCAGGCTCTGCAAAGAGTGATACAGCGCAGGCAGCTGCAGGCAGCTGCCAGGATCAGCAGGAGGCGCACAGGGCGGCGAGCTCATGTGTGTGAATCCGTCGTGATGGGCACACGTCCTACACCTGCTGAATCCCAGGGGGCACGTGCAGCACAAGCAGTAACCCTGGTGCAGACAACGGACTTCAGTCAGCAGCATTCTATGCACGCACAAGCGGTGACACGCGCCGACAGGGCAGGGGTCTGCCACTCCGAGAGGCGCTGCTGGAAAACACCGAATGGACTCTACCTTCTGACCGTTCTTCTGTGGATCTGCAGCTGTTTGAAAGTCCATTAAAATGAAACAAAGAGCCCAGCAGACAGGGGAGGGAGCTGTCCTCACACGTCGACTACAGGGACACGTGTGTGGGTACAGCCGTGTCAGAACTCGGTCATCCTGTGAAAAGTGTTTCCTCGTGTGGGTTATGGCCAAGAAAGTTTGAAAGACACTACTCGGAGGTGTCCTGGACAACCAGGACTTCGTAGACTATCGGGGGCCACTGCCCGGGGGAGACACTGCTGCTGCTCACGGGCACTGGCTGCACACTGGGACTCGCTCAGAGCTGCATCACCTCAGAGGCAGGGCAAAGCACTCATCTAAGGCACTGAGCTAACAGACCCCAGCCAGGACTTTGACTCCAAAAGCTTAGGCTCTGAACCACTACTCTAACGCACTTCTAAATAAAAAAGGAGGCCAAAGTTTTAAATACTTCCCTGCTTATAATGTATTCCCCTATTATATAACGTCTCCTTTTTTTAAAATTTTTTAATTTTTATTTTTGACAGGCAGAGTGGACAGTGAGAGAGAGAGAGAGACGGAGAGAAAGGTCTTCCTTTTTTGCCGTTGGTTCACCCTCCAATGGCCGCCGCGGCTGGCGCATCGCGCTAATCCGAAGCCAGGAGCCAGGTGCTTCTCCTGGTCTCCCATGGGGTGCAGGGCCCAAGCACTTGGGCCACCCTCCACTGCACTCCCGGGCCACAGCAGAGAGCTGGTCTGGAAGAGGGGCAACCAGGACAAAATCTGGCGCCCCGACCGGGACTAGAACCTGGTATGCCAGCACCGCAGGCAGAGGATTAACCTACTGAGCCTTGGTGCCAGCCTACTGTAAAGATTATTTAAATAAAACTACATAAATTATTTAATTCCTTTTTCATGGCCTTTTCAAAACTTTAAGTATGCCAACAACTCTCAGAGTAGACTTGTTTTCATACACTGCTTTGCAAAATTCAAGAAAATATATTCCTGCATTGGATATATTTTTTAAGAAATATTTTTCAGGGGCCAGTGCTGTGGCACAGCAGGTTAAAGCACCAGCCTACATCACCAGCATCCCATATGGGTGCCAGTTCGAGTCCTGGCTGCTCCACTCCCAATCCAGCTCCCTGTTAATGTGCCTAAGAAAACAGCGGAGGATGGCCCAAGTTCTTGGGCCCCTGCACCCACATGGGAGACCCAGAAGAAGCTCCTGGCTCTGGATGGGCTCAGCTCTGGCCTTTGTGGCCATTTGGGGAGTGAACCAGCAGATGGAAGACCCCTCTCTCTGTAACTCTTTCAAGATAAATAAATCTTCAAATAAGAAATATTTTTTCAGGGCCAGCAGTGGCGTAGTGGGTGTATGGGTGCCGGTTTGAGTCTCAGCTGCTCCACTTCTGATCCAGCTCCCTGCTAACACCCCTGGGAAAGCAGAAGATGGCCCAAGTGCTTGGGCCCCTCTATCCACATGGGAGACCAGGAAGAAGCTCTTGGCTTTGGATGGGGCCAGCCCTGCTATAGCACCATCTGGGGAATGAACCAGCAGATGGAAGATACTGCTCCCTCTCTAACTCTTCCTTTCAAATAAAATAAAATAGATCTTTTAAAAATAATATTTTTTCCACTTTAATTTGTTTGAGAACTTAAAACATGTCTACACAAAAACTGTACATAAATGTTCATAGCAGTATTATTTACAAAGCAAAAAAATGTAAACAACCCAAGCTGATAAATGGCTAAACCAGAAGTGGTCGCCCTGCACCAGGGAACACTACTGGGCCCCAAAGGGGACAAGGTCAACTCTGCAACACGGCTGAGCCTCGGGATCATCGCGCCAAGTGAGAAGAGCTGCATGCTGGGGTTCAAGTCGCATGATCACTTCCACGACACTTCCAGAGTGGGCAAACCCGGGAGACACCAAGCAGGCCTGCGGCCGCCAGGGCGGGAGGACGGGGGTGAGTGCAGGGTGTAGGCGGGGTGCTCATACCACTGCGAATCAAACACTGCGCTAGGAAACGTCACACGGACAACCCCTACTTTCTCACGTCTTCAAATACAAAAAATTTAGAACGATTCCTTTTGCCAGCAGGAAATGAGGTATAAAATGTAATTCGTGAAACGGTGTCCCTGAAGAACACCCTTATGTGATCACATGCATAGACATTCAACAGTAACTACCCATCCCGTAAGTACGACTGACAGAGGAAAAGCAAATCCAACAGCATCCTTTTTTTTAAACAATGCCTCTGTTCATCTTGATCAGATTTGGGCCAGCTCTTGAAAACCAGGATGCTGCGTTGATCTTGTTCATGAGAACAGAACTCTGAGGTTCTATTTTCAGAATGCTCCTCATCTGCAGAAATGCAGACAAAAGTGTGGAAAAGAAACGGTCCCAGTCCCTGGAGATTATCTATGCCATTTACAAAGAGAAAATACTTACCTAGATGTCCTCAGGCCTGTGGCATCTAAACCGAGGCACTGATGACAGGAACCCTGATAAGACTCCCGTGAGACAAGACAGACCACTGTGGTGCAGCAGAGGACATGGCCGATCAAGTTTCACCTAATTAGGTGAGTTCCAAGGAAGAAAAAGCTCAGTGTTAGCACTGCTGGGTGACTCCTGTAACCAGGACCTCGAGATCCCCATCAGAAGGAAGTGGGTTAAGCCACGGCTTGCGAAAGCGGCACCCCACGCCTGAGCACCGGCTAAAGTCTGGCTCCTCAGCTTCCAATTCAGCCCCCTGTTAATGCACCTGCGAACGGAGCAGAGCTGGTCCAAGTAGCTGGACGCCCACTGCCCACATGGGAGACCCAGAGTTCCAGGCTCCTGGCTTCGGCCTGGCCCAGTTCCTGCTGATGTGGCAGCAGATGTAAGATTTTTTTCAAAAACAGGCAGAGTTAGAGAGAGACAGAGAGAAAGGTCTTCCTTTTTCCATTGGTTCACCCCCAAATGGCCCCTATGGCCGGCGCATTGCGGCTGGCGTGCTGTGCCGATCCAAAGCCAGGAGCCAGGTGCTTCTCCTGGTCTCCCATGGGGTGCAGGGCCCAAGCACCTGGGCCATCCTCCACTGCACTCCCGGGCCACAGCAGAGAGCTGGCCTGGAAGAGGGGCAACCGGGACAGAATCCGGCGCCCCGACCGGGACTAGAACCAGTTGGAGCACAACACGCCGGAGCTCCCAGTTCCCCTCACTCCCGCGTGCTGCCAGCCGAGACGCGCGCAGGTGCTTACACTCAGGACGAAACTTACAACACGATCCTGAGGACCAAAAGCTCATGCAGCGTAGCCTCCACAAACAGCATTGTTTCAGCATTTACTGAGAAGCACAGCACTGCCCACAGATCAGACAGTCCACAGCCACGGCACAAAAAAGCACCGGAAACACAGACCGAACCCTGGAGTGTCTGATTCCAAAGCTTACGTTACTACTCAAGTGGCTCCAGAACAGACAGTGCTGATTCTCCAACACTTAGAAAACCCAACCATTCAGGCTGCTCGCCCTGCTGAAAACTCTGGGAATAATCTTTACCCCAAAGCTGGAAAACAGCAACATAGTATCAGGCTATTTTTAATAAAGAGCTCACTGCTTGCTTATACTTGCACCTTTGAAAAGCAAAATATTCTGAGTATGAATATGAGAGGAAATTAGTAGACATTCATTAAAAGATGGATACACTCGCAGCTGAGTGCCCGTTGCAGAAGGAAACGCAGTGAAACGCCAAGTGCCTTCCCACTCTGGAATTCACTCCGCTGGGAACCTGGCCTGGGTCCACTCACAGCACCAGAGCCCTGTGCGACACCGGGAGGCCGTCCGCATTCCCGTACTATGACATTCGTATTACGGGGAGTGACGGACATCCTGAACGTCGACGTTGGCAGGGAGCTCGGCACACTCAGGAAGGGAGGGGAACATTTTCAGTGCCCTCAATGGCCATCTGCCAAACGGACTCAGCCCTTCATGGGGTGTGGGCTCCCGGGGACCTCTCTCATCTTACACACATGCCCCCCACGCTGCTGGATTGGGAGAGACACTTGACATTGAGAACTTCCTCATGGGGCTGGGGCTGGGGCTGCGGCGTAGTGGGTAAAGCTGCCGCCTGCAGTGCCAGCATCCCATATGGGCGTCGGTTCAAGTCTCTGCTTCTGATCCAGCTCTCTGCTGTGGCCTGGGAAAGCAGCAGAAGATGGTCCAAGTCCTTGGGCCCCTGCACCCACGTGGGAGACCCGGAAGAGGCTCCTGGCTCCTGACTTTAGATCAGCACAGCTCCAGCCATTGAGGCCATCTGGGGAGTGAACCAGTGGATGGAAGACCTCTCTCTGTGTAACTCTTTCAAGTAAATGAAATAAATCTTGGGCGATAGAGAGAGGGAGAGAGAGAGAGAGATGCTCCCCACAAGGATCTGTGTTGAGGGCCCGCCGCCCGCCAGCCTCTGAGTGCTCAGCACAAGGCTCCCGTCTTGGAGTTTTCATTAGAGATGGGATAAAGAGACAAAACAAAAGTGTAAAACAGACACCACAGTGGGTGGCGGTACACACTGTGGAGAAAAAGGGCAAAGGCGCCCGGAAGGCGGTAACTTCTGCTGCAGTAAGGAGTCAAGCCGCCCCTCTGCCTGCCTGGTCACCCCCCCTCCCCACCGCCTGCCTGCTGGCTGCTCAGCCCTGCCACCCTGGTGACAACCCACCATCCAGATGGCACCTCAACACAAGACAAGACACCGAATGAGTCTGGCTGGTGCTGTGGCATGGCGGGTTAGGCCACCACCTACAAGCCAACACCCCAGATGGGTGCCGGTTCAGGTCCCTGCTGGTGCACCTGGGTGGACAGTGGAGGACGGCCCAGGTGCCTGCACCCCTGCACCCACATGGGAGATCCAGAGGAAGCTCCTGGCTCCTGGCTTCAACCTGGCCCAGCCCCAGCCATTGCGGCTCTGGGGGAGTGGACCAGCAGATAGAAGATTTCTCTCTCCCCCCTCTCTGTAGCTCTGCCTCAGAAATAAAAATGACCAAAAAAGAAAGAAACAAAGCACCTCACTGGAGGAGGTCAAAGCGTGAGCCTGGGCCACAGCCAGAGGGAAGAGCATCGGACAGGAAGCGGCAGGAACGTCGGCAAGACCAAGCGTACCCAGCCCAGCTTGGCCGGTGCTGAGGATCAGGGGGGAGAGTCAGAAACGGGGGCTGGCACTGGCACAGCAGGTTAAGCCGCCACCTACAACACTGGCAACTCTTATGAGCACGGGTTCAAGTCCCAGCTGCTCCTCTTCTGATCCAGCTCCCTGCTAATGTGTTGAAAAAGCAGCGGAGGATGTCCTGAGTACTCGGGCTCCAGCAATTCACATGGGAGACCTGCATGGAGTTCCTGGCTTTGGTCCGGCCCAGCACCAGCCATTGATGCCGTTTGGAGAGTGAACCAGCAGATGGAGGATCTCACACTCTCACATTGTCCCTTAACTCTGCCTTTCAAATACATAGATCTTTATAAAAAAAAGAGTAAGAAGTGAGAGCTAAGCTTCTGATTAGGCTTTTTCTTGAAGGCAGACTGGAAGCACCTGGAGGATTTTGAGCTAAGAAGCGTCATACCTGGGGCTGGCCCCATGGTGCAGGGGGTTAAGCCACTGCTGCCAACACTGGCATCCCATATCAGAGTGCAGTTTCCAGTCCCAGCTGCTCCAACTTCCAATCCAGCTCCCTGCTCCCACACCTGGGAAGGCAGCCGCTGATGGCCCAAGTCCTTGGGCCCCTGCATTCAGGTGGGAGACCCAGATGGAGCTCCTGGCTCGGCCTGGTTGTTGAGGCCCCTGCAGACCCACTCACTCGCTCCTCCTACTTTTCAAATAAATAAATAAATAAATATTTTCTAAAAACTGGTGTATTTGTAGTTGGCACTGTGACGTAGTGGGCTAAGCCTGCGCCTGTGGCGCCCCATATGGACACTGGTTCTCTCTCCAATGGCCTGGGAAAGCAGAGGAAGATGTCCCAAGTCCTTGGACCCCTGTGCCCACATGGGAGACCTGGAAGAAGCTCCTGGCTCCTGACTTCGGATCTGCCCAGCTCTGGCCGTTGCGGCCACTTGGGGAGTGAACCAGTGGATGGAAGACCTCTCTCCCTCTCTGCCTCTGCCTCTGCCTCTCTGTAACTCTGCCTCTCAAACAAATAAATTAACCTTTAAGGCAGGCGCCACGGCTCACTAGGCTAATCCTCCACCTGCGGCGCTGGCACACCAGGTTTTAGTCCCGGTCGGGGCGCTGGATTCTGTCCTGGTTGCTCCTCTTCCTGTCCAGCTTTCTGCTGTGGCCTGGGAGGGCAGTGGAGGATGGCCCAAGTGCTTGGGCCCTGCACCCCATGGGAGACCAGGAGAAGCACCTGGCTCCTGCCTTCGGATCAGCGCGGTGCGCGGGCCGCAGTGCGCCAGCAGCAGCGGCCATTGGAGAGTGAACCAATGGTAAAGGAAGACCTTTCTCTCTGTCCCTATCCACTCTGCCTGTGAAAAAAATAAAATAAATCTTTAAAAAGCACAAAAATGGTGTATTTTGCCCCAAGAATTTACAGGTTCACTACGGCTGCTTTGCTGAGAACAGGCGGAGGGAGCAGGCACAGAAACAAGCATGTGCGAGAGAGTGCGCACCCTGGAGGCGGCGCAGAGCAGAAGCAGCGTGTCCCGCGAGGGCAGCTGACAAGGGGGCGGGCAGAGTGGCTGCAGAGGCCGCCACACCCGCTGCGAGGGGCCCCAGAGCTGTCCCCATTCCTGCCCATCCCAAGACCCAGTCGTTTCTCTCGCCCTCCAGTGTCCTCCAATAAGCCTCCTTTTTTTAAGTGGCTGGAAAACAAGAGTTGGTTTCAGTCACTTGCAACTGAAAGGAACCTTAGCCACGACGACCATTCAGAGACCCAAGGGCCAGCCATGGCTCGGCACTCACTCCAGGCAGCCGGTTCTCGCAGTAGAGTACAGACGGAACCCAAGTCCGGCTCCTCGGCCTGCACTTGTTGCATGAAACCACAGAGATTCCAGGCCTTGACCAGTCCTCTGCAGAGAGCTCAGAGCAAGGGGGAGGGGCTGGCAGGAATACTGGCTTCGGTCCAGTGCCTTGAGGCGGCAGGTGTGAGGAGCAGGGACTGTCCTGCTGTGGGGAAGGCCCCTCCCTTCCCACCGCCTGGCCAGGGCGACATCTCGGTGCCTCTGTTCAGGGCAGGGAAGTCCCAGCTCTGCCAGGTCAAGAGCTCTGGCTGCCGCTTTGCACAGAGGAGAGAAAACAGGGCCGAGCACGGCCGACCACTGCTCCCACCTCACCGTCTTTCCGCACTGACACCAAGTATCCCCTCTGGCCTCAGTCGGTCAGTGTGTTATTACTGGCTCGGCACTCAGGATGCCCTTACAAGAATCCACATTTTGACACAAAAATAAGGCGTTTTGTCCTCTAAGATAGTATTCATACTAGTCCTACTAAGAGAAAGGCATACGTTCCCAACTACAATGACAGGTGCTTCAGTGTTTTCTAAGTCACTAAAGTTGTTCTGTTAAGATAAAACACGTCTCGGGCCGGCGCCGCGGCTCACTAGGCTAATCCTCCGCCTAGCGGCGCCGGCACACCGGGTTCTAGTCCCGGTCGGGGCGCCGGATTCTGTCCCGGTTGCCCCTCTTCCAGGCCAGCCCTCTGCTGTGGCCCGGGAGTGCAGTGGAGGATGGCCCAAGTGCTTGGGCCCTGCACCCCATGGGAGACCAGGAAAAGCACCTGGCTCCTGGCTCCTGCCATCGGATCAGCGCGGTGCGCCGGCCGCAGCGCGCCGGCCGCGGCGGCCATTGGAGGGTGAACCAACGGCAAAGGAAGACCTTTCTCTCTCTCTCTCTCACTGTCCACTCTGCCTGTCAAAAAAAAAAAAAAAAAAAAAAAAAAAAGATAAAACACGTCTCAGGGGTAGGCACTGTGGTGCAGCGAGATAAAGCTACCGCTTGGGGCCCTGCAGCGCCCAGGACCGAGTCCCACCTCCACTTTCCAGCCAGCTTCCTGCTAATGTGCCTGAGAGGCAACAGCTGATGGTTCAAGTACTTCAGTTCCTGCTACCGACGTGGGAGGCCCACAAAGAGTTCTTAGCTCCTGCTTCGGCCTGGCCCAGTCCTGGCCACTCAAGTCCCAGCTACTCTGCTTCCAATCTGGCACCTGCTAATGCACCCCGGAAAACAGAGGAGGACGGCCCAATAGTTGGGCCCCTGCCACCCATGTGGGAGACCAGGATGGAGTTCCTGGCTCCTGGCTTTGTCCCGGCCCAGACCTGCTGTTGCAGCAAATGGGAATTAACCAGCAGATCCTGTCCTTCTGCCTATCAAATCAATCCATCTTAAAAGAAAAGAAAAGAAAAGAAAAGAAAAGAAAAGAAAAGAAAAGAAAAGAAAAGAAAAGAAAAGAAAAGAAAAGAAAAGAAAAGAAAAGAAAAGAAAAGAAAAGAAAAGAAAAGAAAAGAAAAGAAAAGAAAAGAAGGAAGGAAGGAAGAAAGAAAGAAAGAAAGAAAGAAAGAAAGAAAGAAAGAAAGAAAGAAAGAAAGAAAGAAAGAAAGAAGAGAGTGCACAACCCAGCAGGTGTCCTCACCTGCAGGGTCCAGCAGAGCAGGAACAGCACCAGCCCTGCACCCGCGTGAGACCAAGCAGCTCTGGCTCCTGGCTTCGGATCGGCACAGCTCCAGTCGCTGTGGCCATCTGGGGAGGAACCAGTGGCTGGAAGACCTCTCTCTCTGCCTCTCGAATAAATAAATCTTTTTTTTTTTAAGTATCTTCACTTTTTTAAGATTTATTTATTCGAAAGACAGAGAACAAGATCTTCCATCTGCTGCTTTACCCTCCCAAAGGCCCACAAAGCTGGGCCTGGGCCAAGCTGAAGGCAGGAGCCAGGCCTCCACACAGGTCTCCCACAAGGGTGGGCCTGGGCCAAGCTGAAGGCAGGAGCCCAGGACTCCACACAGGTGTCCCACAAGGGTGGCAGGGCCCCAGCTACTGCTCCTTCCCGGACCCGTTAGC
This sequence comes from Oryctolagus cuniculus, assembly GCF_964237555.1. Classification (NCBI taxonomy): domain Eukaryota; kingdom Metazoa; phylum Chordata; class Mammalia; order Lagomorpha; family Leporidae; genus Oryctolagus; species Oryctolagus cuniculus. Next base: position 46,562,559 of record NC_091451.1, read on the forward strand.
AAGGAGGGGATCAGCAGAGGAGTGGCCGCAACGTGAACTGGCGCTCTGGTACAGAATGCTGGAGTCCCAAACGGCATCTAACCACTGCGCCACAGGTCAGCCACAGCGTTGCAAGTGATAAATTAACACCCTGCTTTTTAAGAGTCAGGGAAAATAACGAAGTCCCCTAACGACCTGAACTGCAAATGGCTGGTATATTCCTTTCAAACCTCTCCACAGTAGGATTCCCCTGCAATGAGGTCACATTAAACAGAACGGTGGTTTTCCAGCTAACATAACAATGTGTTTGGGCATCTTCCCACAAGAAAACATACAATTCTGCTTCATTTTTCAGGCTATGTATCATTTTTCTCTAGAAGCACACCATAACTCTTTAGAGACAGGCATCACTGTTGTCCCTGTATGGATGAGGACGTGAGTTCTGAAAAGTCCGGCAGTGTGACTGAGACAAGCCTGGAGCCAGGGCTACCCGATTCTGAGGTTTGCTTCGGCAAACACTCCCGCCTGGCAACCTGCCTCTGCCTGCAGCCCTGGGACAGCAAGGCCGTGTCTTAGGTCCCCAGTGCCTGTCGTCGTGTGGACACACAGTCGAAGCTGACACAGACGTGTGTATGCCTCCCGTTTTTGTATTACATTTGTCCCTGCTGAGCCAATCCTGGCTTTCACAGTCCCAGCACCTAGTCGGGACACACACACAGCGCCTCAAAGTGCTGGCCCAGCACAGGACTGCCCCCCACGCAGCCAGGCCACGTCCTGTCTCAGGATGCCTGTGTAGCTCGTGGAATCACCTGCTTCCCCGGGAGCTACCCAGACAAGGGCTTCCCGGCGGGGAGCAGGGTGCCGCAGCCGCCCCGGGGTCCCCTCCCTCTGCAGTACCAACAGCAGGAACGACGGTTTCATGACAAGCTAGTGAAGCTTCAAACCACAAGAAAGACATTGAACATTTCACACCAAAACGAGGAGGCACCTCAGTTTAGATGGCGGCGGCAGCACCTGGGGTGGGAGAACATGGAGACAGGAGGCGCCGCAGGGATCCGAGTGTCTGAGCCCTCCAAAGACTGCAAACCCCAGCTTACACATTCGTCCTGCCTGGCCGCACAGGGTGCGGGATTTGGTTCCAGGGATTTCTAGCACCAGATTTCTCCATATATTAGCCAACACCAACACCTCACCAACTACTAGAAACTGGGCTTACTTTTTTTCTACCTCACCATCCACCCTCTCTGGTTTTTTCTTTTAGTATTTATTTATTCCGGGGGGGGGGGGGGCAGAGACAGACGGCACTGCTCAGATGCCCACAACGACTGGTTTTTTCTTTTAATATTTATTTATTCCGGGGGGGGGGGGGCAGAGACAGACGGCACTGCTCAGATGCCCACAACGACCAGGCTGAAGCAGGGAGCTGGGAACCCAGTCCTGGTCTCCCACGTGGGCGGCAGGGACCACTATCCGAGCCGTCACCTGCCACTTCCCAGGGTGCACAGTGGCAGGAAGCCAGCACTGAAGTGGAGCCACGACTCAAACCCAGGCCCTTGGTCATGGGTGCTGGTGTCCCAACCAGAGCGTTAACCGCTAGGCCCAACATGCAGGAGCACGTTCTTCCAATGTAACATTACCACAGGCTTCAGATTAAGAGACTTTCAGGAACAATTAGTTGTCACACTTGAAAAAAAAAAAAAGCTGGCAAAACACAGACATTCCTTTCTTCATTCAGTTTAGTCGCGGGACTTGGCTATTTTGACTTTACCACAAAAGCGCGGGCAGTGGCCACGGCTGGCTCACAGACGCCCTGTTCTCCCTTCCTGGTGCCGCACAGAAGCCTCGCTGCCTGATCACCAGCAACCCTGGAAACCCACCAGAAGCCAGCGAGACCACAGGCCCTCCCTCCGTGCTCAACCCTGCAAATCACCACCACCGTGGCTGACCTGGGCTCCTGGGCGGGTTTCGTAGTTGTCCTGCGGCAGGACAAGAGGCCAGCCCCGGAGTGCGAAGCAAGCCGCTGCCGTGCAGCTGGCGTGAACAGGCACACTCACACCTTCACTCTTGCCCTCACCCAGGACCTCAGAGCCCAGCCTGGCCCTGGACCAGGCTCTGGGCCCACTGTCCACCCTCCCTGACCCTGCAGCATAGACAGAAGAGACAAGAGAAAACCACAGCGCAGACCTGCAGTGTCCCACAGAAGGGCCAGGGTCAGACAGACTCCTCACAGTGAGCGAGCACTGCGGCAGCTGGGGAGGGAGAGCGGCCAGAGGGCAGACTGGACAGCAGGGCTGGCTGCCCATCAACAGCACAGGCCAGCAGCCCTGCCCAAAGCACCCGGCAGGCCCTTCCACTTGACCCTACGCAACCGTGATTTGGCTGCTTCACTCTACGAGATGAGGAGCTACGAGATACTAAACGGTAAAAATTGTTTAAAAGATTTATTTATTTATTTGAGAGGCAGAGTCACAGAGAGAAGGAGAGACAGAGAGAGAGGTCTTCCATCCGCAGGTTCACTCCCCAAATGGCCCCAACAGCAGAGCTGGGCCAGTCCGGAGCCAGGAGCTTCTTCCGAGTCACCCACAAGGGTGCAGGGGCCCAAGCCCCTGGGCCGTCCTTCGCTGCCTCCCCAGGCCGTAGCAGGGAGCTGGACTGGAAGTGGAGCAGCCGGGACTCAAAACTGGCCCATGGGATGCCAGTGCCGCAGGCTTAACCTACTACACCACAGCACCCGCCCAATCTAAACAGTAATTTTAAAATATTTCAATCTTATTTTTTCTACTCTATTTACAAAGACTAGAAGATGAAACTCAAACAATCCAGTGTGCAAGAATGCTCCAAGTACAAGAACAGAACAAGAAAGTGTCCCTGCAGGCAGGACGAGCGGTGCCCTCAGAGCCCATGACAGCGGTGCTGCGGCCCTGCGTCCACCAGCACGGTACACTGCTGCAGGCAGGGGCAGGCCCAACCGTGCCAGACACAGAACGTCAGTCAGCAAGCGAGACCGATGCTTCTCCTTCACCTGTGAAGACGCTTCTCAGAAACTCGGGCCAGCACTCTGGTGTGGCGAGTTAAGACGCTGTCTGCAGTGCCAGCATCCCACGAGGATGCCAGTTCAAGTCCCAGCTGCTCCACTTCGGATCCAGCTCCCTGCTAATGCGCCTGGGAGGGTAGTGGAAGATGGCCCAAGTGCTTGGGCCCCTGCACCTATGTGGCTCCTGGCTTCGGCCTGGCCCAGCCGTGGGCTGTTGCTGTCATTTGGGGAGTGAACTAGTGGATGGAAGATCTGACCTTTCTCTCTGTGTAACTCTGACTTCCAAATAAATCAATCAATCTTTAAAAAAAGGAAAAAAAAGGAAAGAAACTGAGCAGTCTCTGAGGCCGGCGGGCTGGGGTCTCGGGCCCCTCAGACAGAGGCAGGATGTCCTGCACCAGCAGGCTGCAGCGGGGCTGGAAAGCTGTCTCCAGACCAACCGGCGTCTCCCCACTAACAGCTTCTCGTGCTGCGTGTGTGACCTTGCGGCTTAAATCCCACCTCCAGGGTGGGTGCAGTCTTCCACCCAGAGCCGGCAGGGGAGGGGCTGAGGCCCTGGGGAGAGTCAGACTGGCTCCAAAAGACTCTGGCTATCTTGTGTGACCTTAAAGTTTTAAATTATGCCTTTGGGACCAGCGCTGTGGTGCAGCAGGTTAAGGCCCTGACCCGCAGTGCCGGCATCCCATATGGGCGCCGGTTCGAGTCCTGGCTGCTCTACTTCTGATCCAGCTCTCTGCTATGGGCTCGGAAAGCAGTAGATGGCCCAAGTCCTTGGGCCCCTGCACCCGCGTGGGAGACCTGAAGGAAGCTCCTGGCTCCTGATGTCAGATCAGCTCAGCTCTGGCCACTGCGGTCATTTGGGGAGTGAACCAGTAGAGAGAAGACCTCTCTCTCTAATTCTTTCAAGTAAATAAAACAAATCTTTTAAAAAATAAATAAATCACGCCTTCAAGTTAGTTGCAATCTTCCACCCAGAGCTAGCAGAGGAGGGGGCTGAG